>NW_012147986.1:1499054-1660944 GCF_000956105.1 Propithecus coquereli
TGTCAGTAAATTTGAAATTCTAGATGAAATGACCACTTTTCATGACTAACGTAAATAGCAAAAGTGGCTCAAGAGAAGGCAGAAAACCTAAAAGATTAGTAACCACAGAAGAAAGTGCAAAGGTGATAAAATATTTAACACCCAAAAGACCTCATGCTAGATGGTTTTATAAGTAAGTTCTATTGTATCTCCAAAAGGCAAATATTTCTTATCTATACTTGGAGATAAAGTCCTTTCTGAACAATTTTACGAGACTCATTTAAGCTCTGATACTAAAATCTGACAAAGATAGTACCAAAATGCACACCAATCTATGGAAGTGTAAAATAAATAAATAAAATATTGAAAATTTCAATGTAGCAATATATTAAAAGATAAAAAATACCATGACAAAGCATTTCAGAAGTTCAAGCCTGGTTCAGTATTAGACATTCCTTAATTTATATTAATAGTTGAAGAAAAAAATTATGATCATCTCAATAGATGCCAAAATATTATTTGGCAAAATTCAAATTCTTTCTCTGATAAAAACTCTCAGTAAGCCATGAGAATAAGAAGACTTTATTAACTTGATAAAATTATTATAAAACCACTGAACCATCATCCTTAATGGTGAAACACTAGAAAAACCACTAAAATCAAGAATAAGAAAAAGATGCTCACCATCACTGTGATTATTTATCATTGTTCTGAAGATTCAAGCCAAAACAATGAGGAAACCAAGTAAAGAATCACATACAGTAAATAAAGAGGGAAAATTTCTCATTACTGTGGATAATGTGAGTGTAACTGAAATATCCAAGAGAGCCAACCAGCAAGTATGTAAACAACAAGTGAATTGCGTTAGGCAGTCAAATAAATTTATATAAAAAACTAAAAATCAGTAGGTTTCCTACATACCCACAGTAACATGTTAGAGAATAAAACTTTCAATAAAATCATTCAAAGAACATGATTAACTACAAAATAACTAGTAACAAATTTAAAACAATGTATAAGACATATATAAAAATTATATAATTTTCTTCATGAATATAGAAGAATATTTGAATTAGTAATTGGAGATATTCAAGTTCTTGGATGAGTAGATTTAATTGTGTAAAAATGTCAATTGTTCCCAAATTGCTCTGTTAATTTAATTTCAATATAAAGCCCAATGGGATTTTAACATTTGAACATGGAAAAATCTATTCTAATTTTGTAAAAGAAGAATATTAAGAGGGAATTCATTCTACAAGCTATCAAAAAGTACTATAAAGCCACAGTAATGAGCATGAGAATTGTACAATAGAGGTACAGAAAAAGCAAAGTTGATTAATGGAAGAGAATTGAGAGTGTAAAATTAGATGCATGTACATACCTAAGGGAACTAAGTTTGTAAAAAAGTGCCAATCATATTAATGAAGGGAAGATATTTTTTAAATAAATGGGGTCAGAATATTTGGGTATCCATTTGAAAAAAAATTGTGTCTATAATTACTTGACACCACCTTAAAAAAATTCAGACTAATTAAGTAAATATACCATAAAAGTATTAGAAAATATTTGCAGAATCTTTCCATTTGAAATAACTTTCAAAGCATAACTTAAAACCTATTATAAAAATTATAACATAAAACATTATTAGATTTTATTAAATCTGACTTTATTAATAACCTCTTTCCAGCAAAAGACATAATAGATTGGAAAAAATGCAAAACGAAATAATATTTGTAATATACACATACCTTAACAAGTCATTAACATCCAAAGTATATAAAAAACTTTTTAAAAATGTTGATAACTCATAGAAAAATGAGCAAAGATTATGAAAAGCAATTCATAGAAATAAATGTTCAACTTCACTAATAATTAAAGAAGTTCAGATACAAACTTATTAGTGTGACAGAAATGAATGTAGTTGTCCAGTGTTGGTATGGGTGCAAGTGTACATTGATGCAAATCATTAAGGAGGATTAAGTTTGTCTAATCCTTTTACTCAGCAATTCTGTTCCTGGGAACTTAATCTGTAAAAATATTTACCTAAGTGCCCCAAAGTGTTATATAAGAATGTTTATTGTAGTATGATTTGTAATAATGAAAAACTGGAAACAACCTAAAGGTTCATGAGTTGGGGGCTGATTAAATAAGTTATGGTAAAATCAAGCACCAAATTATGCAAATATGTACAAGGAGGGTGAGAATTTGAGAGGAAAAACCTGGTAGAAACATCAGACTCCTAATTTTGTAGCCCAGAGGTCACTCCACTTGGATAGTAGGAAAGAACTTGGAGATCACCTAGGTTTAACTTTTTCATTTATGGATGAGGGATCTAATCCCTGACCAATGGTTATCCAACTTCTATTTGAGTCTTCAGGTGGAAATCTGGGCTGTGAAACTTCCTTTCTTCAGAGAAAATATGACTCTGAAAACTGCTTGTCAAAAGAGAGTAGCTAAGGAGACAGGAGATGATGGATGGGAGTCACAGGATGCAGAATTCAATGTAATGTAAAACACTTTAGGTCACCTAAAGATGGACAGGGTTGCACCTTCACTGAAGGTATGCTGGCAGGATAGCTGGGGGAAAGTACTGTAGGAGGAGTGCTTGATTAACGGGTTTGATTAACTGACTACCAAGGTCACTTCCAGCCATGAGATCTCTCATGAGTCTATGGTTCTACTCATTGGATTCAGTTTTGCCCTTTGGAGAAACACAGATTCACTCCAATGCCTCTTCATTAACATTCTTCAGATATTTGGAGGAAACTCTCCAGTTCACTTCTAGTGTTTTCTTTTTCAGACTTTACATCTCCAGTTCCTTATTATTGTTATATTATTAAAACTTCCTTACTCTTCCTACTCCAGTCCAACTTCCTTTGATCACTGTTTAAATCTTAAACTATAGAACCAACAATTTACCCAAGAATTCCAGCTGTGGTTTGACCAATGTAGAATATAGTGAAAATTTGACTTTCCTTACTTGGGACATACAGTTCCTATTTGTAAAGTCCTAAGCTACTTCTCTGACAGCCATTTTACATAGCTGGGTCATATTAGACTCACAGAACGGATGCCGTAAATTATTGTGCGGTTATGTGTGGCACAACTCTAGGGGGCTCTATTTACAACGTATTATAGATCTACATATTTCTTTCATGATTTTCCAGCAGATGGCAGTAATGTTTCTGAGGAAGGGGGTGTCTTTTCTAATGCACACAAAGACCTGCTATAGGATAGCAGTGACCCTAGCTCATAATCAACTAAAGCAATATTTTTAATATGAATGTACTATCTTTATGGTAGACTCTTCAATACCCATCTCTCCACTTCTTCCTTCCTAACAAACCCCAATTTTGCTCAGATATCCACCCTTCCCCCACGTGACAGCAACCCCAGGGGTAGATCTGGATTACTCTAAATCAGGGTTTCTCAATCTTGAACTACTGACATTTGGGGCCAGATAATTCCTTGCTCTGGGGGTTATCCTGTACATTGTGGGATGTTGAGCAGCACCTCTAGCCTCTCTCTACCCACTAAATGCCAGTAGCATACTCCCTACCTCACCAGTCATAACAACCAAAAACGTATCCAAAACTGCCCTGGTTGAGAACCACTAGCCCAGAGTATCACTGAGAAGTGAAGCTTTCACATCTGCAGCTGCCTTTCCTTTGTCTCCTTGTTATAGGAGATGATAATTGCCTTATAACCATCTTGAATCAGGTATTTTTGTTACTTGCAGCAAAAAGCATCCCCATCTAATGCAAGGAATTACTGCTAATTCATATCTATCTACCCTTCCTGTGCTTATATTATTGCTTTATTTTAATATCTCAATGAAAAACTTAAAACTATCTTCATTCATTTCGTTATTGTTAGTTTTAGCCCAAGTTTCAGTCTATCAGGACTTTGGATCTCCATTTATGTCATCCAAATTATTAGCTACCCCTTGCAGTTGGGCCTCATTTGTAAATCTGATGAGCATGTCATAAATACTTTTGTATGAGTTGCTGGTTTAAAAATATTTTATCAACATCATTTAGGTATAGTTGTTCAGCCAGTTACAAACTCACCTAATTTACCGGTAGCCAACTCATATTGCTTCATCTTATCTACTAAGATTTCAAGAGAAGCTTCTTCAAATGGTTCACAAAAGCCAAGAGGAGTCACGCCCACACTGCTCCCTGATCCATAAGTCAAATAACCAAGTAGAAACAGACTAGGCCATTTGATGTGAACTATTCCCTTGAGAACCCATGTTTATGCATGGTGCTTTAGTGTGCAGGACTGTCTACTTATTAGTCCATTCTGGTGTCTTGTTGGTAAGAGATGTCACACTCATCAGTTCACAATTTTCACACACCATCCATCTTGTCTACATGAAAGATATTCGACATTTGTCAGACTTCTGTTTCATGGCCCATCTCTAGCTCTCTATGACCTCACAAACATTATCAACAATGGTTCAGTAATCACATTTGCAATGATATTTGGTGCTCTGAGACTTAATTCATCCAAGTGCTGAATTCATTTAAAGCTACCTCTTGTGTAAAAGAATTTAAATAAAGGAGCATACATACTTACTCAGCCAAATACTATAGATGCAAAGGAATGTCTACTAAACACAAGACTTATGGGCCTGGATTAAGAAACCCCGGAAGAGCTGTCAGATTCCATCTCTGCATCCAAAACAAATAGCCAGGATGTGTGGCAAACTGAGAGGGAAGGAGAACACTTGGAGAGCCCCATGCACACAAGAAGGGACTCTACTGAAAAGCAGAGATAGAGATAAATGAGTTAGCATGGCAACTTCCACTAATTTGGGATTTAGTTCTATCTCTTCTTCCCTCAGACCAATCCCTTCCCCCAACTTACTCCTCTAGCCTCCGGTCAGAGAGACTTTGTTGATATGAAACCACAGGTGAAGGGCCTGCAGTGAGGGGGGCCCACCGAGCTATTGGAAGTGAGCATCTGTAGCAGATGCCAGCTCTGGGAGATGAGCCAGCACCATCAGAAATAACACTGTCAAGAACAGAACCAAAGGGAACACACTCAGTGGGGAAATGAAGATCACATCACAGAGCTGCTTTCTCCTCCAGGGTTAGCACGGAGGCAGGGGAGAGATTTTGCAGGGTGAGGCTGATCAGGAGGTTTCAGTGTCTTTTTGCCAAACACTGAATGTTGGCTATATACACCATGGAGGAATATTGACTTCTCAATGTGCACCAGAATAATGTCATAGTACCCATGGTCTTTTGTAGAGGGAGAATGGATCTGCAGTAGTTCTCATTCCCAGGTAGGCTTCTGTTCCCTACCTAGGAAGCATTTATGAGGGCTGGAGTCAGACTGATTGGGTTCAAATAATGACTGCCCTAGGTATTAGCTATGGGATGTTGGACAAGCCACTCAACTTCTTAGAGTTTTATTCTCTTTGCTGGAAAACCAGATAGAATGTGTGCTCTTAAACCACTTGGTTTGGAAACTTCCTCCTTGCAGAGGCTGTTGATAGAAGAGAAGGTCAAGGCATCCTGGTCCTAGGGTTTATATAGTTCTGATGAGGAGGGATCAAGCTGAAGCAGAACTGTGATTTCAAAGGTTCAAGCGATTTCCTTTGTTGCTGGAGGTGAGTTCTTGGATTCATTCTTAGGAATGGCCCTTCTGACTAAGCAAAGCAAAGGCAATGGGTTTCCAAAGAGTTAAGTTTCTCTGCATAACAATGTTAACAGATTATCTTGAAGAAGAGTGGTGGAGGTGGGAAGGGGAGGACAGAGTTGCACTTCTTTACTTCCTTTAAAGAAATCCCTCTTTCACAACTACGGGATTAGGCTGTCTTACTTGCTATAATATTCCTTGTTCTCAGGAGGTATTTCTATGTTAGTCTTCAAGCATTTGGTAACAGATCTGGGAGGGGACCCTGAAGATGACAGAAAGCCTGTGCAGGCTGGAGGAAAGATGAAAAAGAAATGGTTTTGAATTGGCTTGTACTGTTAATAGGTTACAGATGCTATTTTTCAAGACTAAATAAACTAGACTTTGGGAAATGTCTTGATTTGTAACTTTGGGTTCAGATATCTTTTAAGGACCAAAAGGCAAGATTGTATATCCATGGGTGGGGCTGGGATTTTCTTGAAGGAAGTTGCTTTTCCATTGTCAATCATGCTTGTAGAGGGTTAATCATAAGACCAGAAAATAAAAACTTGGAAGGTGGGTCTTAGAATTAAGTGAGCAAAAGCTGCCTCCTGTCTGTAGGCCTTGGGATATGACTCAATTGGATCTTGCCTTGGCTGTCACACTCAAGGACACTTCCTTGGGGGTGGACCTAGTGACAAATAGCAGCCTGGGACAAGGCAGGGAGGTCAGCTTCTACTCCAACAAGGCAGGCCAGAATCCAGGGAAATAGAAAGACAGTAGCGGTCCTAGGAAAGGGCCTGGGCCTGTGGACTCTGAGGGTAGCCATCCACAGTACTCAGTGTAAATCCTTCGTGTGGTAACCCCGCCTGTTATAGCCTACTCTTCAGCCAGCTTGTGTTAAACTCTACATCCCGTGTCATTTCAGCAGAGGAATGGCAGGAGGTTGTCATTCCCGCATTGGGGAAGAGATAGCACAAGGAGAGCAGGAGCACCTAGAGGGAAGCTCATCTTGAGCCTACAAAAAGGCAGCGCTGAGAAGTGCAAGCAGCATTCCAGAACCAGATGATGCCCTGAGGTGGGACGAACACAGGAAGCATTTGGTGAGCACCCCAATATTCCTCAGGAAGTCCAGACAGAGCTGGCAAGAGACAGGAGCTCCGACTTCTGTGATTTGAGGATTAATGTGGCTTTGTAAATTGCTAAAGCCTGGAGTGTCACGGTATGCAACTGCACAGCTTTGTGCAGGTTACCTAATCCTCCAAGTCTCAATTTCTCTACCTGGGAAATGGGGATAATAATAGTGACTACCTTATAGGATTCTTGTGAAGATTAAATGAACCATGGTAATAACCCAATACATAGTAACTGTTGATTGTTGATATTGTGATCATTAATCCCAGGCGCGCTGGGAAAGGGGAATTAGTGCACTAAACGGAAAAATCGTTAAAACTAATTGTCAGGAGAATTCACACATAGATAGTACTGCTGAATAGAGAAGAGGAGTTTTAGCTTATCACTGATTCAGAAACGAGAAAACAATCCCACTGGAAGCTCTCAGGCTGCTTCTTCCTCTGCAAACCCATAGAAGTGGGTTCTGCCGCAGCGTCTCAAGGCTTTGAGTCTCCCCTTCCCTAAACAGAGACACACTGGCAGAAAGAAATCCATTTGCAGAGGCCCAGCGATGATCCAAAGACAGGGCTGACCCAACAAACTTTGCCGGAAATGGGTGCCAAGGATTTAGTACTAAGCTGCCTTGACCCATTCTCCTACAATTCGACTTTGGCAGAGGCAACAGGACAAGATTTTTACCATAATTCCATGTGGCTCTCTCAGGAGATAGTCACACCAGTGCCGTCTGACCCTACAGGTCATACTGACCCGGAAGCCATTCCCAGTCCTTCCTGCCTGCGCTCCTGCCGCTCCTTCCAGCCGGGCGCCTGGGGGGTTCCCTCTGGCGCCAGCTTTGTGGCCCTGCTCGCTGCCCCCAGAGCTGTTCCCTCCCCCGCCTTGGTGGCTTCCCTCACGGGGTTAATACTACCTGGAAGTTTCCACACACTTGCACCCCCAAATAGGCTGAGTTAGAACTTAAGTGCCCCTCCTCGGTACTCCGTTAATACATTATGCTTATCTCTGTCATACCATTCTGTAAATTAATCACTGACTTTGTGGTTTTTTTTCACATGGAACATATGCTGCTTGCGAGGAATGGACCGTGTCTTCTTCCTTCATTTATTCCTATTTCTAACTCAGTGTTTATTCCTATCTCAGCGTAGTAAGCATTCTTTAAACATGTGCTAAATAAATTCACGAGTAAGTGAAATGAACTCAAGTATAGAGAAGTCAAAATAGAAAATGTATTCATTCATAAAATAATTCAAGCATTGACTGAGCACCTACTGTCTGCCAGACGCCCCTCCAGGCACTGGAGACACAGTGGTAAACAATAGACCCAGGCCCTCCCTCAGCGCATGCGCTTTCCAGTGTGGGACAGGAGAGAAATGAGCATATGGCGTGATCTAGGCTGGCAATGTGTGTTATGAAAGAAATAAAGCAAGGAAAGATAATTATTGCGCTGAGCATTTTTAAGTAAAAATGTTATAAATATTAAATAAAAAAACGAAAAAAGGAAGAAAGGCAGCTTAATTACGTTTTGAAAGCAAATAATGGGGTTTATAACCCTAGATTAAATTTTTTTTAAATGTCTGAAATAAATGATCAGAAAAATGGAAGAAACAAAAGAATGAAATGATTTAATCGTTCATAAAATGACTACAAAGTTATTTGGTCTTTGTCTTTTAACGTTATTTAATTTCTTTATGCACACACAGAGCTAATGCTACATAAAGGCATAAATGTGTTGCTTTAGTTTTTGTTTGGTATCTTTTTCCCCCTCTGATCTGCCCCCCTTCTTTAATAGCATCCTAACCCACGTTAAGAACTAGTATGTCAAAGGGGTTCAGTATGTAACCTTCCACATTTTTTTCCATACTAATGTGGTCATTTACAGTGCATGTGCACGTATGCAATCCCCCACGTATACATATATATAGCGAGAACTTTTTATCTGTTATTTTTTATAAAAATGTAAACAGGGTATATTATTTACTTTTTAAAATATGTTTTATTCAGTAAAATCTCAGGTAAATCCCTCTAAGGCAAAAAGTATATTTCTCGTCTCATTTTACAGAAAAACAAAACAAAACGACTACATAATATTCCATGGTATGGCTGAACCATATTTTCTCAGCCATCCCCCTATCCATAGACATTAATTTTACTTCCCGTTTTTTTCCCACAATAACAATGCTGCAATAAATGTCCTTAAATATATATTCTTATATACTAGTGATCTTATTATTATGGCTAGATTCCCAGAAGTGAAATTATTAGGTTATAGACACACATATATATATTTTTTATTTTATAGGTACTTGCAGGTTGCTTTTCATAAAAACCATAACATTTTGCATTGCCACCAATAATATGCTAGAGTTCCTTTGCCTCCACATCCTCTCTAGGAATAGGTGTTGTTGAATGAAGTGACATTTCGTTATTACTTTAATCTGTATTTCTCTATCTACTGGTAATTCAGATTTTATATTTGGGTTTTAGTAATTTGATGAATATAATTTTTAAGTAAACTCATAATTCATTTATTTTCCTGATCTCTTTTCATAAACTAGCTTGGGAGTGCTTACTCTCTTTTCATTCTTTGGAAGAGTTTATATAACATTGGTGTTATTTCTTCCTTAAATGTTTGGTGAAAACGGCCAGACTAGAGCTTTTTTTGTTGTCATTGGAATTTTTCAAATTATATTAATACATTCAAGGTTTGAAATATATGTACTACTATTCATATAGTCTGTTTCTTCTTATGTCCACTTTGGGAAGTTATATTATCTTGCAAGTTGTTCATTTAAGTGAAATTAATTTTTTTGGCATAAAGTTTTAATAATGTGATTTCTTTATCTTTCCAAAGCCTATAGAAAGCTGTTCCCAGACTCCCCTTAAAGGGGATACAGTTAAGCTATAATAAAGTACCCTTTTAATTACTGAATTAATAATTTATGTTCCTCACTTTTTTCTAAATAAGTTTTGCCAGGGATTTGTCAATTTTTATTGGACTTTCAGAGAATGAACTCTTGTTTATTTTCCCTATTATACGTTTACTTTCTCTTTCATTGATTTCTGCTCTCATCTTTATATTTCTTTCCTTTACCTTTTTTGGGTTTAATTTTCTTACCTTTTTCTAAATTCTTGGGATGAGTATTTAATTTTCAGCCTTTCTTCTTTTTTAATGTATGCATGAAAACTATCAATTTCCCTTGGAGTATAATTTTAGCTGCATTTCATAAATTCTGATGTATTATGTCTTCATTACCTAGTAGATTTTTTTCTAATTTTCATTTTTACTTCTTTTTTAGTCCATGAGTTATTTAGATGCATACATCTTAATTTCCTTTTTTTTTTTTTTTTGAGACAGAGTCTCACTCTGTTGCCTGGGCTAGAGTGCCGTGGCATCAGCCTAGCTCACAGCAACCTCAAACTCCTGGGCTCAAGCGATCCTTCTGCCTCAGACTCCCGAGTAGCTGGGATTACAGGCATGTGCCACCATGCCCAGCTAATTTTTTCTATATATTTTTAGTTGGTCGATTAATTTCTTTCTAATTTTAGTAGAGGCGGGGTCTCGCTCTTGCTCAGGCTGGTCTGAACTCCTGAGCTCAAACAATCCGCCCACCTCGGCCTCCCAGAGAGCTAGGATTACAGGCGTGAGCCACTGTGCCCGGCCCATACATCTTAATTTCTTAACATTTAGGGGCTTTTTCTACTTATCTTTTTGTTATTGAGTTTTAATTAAATTCCACTGTGGCTGAGAATGTAATCTATTTTATTCCATTTTTTGAAAGTTTTCGAAGCCTACTTTATGGCCCAGCTTTTTTCAAAATATTTCATATGATATTTAAAAAATGTGAATTCTGAAATTGTTTGGTACAATGAACTCCATCATTGATTAGTTATATTGTTAATCACATTTTTCAAATTTTCTAAATTCTTATTAATTTTTGTCTTGTTCCGTTAGTTACTGAGAGAGGTGTGATAAAATTTAGAACTCACAATTATTTCTCGTGGTGGTTTTGTCAATTTCTGCTTTACATATTTCGAGGCTAATTATTAGATGTTTACAGATTTAGAATTGGTATATCTTGCTGCTGTGCTGACACTCTTAACGGTTATGAAATATCTATCCAGTAGTGGTTTTTGCCTTAAAAACTACTTTTTTGTTATTAATATAGTTACACTAACTTTCTTTTGGTTAGCTTGCATAGTATATCATTTTTCATCACTTTACTTTCAATATTCTTTTGTTCTTATCTTAAGGTCTGTTTCTTATAAGACACGTATTCTTGCTGCTGCTGTTGTTTTAATTTAGTCTTACAACCTCTAACTTTTGATTAAAGTTTTTAGTTTATTTACATCTAATCTAATTACTGATATATTGAGGTGTATATCTACCATATCACTATTAGTTTTCTATTCATACTGTTTGTTCTGCTCTTGTTTGCTCAACTTTATTGCCTGCTTTTACATTAAACAAGTATTTTTTAAAACTTCATTTCTCTTTATTAGCTTATTTGGTATACATTCTTTCATTATTCTTTTAGTAGATAGAAAATCTACTAAAGGATATATAAGATTACCACATATATTACCACTAGAGATCACATATATATCATTCATCTATTTCAGGCAATGTAAGGGCCCTATAGACCTCCCCTTCTGGCTTCGTCTTATTGTTCCCATGTGTTTTAATTTCACGTATGTTTTATACTCCACAAAACTTTATTATACTGTTATGTAGAGTCAATATTCACTTAGATTAATACATGTATTTACTTCCCTGAAGGTAATGAGTCTTTCTACCCTGGAGCTTTTAAGATTTTTTTCTTTGATTTTCATTCTTAGCAGTTTTACTATGAAGTGCATAGACGTGTTTTTTTCTTTGCAGTTATCATTCTTGGAGTTCATAGTGATTCTTTACTCTTTCATCTGTTTTCTTCAAATATTGCTTCTGCTCCATCTCTTTCTCCTCTCCTTCTGGGTCTCTAATTATATGCATGTCATATCTTTTCATATGTTCCTTATGCTCATTTCAGTATTTTCTATTATTTTTTTCTCTCCATGATTCAATCCAGATCTTTCTACTTACATATCTTTCGGTATACTAATCCTCTTTTCAGCTTGGCTCAAGCTACTTGTAAACATATCTATTAAGTTTTCAATTTTAGTTATTATGCTTTTTTACCTAATAGGGTTTTTTGTGTATGTAGATGTGATAAAATAACTAAAAGATAAAGGGGAAGGATAAAGGGTCCTATATAGTGGTAATGTTTCTACATTCCACTTGAAATGGTAAAATATTGATTTTAAGAACACTGTAAAAAGTTAAGCATGTTTATTGCAACCCTATAGCAACCACTAAATAAACAGCACAAAAAGATAGATTCAAAACACAATAAGTGCATTAAAGTAGAATATTTTTTAAAGTTCAAATAACTCAAAAGAAGGCAGGAAAAGAAAGCAGAAGAACAAAAAATGAGAGAACAAACAGAAAACAAGTAATAAATGTTAAATCTCAATAGATAAATAATTACATTAACTGTAATTGGACTAAATGCATCAATTAAAACTAGAGATTGTAAAAATGGATTAAAAAGTATATGGGGTCTACAAAATATTCACTTCAAGTATGATAATGTAAGTAAGTTAAAAGTAGAAAGATGGAAAACACATACTATTAAAACATCAATCAAAGGTAAGTGAAGTATCTTTAATAATACCAGGCGTAGTAGTCTTCAGAGCAAGGAAAGTTACCAGGGATTAAGAGTGGCACTGTATAATGATAAAACAGTCAATTCATCAAGGAGACATAAGAATTCTAAATGCATATACACTTAACAACAGAGTTTCAAAATACATAAAGCAAAAACTGACATAACTGAAAGGAGAAATGGATAAATCAAAAATTATAGTTAGAAGCCTTGATGTTCTTCTCTGAGGAATTGAAAGAACTAGTAGATAGAAAACCAGTAAGGACATAGAAGGACTGAACACCATCAACTGTATTTAATTAGCATTTACAAAACATTCTACCCAACAACAGCAGAGTTCACATTCTTTCCAAGTGCTCACGGAATACTTGCTAAGATTTACCTATTCTGGGTCATATAATAAACCTTAACAAATTTAAGGAGTTGAAATGATGCAAAGTATGTTGTCTGGCAATATAAAATTAACTAGATATCAACTAGAAATATAAAAGGAAAATTTCTAAATACATGGAAATTAAATGACATACTTCTATATAATACTTAAGTTAAAGAAAAAAGTCCCAAGGAATATTAGAAAATATTTTGAAATGAACAGAAATTAAAATACAACCTAAAAATTTGTGAAATGCAGCTAAAGCAGTGTTTAGAAGGAAATTTATTGCCTTATATGCTTATATTATAAAAGAAGAAAGTTCTCAAATCAATAATCTAAGCCTACACATTTAAGAAACTCAAAAAATAAGAGCAAAATAAGCTTAGTATAAGCAGAAATAAAGATATAATAAAGATAAAAGCAGACAATTTAAAACAGCAAAACCAATCAAGCCAGAATCTGATTCCTTGAAAGATCAATAATATTGATAAAATTATTGTTATCAGCAAGACTGACAGAAAAAAAAGAAAGAACAAATTACCTAGATCAGTGCTGAAAAGGGTATAATACTATAGAACTTGCCATCATTAAAAGGATAATAAGGAAATAAACAACTCTAAATATACATATTCAACAACTTCAATGGAATAAGCAAACTCTTTGCAAAATAAAAATCACCAAAATTCAAACGACATTAAGGAGATGATCTGAAAAGTTCTATAACTATTAAATAAATTTTAGTAAAAAATCTTTTCAAAAGGAAATCTCCAAGCCCAAATAATTTCACTAGTGAATTCTACTAAACATTTACAGAAGAAATAACAGCAATTTTAAACAATTAATTCTAGAAATTAGAAGAGAAAGGAATACTTTCAAACTTATTTTATGTGGTTAGCAGTACCATGATACTAAAACCAGACAAATAAAGTACAAAAAAATAAAAATGAAAAAATAAAACTATAGATCAATATTCCTCATGAACATAGAAGCAAAAATCTTTAACAAAATACTAGCAAACTGAGTCTGGCAATGTATAACAAAAATAATACACCATGACCAAATGGGGTTTACCCCAGGGAATGCAGATTGATTCAATACAATTTGAAAATCAATCAATGTAATTTACCATATAAACAGTCTAAATAGGAAAAACTACTATGATCATATCAATTGATGCAGAAAAAGCATTTGATAAAATTCAACATCCTTTCATAATAAAACCTCTCAATAAAGTAGAAATAGAAGTGGACACAAGATAAAGGGCATTTACACAAACCTTACAGCTAACATCGCACTTAATGCTGAAAGACTGAATGCTTTCCCCCTTGTTTTTCTAGGGACAAGGCAAGAAGATTCACTCTCACCACTCCTACTCTATATTGCCATAGAAGTCCTAGCCAGTGCAATATGGCAACAAAAAGAGATAAGTTATACAGCCTGAAAAGGAAGAAATAAAAGTCTCCCTATTCACAGATGATGTGGAAACTCCCAAGGAATCTGAAGAAAAACTCTCAAAATTAACAGGTGAATTAGCAAAAATGGAGGACATAAGGTCAACACAAAAAAATTTATTGATATTTCATATATACTAGCAATGAATATAAATTGTTAGAACTGGAAATTTTTAAAAATGTCACTTACAATAGCTTCAAAATACACTGCAGTATGAATCCTCCAAAATAGCCTCAAAATCTGAAAACTATAAAACACTGATGAAAGAAATAAAAAGGACCATTAAAAATGGAGATACATACTATGTTCATGGATTGTGAGACTCAACAAAGTAAAGATGTCAATTTTCCCCAAATTGATTTATATATTTAATGCAATTCCCTTCAAAATTGCACCAAGACATAGATATACACAAGCTAGTTCTAAAAAAATTTTAATAAACTTCCTACTATATATAAATATTAACTCAAAATAGATCAAAGACTAAGAGCTAAAACTACAGTATTTTAGAAGAGAACATAGGGGCAAATTTTTATGACATTAGATTTGACAAAAGAGTCTTAGATATGACACCAAAAGCATGAGCAACAAAAGAAAAAAAAGGATTAATTGAACTCAATAAAATTAAAAACTTTAAAGTGTACAGCTCACTGGCATTTAGTATTTTCACAAAGTTTGCAACCATCGCCACTATTTAGTTCCAGAACATTTTTTATCATACCCAAAAGAAACACTGTACCCATCAAGCAGTCACTTCCCATTTCCCTCTCCCCTGACCCTCTGACAGCCACTAATCTGATTTGTGTTTCTATGGATTTACTATTCTGGATATTTCATAAAAATGGAATCATACAATATATGGCTTTTGTGTCTGACTTCTGTCACTTAGCATAATGTTTTCAATATTTATCCATGTTGTAGCATGTATCAGACTTCATTTTCTTTTATGCCCGAATAATATATCATTGCATGTATATACCATATTTTGTTTATCCAATTATCAATTGATGGACATATGGGTTGTTTCCACCTTTTGACTATTGTGAGTAGTGCTGCCTTGATATTTTGTGTACATTTTTTTGTTTGAACACTTGTTTTCAATTCTTTTAAAAACAAGTGTTCAAACACTAGAAGTGGAGTTGTTGGGTCATATGTTATTTTGTTTAACTTATTGAAAAACTGCCAAATTATTGTCCAAAGTAGCTGTACCATTTTCATTTCCACTTGTAGTGAATAAGGATTACCATCTCTTCACATCCTCACCAATGCCTGTTATTTTAGGACTTTTTGATTATAGCCATTCCAGTGAGTGTGAAGTAATATCTCATTGTGGTTTTGATTTGTCTTGCACTAATAACTCATGATGCTGACCATCTTTTTATGTGTTTATTGGCCATTTATATATCTTCCTTAGAGAAATTTCTTATTCAGGTCCTGTGCCAATTTTTAATTAGGCTATTTGTCTTTTTGTTATTGGGTTGTGAGGCTTTTTAATTTTTTCTGAATACTACATGCTTATTAAAGATATAATTTGCAAATATTTTCACCCATTCTGTATGTCTTTTCATTTTCCTGATTGTGTCCTTTGATGTACAAAAGTTTTTAATTTCGTTAAAGTCCTATTTATCTATTTTTCCTTCTATTGCTCATGTTTCTATTATCATATCTAAGAAACCAAGGTCATGAAGATTTACATCTAGGTTGTCTTCTATGATTTCTATAGTTTTATCTTTTATATAGGTCTTTGGATCATTTTGAGTTGATTTTTGTTTGTGGTGTAAGCTTGGTCAATTGATTTTTGACAAAGGTGGAAAAGCAGGTCAATAAAAAGAGATAGTCTTTTCAACTAATAGTGTTGTAACAATTTGACATTCATATGCAAAAAAAATGAATCTGGACCTACACCTCACGCCTATACCTTGTAAGAGAAAGTCAATTAGCTAATTTAAAGAGAAACCTGAACAGAATGCCACCATTCAGAGTTGTTTGGGAGCCAAATGGCAAAGAGGTGACACATCATTCTCTTCCTTTTTCACATATACCGAGCCAAGCTCTGTTCCCCCAAGGACTGGAAGCTTCAGTAGCACATGAATTTGCACCTTGGCATGAATAATGTGGGCTTATGCTAGACAATAGCAGTGACAACTTGATGATTTTTAGAGATGAGCTAACTTCAGAGTGCATCCCACAAAGTGCTGGTTCAAAGCAGACATCCGAAAGAGAGCCGAGGAAAGTACAACTGTGGAGGCCTCATTAAATAATAATGGCAACCCAGTGATATCCAGGAACTGGACACATTCCCTAACTCAATTCATTTTCTTACTATGCTTGAGAAGTATAAAAACCACTCAAAGCTTCTATAATTCTTTTCTCCTGTTGTCTGACCACCAATATGCAAATAAGAGAAATGGGAACCACAGTGGGGAATGTTAGGTGTTCTGGGTCAAGAGAGGTTTTAGTATGGTGTTGGCAATGACATATGAGTCATAAATGTTTAACTTTGCGCATGATGTGTCTTAGTCTTTCTAAGCCTCTCTCTTTGACAGTAGGAGGCTAGGGTTCTTGCATTTCCTATTACTCACAAATCCCCTGAACTGAAGGCCCCTGGCTGTTCGTCAGAGCTGAAGAATAAATTTGAGTTGTAAACAATAGTTGCTAAGATGAGAAGGTGTTATGATTTATCTATTTGTTTCCAAAAAAGCACACTGGTTCTAGAGACTATGAGGTGACTAAGGCGTGAACATAAGCTTTCTCCTGGTCTAGCTGGGAGTCTCTTTTCTGTTCACTCATCTTCAGGGGATCAGGGGGACATGAAGGGAAACTGGACTTTGGAGTCAGGCAGATACGCCCTGGTTCAAACCCCAATCTAGTCAGGTTATAGCTGGTGACTATGAGTAAGTTTCCTAAGCTAACTGAGCTTCAGTCTCAAGAGTAACAATGGGGATAATAGTACTGATTTTGCGGGATTATCAAGAGGATTAAATACAATAGTATAGGTGAAAGCATGTAGTGGGCGCTCAAAAAATGTTAATCTCTATTCTCTTTTCCCATTTAAATAGATGGCTGAAATTCTGCCCCTTGATATCTGTACTAGTTAGCAGTTAGGCTCGGTTTGGTGTAACACCCAAAGTAACAGTGACTTAAAGGAGAAGTTTATCTCTTTGTCATCTAGTGCCTGGAGATAGACAGTCCAGGTTGCCCAGGGACCCCACTGCTCTACCATCCCCATGGTCCAGGGTGATTCTCTACTACATCCATGCTCCACAAAGCAAGGTGGAGGGAGGGGAATGAAGGTTCAAGCTCCATCCTTCAGGGAAATGACCAATACCACCTATATCACTTCCCTTCACTTCCTATTGGCCAGATCTTCGTCTCATGGCCGATCTAGTAAGAAAGGCTGGGAAATGTGGTCTTTATTTTGAGCAGCCATGTGCCCAGATGATAATTGTGGGTTGTATTACTATAGAGGAGAGGGAACTGGATATTAGGGGACAACATGTGGCCTCTGCCCAGTGTCTATGCATTTTTCCCTTACTCTTAGCTCACAGTTGAAATGTTCAAACATAAGTGCAAGCTATGTGGGTAATAAAATCAAATTCATCTTAGACTGTTAAAAGATGCATAGGCTAAACTGTATGAGAAACACATATAAATAAGAAATCAGAAAAAGTAGAGTTAAAGACAAAGAGGATCACAAACTGTTGGCTTCTACTGGTGACAATCGAACTGCATTGGGACTGCTCAACAGTGTGGAGTCTTTGTGCTCCACACCGTCCATGTTCCCTCCAGATCCACCCTTCCTATATCTCCTCACTGCTCTGGGACCCAGAGGGCTGACCCGTGGGGGCCACATTGACAGCTCCCTCACCCTCCACTTGCACTTGGGTTTGGCCAGTGGGGAGCAGCAGCAGGAGGTTGAGGGGAGGTTGGAAGGTGGGGCTGGGGTGCTTAGCTCCCCAGCAGTCTTCATGCAGGGATGACACAGGTTAGCTGTCCCTTCCCTGAGGTTATAGTCCCCACAAAGAAGCTCTTCCATGTGGCCCCTCTGTTTCTAGGTTCCCATATCTGTTCTCACGTCTCTTTCCTTCCAGCCTAAGGAAGGTGATGGCCCCCTGCTCTTTCTATCCCCAGTGTATTACACTACCACTTGTGGTTTCCCTGCACCAGAGCTACACTTTTGCAAATAGCCTCTCTCCTCAAATTACGCACTTAGGGTGAACCATCTGTTTCCTTCCAGGACCAGATCCATGCTTAATACTCCAAACCCTATAGCATGAAAAGGCACAGAGCAAAACCCATTAGGCTTGTAGGAAGAGATTTATAAAAGGCAAAATCTCTTGAGGCATTTTTTGTTTTTTTGACAAAGTCTTGTTCTGTTGCGCCAGGGAGAGTGCAGTGGTATCCTCACAGCAACCTCAAACTCCTGGGCTCAAGCGAGCCTCCTGACTCAGCCCCCTGAGTAGCTAGGACTATAGGCACGTGCCACCATGTGCTAATTTTTTCTATTTTTTGTGGAGACAGGGTCTCACTCTTGCTCAGGCTGGTCTTGAACTCCTGACCTCAAGGGATCTTCCTTCATTGGCCTCCCAGAGTGCTAGGATTACAGGCGTGAGCCACCACACCCAGCCTCTTGAGGCATTTTAAATCGACCATTATCCATCTAAGCGGTTTAAGTAGTAATGCAAAATTTTCATCCTAGATAAAAAGAATATGTACTAGTTTCAAAATGTTCATGGACAATTCAGAACATTGAACAACATCTCCAACAAATGTGGCAAAAAGATAATGTTCTTAACATATTAAGAGCTCTGAAACAAAGTTGTGAGAAGAAGATTTGCAAGGAAAAAAGTTAATAACACATTTAAAAATTTTTAGCCACTGGTAATCAAAATATGCAAATTACTTATCAGTGCTTGCAAGAGTGTGGTATGACACTGTTGTTCACAGCTAGTGGGAGTGTGAACTGATAAAAATATTCTGGAAAGACATTTTTCCTCTGTGTATTAAGAGCTTTCTGAAGATTTATAGTTTCAATCAGTAATTCCACTTGTAAAAATTATTATAAAGAAATAATAAATAATGCAAATATGTTTAAGGATGAGTAACACACATTATTTACAATAGCAAGGTAGAAATAGTTCAGATAATCAATAGTTGATGGTTATATTATGGTATATCAATGGAAAGTACAAAGACATTAAAATACAGTTTTCAAAAAAATTAAATGAAATGAGACAATATTCCCAAAATAGTACTAACATCACAGCAGGATATAAAATTCTAGAAATAGTTTGATTCTTAATTAAGTTAAAAACATGTATAGAAAACTATTAACAGTGTTCATATGGGTAGTGAAATTACAGATAATATTTTTTCCAAATGTTTTACACTGGGGTACATACTTTCATAACACTATGTATTTTTAAAAGAGCAGCAAAATTCTGAAAGGCTCAAACTGCTTAAGAAGTAGGCCACTTTCACAAAACTGTGTAATGTTTCAGCAGCCCACCTGATCCTGATGTGAGACACACCTTTCCCACCTTCTGCCCCTCTATACTCAGGAGCACCATTATGAAGGGGAAAAAAATCGTTTTTTTCTCTCTACTTTCACATACTACTCAACACAACACTCTGACACCAGATGTGAGGTTTCTCCACACATACGCACCCCAAGAAATTCTTCAGTGGACCAAGTGGGTGTCCTGTGATTCAATTTATTTCTGAGACTGTCTACCTGGAGATAGTGTCAGATTTCACAGGTTAAGGGCTCAGTCCAACAAGACTATTCATCTGAGATGCAAATTACAAGCCCCAGGTTGTGACCTCTGATTCCGACTGACCTGCTATAAATAGGGTTCCCATGACTCCCTTTTCAGGTTTGATTAATTTGATAGAGTGGCACACAGAATGTAGTAGAGCACTTTACTTATATTTATCCATTTATTATAAAAGGTATTACAAAGGATCTAGATGAACAACCAGATGAAAAAGATGCATAGGGCGAGGTATGTGGGAAGAGATTCAGAGCTTCCATGCCCTCTGTGGGTGTGCCACCACCCATGTGTTCAGCTACCCAGAAACTCTCCAAACCCTGCCTTTTGGGTTTTTAATGTAGACTTCATTATGGGGGCATAATTGATTACATCATTGGCCATTGGTGATCAACTAAACCTTCAGCCTCTCTTCATTCCCCAGAAGTTGGGAGATGGGGCTGAAAGTGCCAACCCTCAAATCATGCCTTGGTATTGCCAGTGACCACCCCCCATCCTGGAGCTATTTAGGGTCCCCAAGCCACCAGTCATCTCATTAGCATACAAAAGTCACTGTCACTCTGGAGACTCCAAGGCTTTCAGGAGATGTGTGCCAGGAAATAAGGAAAAAGACCAAATATATATTTCACAGTATCAAAACTGTCTTGGGAAGCAAGCAGCATTCTTCTCACCCTGGAAGAGATTTTGAGCTATCTCAATACAGTTTGGATTCAGGTACATTAGTTGCCAGGGTGAATCATTAGGGAAAGCACCTGTGGGAAGGGAAGACAGTGAGAGGCAGACAGGAGACCCCCTAGGGACCACTGGCGCCACTGGCAGTATGGTTCAGAGAAATAGGGAGCAGTTTAAGCATCGAGCTTGGCACTACACCTGGTAGGGATGAAGAGGGGCAGTGCAAGGTAGTGGAGACCACTAACAACAATGTCTTTTAGAGCAACTGAGGCCAGCAGTGACCAGCCACCTGAATAGGTTCATGGGAAAATATACAACACTGCTAGGTGGGTCTTAGGAATCTTGGGACGTAGGCTCAGTGCTGCAAAGGGTAGGACCTTATTAAAGTTATTATTCTTTTCTTTTAATCTGTCATTTTCCAGATTTTTTTCTTATACTAGAAAATCCTTTTTTAGGCCATTAACATAAGTTTCAATTATTGTAGTTTTAAAATACATTTTAATGCCTGGTAGTGCAGATTCATCCTATATAACAAAGGTGCACCCAAAGCTTTATTCAAAGGCAAATTTGTAATCCTAAATATTTTCATCATTAAACCAAAAAAGACTAAAAACCAATTTTAGAAAAGCTATTAATTCAAAAAGTTAAAAAATTAATAGGTAGTGGCTTACGATAAGACTTACTACAAAGTAACCGTAATGAAGACACTGTAATATTGGCATATAGATCAATGGAACAGAATAAAGAGTTCTGTAATAGACCCACATATATATGGAAAGTTGCTTTACAACAAAGAGGATATGCTAATTCAATGGGGAAAATGATAGTCTTTACAACAAATGATGCTGGATCAACTGGATATTCATGTGGAAAAACAAATGAACCTTAGTCCTTACTTCACACCATACATATAACATTACTCAAAATGGATCATGGACCTATGTGTAAAAGCTAAAACTATAAAACTTGTGGGAGAAATCATAGGAGATAATTTTAATGACTCTAGGGTACACAAATACTTCTTAGTTGGGACACAAAAGTATAAATCATAAAAAGGAAAACTGAAAAATAAAACTTCATTAAAATAAAAAACTCCGCTGTTTTAAAAATACCATTAAGAAAATGAAAAAATAATTCACAGCCTTGTGGATAAATATTTGCAATAAATATGTCTGACAAATGACTTGTAGCTAGAATATATAAAGAATTCTCAGAACCTGTTGATAAAAAGAAAAACAATCCAATAAAAACCTGAAAATGGGAATTCCAATGGGAATGTAAATTGGTTTAATCTTTCTGAAGCGCAATTTGGGGGCATATAGTATGCATACTCTTTTCTACGAAATCGGATGTCCAAAAATTCTTTCTAAGTCTCATGGGTCATATGCATAATGATTTAGCTATAGAAAATTATAAGAAATTGGATATTGCCTAAATGTCTGTTAGAGAATTGGTTAAAAAAATTATGATACTTGCATAGAATAAATTTATATGCAGTCAATAAAAATATTGTTATAGAAATAAAAGCATTTATGTCAAGCAATGTTTGAAATTCAATAGTATTAACTCTGGGAATTCTGATTATGGGTTATTTTTATTTTTGCAACTTTGTATTTTCTTCACACTCCTAATTACTAGCCTGGTGTTTTAGTCCATTTTATACTGCTATAACAGAATCCCTGAGATTGTGTTATTTATAAAGAACACAAATTTATTTTCTCACAATTCTGGAGGCTGGGAAGTCCAAGATCAAGGCAACAGTATTTGGTGTCTGGTGAGAGCCTTCTTGCTGTATCCTCACATTGTGGAAGGCAGCCCCTTCAAGCCCCTTTATAAGGACACTGAGTTCCATTTATGAGGGAGAAGCCCTCATAACCTAATCACCTCTTAAAAGCCCCACCTCTTAATGCTGTAACATTGGCAACAACTGAATTTTGGTGGGGACATATTCAAACCATAGCATCTAGTAACCCTGTCAAAGAATGATTCACGTATTTCATGGGTCCTACAATTACTATTCTTTCCTGGAGAAGCTAATCCATAGATCTCTCTTCTGAATCCTCTCCCTAGCTTACTCATCCTTTCCTGATGGCCCATTTAGGCTTTCATGGCCCCCTCTCCAGATTCTCCTACCCCGGAGAGAACAATCAGTCCTTTCTAGCTCTTCTCTGGGATTAGTGTGAACTGTATTCCAAGTGGTGCCTGACATACTAATTATCTGTCTTCTCTCCTTTTTCCCACTCTGCTCACCTAATCCTTTCCTATTTTCCCTCCCTTCTTCATCATCTTTCGCAGATAGATATCTGGTTTGGTTCCAAGAATCCTAACTTACATAACACCTAACTGAGCCTGAGCCTTCCCTTTTTCAACACTCTTATGTTGCTTATTCCTTAAAATTCAGGCTTTCTGGTCTGTGTTCAAATGTTTTGTTGAGTATGTTAGAGGGGCTGTTGCTACTTTTTGCCCGGCACCTTTTCCCCACTTCTCTCTTCCAGTAAAAAATAATTCCTTAGCCATGGCATGTGATGGGTTCTGGATCATAGCAGTTTGGTCAGATATTGGGATACAATGCCAGCTAGCCAATCAAATCCCCTCCTTCTTAGGACAAAAGCTGTAAGGAGAGTCTAGAGTCTGCCCGTGACCATGTCCCTCATTATGCATGAAAGCCAGTTTGAGAGAATTGAGCTCACACACGCATAAGAGAGCTGCATGAGGAAAACAGTCCAGATGGTATTTGTTCCCTTGACCCAGCTGTCCCTGAAGCCAGTTCCATCCTTATTCTTGCTATAGGTTGATTACATTAGTCAACAAATTTCCCCTTTATTGCTTTGAGTTGCTTTGAAATAAATTTCTATCACTTCCAACCAAGTGTTCTAACCATTCAGACCTCTCAGGGTCACCATGATTTGATGACATAACAGCTCTTTACGCACCTCCCTCAGAAAGTTGTCTAATCCATCTTCATACTCTCAACACCCACCTCTTTGCAGGTGACAGAAGTTCTGGACAGGGAATAGAGAGACTTGGGTTCTACTTCTGGTTCTGTTAGCAATGGCTGTGTGAACTCGAGGAGCACTTTTAATCTATCTGGGTCTTGATTTCCTCATCTACGAAAGGAGGGCATTGGATTAGATGGGGTCTAAAATTCCTCCCAGTTCTCACATATTATGGTTTTGTGCTTCTAAATTCTACATATCCAGGCTGACTTACCCAGGGCTTTGGTCTTATGTCTCTTTGCTTAGCACTTCCCGTTGTACGTCTCACCGTTATCTCAAACTCAACAACTCTGAAATTGGTCATCATTTCCCCACACAACCTGGTCTTCTGTGTCTCTGTCAATGGGACTCCTATTGTTGCAGATGCTAAGACTCTAATATTTGAAATCATTTTTAACTGCTTACATGTTTTTATCATATATGCTTAAGTGGTCACATCAAAAATTCTTGCTACTATCCTGGCTTGGGCTTTAATTATGTTTGTTAAGAAATATCTAGATCTGTCTATGTCTATGTTTCAAATATATCTATATTAATATCCTGTCTATACTTGCATCCACATCTATATGTACACCTCTGTCTATAGCTATATCTGTAGCTCTATCAATATCCATACATGTATCATCTATATCTCTAATCTCTACCCCAAATTCCGGGCCCATATCTTCAAATGTATGTTGAAAATTTCTACCTGGATGCCTCTCAGGCATCCCAAACTCATTATTCTCTCCTCAAGTGCTTATTTCTCCTTCTGTGCTACACATCTCGAGTAGAATTATCATTATGTAATTTATTTCCCAAGCTATAAGCTTTGGATACAATCTTAACTCCTCCTCTGCTCTAATCACACCCCTCTAACCCTATCAACTCTATCTTGGAAATGGCTCTTAAAATTTCCCCTACTCCTTTGGCTCCACCTCCTCAAATGGCCTTAGTTCCAGCTTTTGCCATCTCTCACTGAACTACTGTAATGACCTCTTAGAACTCTTCCTGCCACAATTCTCATCCCACCCTGCCCACTCTTTATATTGATGCCAGAATGTTCTTTTCAGGTCAGCAAACCATCAAACTCTGCTTACTGGTTGGCAACTTTCAAGGTTCACCCTTTTCCCACAGGGTCAATTTCAAATGTCTTAACATTTGAGGCTTGGGCCAAAGTCCCTGCTGAGAACAAAGGGTTCCTTTGCCTTATTTTATCTACTGTGCTTGCATTCCCTTTGGGGATTTGGGGGAAGGCTTGTCATTGAAAGCAGGATTTGGAAGCCCACACCTGGGCCATATGTCTCTACAAATATCCATGAGTATGCTATTCTGATACAACTTAAAGCCATCATAATTACTTTTTGTCATATAAAGCAAGAAGAATAAGGAAGGATGGGAACATATTTTCTGGCAGATGGTATCTGGGAACAGATGACAGAGAGAAGACAGGTCAGTCAACTCCTACTGAAAGCAAAAATTTGTCTTTCTGTGTCTAAGACAGAGATCTTCGTTCTTAGAAGTATAGAACAAATGTGTTTAGGAAGGAATGTGAATGTAAAAATAGGATTGGGTGGTAAGAGAGCAATTTATTGCTTTTAAAAAAAATTTAATGGTTAAAATTTTTTTAACTTTAAAAAACAGTATGAAACTGAAATGTAGAAAGAAGAAAAGCCACTCATAGTCCCACCAGCCAGATGTAAACCTTTATTACCAGTTACATGTAGTTCCTTCCATCCCTCCCTTTTATTTTACTGTGCATACATTTTTCTTCTATTTGCTTTACTAATCACAAAACAAAAAAATTTGTATTCTGCTTTTTATACGAGCATTATGTAATCATATTTATATTTTATTGCATAGTTCTTGTAAACTTTTGTTAATTCAGCAAATATTTATCAAGTGTCTACAATGCCCCAGGCACTGGCTCTGACAATGAAGTGAGAAACATAGACAAGCTAACCTGCAGGTACCCAGCAGTGAGATAAGAGCCAAGAGAGGGAAATTTGGGATCTTGGCCCAGATGTGTGTGGGGTTGGACTCGTCCTGCGGGATGGGTAAGAATTGGCCAGGAAAAGAATCTGAGAGGACAAAGAGTGTCCCGAGGTCTGGAAGGGAGCGAGAGCATGAGAAACTAAGTTTATCTGACGAGGAGAGCTGAGGTGAGCACAGGAAAGGGCAGGTAGTATTAGAGGGAGAAGAAGAGGGGACGTCGAGTGGGAGGCAGGGTTGTGACGGACCTGTCCCCCCAGAAGCCTTGTGAAGGAGTCTGAATGGTATCTTGAAGGTAACAGGAGGAGAAGGATTTTAAGAAAGGGAGTGACATGGTCAGGCCTGCATTTTAGGAAGATTGCTCAGGCTATACTGTGAAGGGGACATTGGAAAGGGAAAAGAATAGCATCAGGGAGACCAATTAGGGAACTCTGCAGTGATCCAGGCAAGAGCTGATAGGTCTCTGAGCAATCCTTCCGTACTTTCAGCCCTACCACCTCCAGGGGTGGAGGAAACAGTCTTCCATCGACTTCTCCACCAACCTTCCCATTCCTGGCTGGGCACATTGGCTTCAGGGGGCCTGGTGAGTGACTTTCTTCTGATCCTCCAACTCTACACTCAGGATCTTGGCTTCCCTAGCTTTCCCCACAATTGGGTAATGTCTTATTCCTCTCATATACTCCCTATTTCTTAATACTCACAGTGTCTCTGCTTTAAACTTGACCGCTGTAGCCTCCTTGGCTCCCAATCATAATGGCCCATTACTCTGTTGGACTTATCTTGCATGGAATGATGTTGTTTTCTTGTATGTCGTTTGTTTCTGCTACATTGTTAAGTTCCCCAAGAGCAGAGACTAGATCTGTTTTGTTCCCAAGAACAGTGCTTGGCACATGGCAAACGCTCAGTCTGTTGAGTGAGTGAGTGAGTGAATAAATGAAGGAATGAATGTACAAGTCCAAAGCTCAGGAGAGGGATCTTGGCTGTAGATAAAGGTTCTCGAGTCACTGAGGCCATCATGGGTGAATAGAGATGAGATCATCAGGGAAAGAGTGTAGAGTAAGGAGACAAAAGGAGGACCGTCAAAAGTAGAATTGTGAGGAGGGCCCTCACATGGAGAGGAATGGAGAATGAGAAGGTGGGGTCAGAGGGTAGGAGTCAGCTCTGGGTGTGCTGTGCTGAAAAGGGAAGGAAAAGCAGTACTTCTGGTTGGGGAGACACGACCGTACACTGCTGAAATTGGCATTAGCAATAAGGAGAGGCCTTTAGGGTTCTTGGAGAGAGCAATTTCAGGAAAGTGGTGGGGACAGAAGCCACACTACCACGGATTGAGGAGAAAGTAAGGGTGAGGAAGACAGCCAATGTGTGTGCTTCCAAGAAGTCGGCTGTGGATGGGAGGAGGGAGCTAGGCCAGGAGCTGGAGCTATAGGGTTCTGACATGGCAGACACTTGAGCAGTGAAAATGTGGGTGGGAGGGGAAGATGGAGAGTGAGAGATTGAATAATGGGGGCAGGGCTGCTAATTGCAAAAGAGAAGTCCCAGAGAAGGCAGGAGGGGATGGCTGTGTGACCCTCCTTGAGAATGGAGCCCAGAGGGAGGGTGGAGGCTTACAGCAGACAGCTCCCCCATGTCAACCAGAGGGAGAGGCTGAGGTCACATGGGCCAGGAGTAGGGAGCCTTGTACACCCGGGGGCAGGAGATCCAGGGACTTCCACTCTACTACTTCCCTCACTAGGAGGTGGGAGGCAAGGCCATCTGCTTGGAGGCCTGGGAGCTGAGGCATAAATATTTCTGGCTGGGCCAAAGTCTCATTAGTACACTGAATTTCTCCTAGGGAGTTGTCAGGGCTGCTGCCTGGGGCCAGGACTCGGCTGGTAGCCTCAGCTAGACCCTGAAAGCGTTAATTCCCATCTGGAGTTTTTGGCCAGGAGGAGTTTCCCTCTCTTTAGAAAAAGACCATTTCTTAAGCTCTTCTGAACCTCCTTTCCACTCTTCCTCTGGGAGCAGCGGAGGGGCCGGGTGCCTGCCCTTCCCTACATGGCTCAATCCCTAAAGAGGGCAGTATTTTCACAGGTGGGCCCTGCTTTAAGAAACCCCATTATAAGAAGACTCTGGCTTTTTAAACTGGGGCCAATAAAAGAATTTGCCAAGAGGGTCTTTGAAGTAATGACCTCCCTAGTTAGTGCCTTGAAACATATTTTTACATCTTGGAGGAGAGATTATGAGCTGGGGAGCCTGAGAACTGTGGGAGGCAAAAGACCCTGAGGGTGGCAGAATCTTGGATTGTGTCCAGAGGCCCCGCCAGGGGAGTAGAGGCAGCAGCTCAGGGAGGAGCCTGGGTCTGGGGAAATCAGATTCACAGAATTCTGTGTCTAAGCCCAGTTCTTGGGCAAAGTGAGGCTCGTCTGGATTAGGACTGTTTATTATGCACAAACCCAGGCCCTGCCAGCCTCAGTGTGAGGTCCAGGCCAGCTGAAGCCATGTGGAGTGGTCCGTTCCCCTGTGCCCAGCGAGGATGAGCCTGGGGTGGGCAGAGAATAATGAGGGAGGAAGTGGGGGCTTGGAGGGTGGTCAGCCATGAGGTGCTAAGTGAGGATCTTCTGCATGGTCAAAAAATTATCTCGTCTTTACCATCCACTGTTCACTTATGCATCCATTCTCCAAATCCTTATTGAACGCCTGCTGTATGCCAGACTCACTGCTGGGGATTAAATAGTGAGTGTAGTAGGCTGGGTCCTGGCTCTCGTGGAGCTTACGCTCTGATAGGGGAGACAAGACATTAAGCAGGTGAGTGTGCCAGTGTGTGATTATGCACCGTCATGGAGCTGTGGAAAGCACAGCGAGCCATGAGAGCACACGACAGAGATCCGGATCTGTGGGGTGGTGCAGTGGTGGTTGGGGTCCTGGGGACACTGCCTGTGAGCTGGGACCTGAAGGGTGGGTGGACATTGGCCAGGGGGTGTACGGTATTAGGCTGAGGGAACAGCATGGGGAGGGGCCCTCGGGAGCAGCAAGTGGGGCCTGAGGGAAGTAGAAGACCAGAAGAGCAAAGGCAGGTGTTGGGGCTGGGGAGTGAGGGAGAATGGCCAGGGCCAGGTCACGCAGGGCCTTGTTGGTACAGTAAAGTGTTCAGATTTTATTTGGGCTGTGAATAGGAAGCCCTTGGCTGCCATTCAGTGGCTGGCAGAGGTTTGCGTGTGAGGTCCTCTCCTCGCAGCAAGAAAGTGGTACACTAGCAGGAAAAAGGAAACAGAATGTAATGCTCCTCACTTCCGGTCCCACTTTCCACTTGATTTCTCTTCACCCAGAAACCCTTCCCAGGGAACAGCTAGAAACAGAGAGAACTCTCTGGCTTCTGCTCTCAGCTCTCAGCCTTCCCCACGAACTCCACTGCTCAGTCTCAACACTCTCTACAGGGGGACATTTTGTGCAGAGCCAGGGGCTGCCCTCCCTGGAGGCCTCTCCGAGACCCCCTACTCCAACTCTCTCATTTTACAGATGTGCAGACTGAGATGCGAGAGAGAAGTGAGCGTCCCGGCTCCCATGGAGCATTCCAGATGCCAGAAACACTGTATCCTCAAATGCCTCCCATCTGCCATCTTTAGTGAGTCCTTGCTGTGAACTAGACACCATGTAAGGACTCATATGTAAGGAGTTTGGAAGTCGCCACTCTGTCCTAACAAAAAGTAAAAGCCTGGACAGACTGAAAAATCAACTACTCTTCTTGGGTCTATAAGAGAGATGAGGACACAGAGCAAACCACTGCCCCCAAGATCAGAAAGACAGACAGGCGAATACAAGAAGTCACAGCTTACGGACAAGGACTGAACTCTGATCTTTTTCTTTGTCCCCCTCAAAATTCCTTTCTAAAAGGGCCTGGTGAGTCACGCCTACAAATGATAAAAACTCAGTAAACAGGTTTTTATGATGTTGCTTACTTCCCAATCTGATTCTGGTATAGCATCACATGAAAGATAGAAGGTCCTTAAACATTCCTTTCAGCTGATTCCTGGTCTTTTGGACAAAACCTGACTCTTTCAGCCAATTGCCAACTAAAGAATCCCTAAATCCACCTATGACTTGCAAGCCCCTACTTCGAGATGTCCTGCCCTTTTTGGGCCAAACCAATGTATGCCCTCCACATGTTGGTTTTTGATTCTCCCTGTAATTCCTGTCTCCCAGAAAATGTATAAAAATCAAACTGTAAACCAACCACAGCAAGTCCACTTGCTCAAGGCTTTTTGGGCATGGCTCCAGGCCATGGTCCTCAAATTTGGCTTGGAATAAACCTCCTTAAATTATTTTATAGAGTTCGTCTTCTTTTCTGTTGACACGGAGCAGACTCAAGTAGAAACCGCAAAGGGAACTTCTGCCAGGGTACCAAAACCTGAACTATAATTGATGAATTGCTGGAGGCCCAGAGTTAAAAACTCCAGGGGGACCCAGTCATGGGCGGGGGCTCCCACAGTTCTAGGAGTTTTACCTCCAGGAGCTCAACCAGGTTCTCATAGTAAATATCTCACACACACTTGCGAAAATCCTCTTTTGCTTCTGGCAAAGGGAGGGGGAAAGGAACCATTTGGAAATACCCCAGAGCATTCTGTTCTTAGCAAGGCCTGCCCTCAGGAGAAACTATTTAACCAGCTTAACCTGCCAGGGTTTTATCAGAGCCTAACTGACCTGGGGAAACTCCAGCCACTCTAGCCATCCTGTCCTGCCTAAGGGAATGTGGAGGGGACTAAGAAGCTCTTGTGAAACATGGGCTCAGTAGACGACTGAGACCTAATCATGGGGCTGTTGAATGCTTCCCCTCCCTCCACACCTTACCACCACATTACTAAAGGCCTATTTATAGCAGTTCCTTTTACCTGATACATCATGTCCAGCTATCAGGAAAAAACTACAAGGTGTGCAAAAACCACATGTTTTGAAGAGACAGAGCAAGCCTCAGAATCAGACATGGCAGACAGAGATGTTGGAATTATCAAACTGGGAATTTAAAATAAGAATGATTAATATACTAAGGGCTCTAACAGATAAAGTAGACAGCATACAAGAACAGATGGGCAATGTAAGCAGAGAGATGGAAAGAAAGAACCAAAAAGAAATGCTAGAGATCAAATACACTGTGACAGCAATGAAGAATACCTTCGGTGGGCTTAGTAGACTGGACATGGCTGAGGAAAGAATCTCTGAGTTAGAAAATGTATAAATAGCAATCTCCAAAACTGAAAAGCAAAGAGAACAAACACTGAAAAAACCAGAACAGAGTATCCAAGGACTGCAGGACAACTACAAAAGGTGTAACATATGTGTGGTGGTAATGCCAGAAGGAGAAGAAAGAGAGAAAGGAAAAGAATAAATATTTAAAGCAATAATCACTGAGAATTTTCCCCAATTAATGTCAGACAATAAACCACAGATCCAGGAAGCTCAGAGAACACCAAGCAGGATAAATGCCCCCAAAACTACACCGAGGCGTATTATTTTCAACCTATATGAAACCAAAGATTAAAAAAAAAAAATCTTGAAAAAAATGAGAGGAAATAAAGCATCTTACCTACACAGAAGCAAAAATAAAAATTACATCTGACTTCTCCTCAGAAACTGTATAAGCAAGAGGACAGTGGAGTGAAATATTTAGTGTTGAGAGAAAAAGAAAACCCCACTAACCTAGAATTCTACACCCTACAAAATTATTCTTCAAAAATGAAAGAGAAATACTTTCTCAGACAAACAAAAATTGGAATTTGTTGCCAACAGACCTGGCTTGTAAGATATGTTAGGAAAAGTCTTTAGAGAGAAGGAAAATAATATAGGTCAATCAGAAACTTGACTCTTTATAAAGCAAGGAAAAAATATCAAAAACAAATAAGTGAAGGTAAAGTAAAACTTTTATTTTTCTTATTTTTATTCATAACTGATCTAACAGATAATTTTTCAAAATAATAATAGCAACAATGTATTCAATTACATGTACATATATATGCTTATGTATGCTTATATATAAGTAAAGTAAATGGCATAAATGGCAATGATATGGAAGGGAAGAATTGGGATTACTTTGTGATTATAAGGTACTCATATTACCTGTGAAGCAGGATATTGTTATTTGAAAGTAAGCTTGGATTAGTTGTCACTATGGTCTGAGAGTGTTCTCCAAAATTCATACATTGAAACTTAATCTCCAAAGTGATAGTATTAAGAGGTGGGTCCTTTTGTAAAGTGATTAAGTCATGAGGTTTCCATTTTCATGAATGGATTAGTGCCTTTATAAAAGAAACTGAAGGGGGCTTTGCCCTTTCCACCCTTCTGCCATATGAAGACATAGATAGAAGCCACCTCTTTGGAGGAAAAAGCAAGCCCTCACAAGACACTGAACTTTCTGGTACCTTGATCTTGGACTTTCCAGCCCCCAGAACTGTAAGCAACAAATTTCTGTTGTTCATATATTATCCAGTGTAAGACATTTTTTATAGAAATGCAACCACTAAAAAAAAGAAGTATAACTGATAATTCTAAGAAGAGAGAGAAAACAGAATCATATAAAATGCTCAATTAAAGCTAGAAAAGGCAGAAAAGGAGTAGAAGACAAAATAGGAACAAAGAACAAGGCAAAAAATATAAAACAGTCACAAATATGGCAGATATTAATTGAATTATATCAATAATTACTTTGAGCATCAGTGGTCTAAGTGTGCCAATTATAAGACAGAAATTGTCAGGGTGGATCAAAAAACAAGACCCAATTATTTGTTTTCTACAAGAAATCCACTTTAAAAATAAAGACACATATAGATTAAAAGCAAATAGATGGAGAAAAATATACCATACTAACACTGATCAAAAGAAAATAGGAGTAGCTATATCAATTTCAGACAGAAAAGACTTCAAAGAAAGGAGAGTTATCAGAGATTAAAAGAAAAGGGCATAAAATGATGAAAGGGTCAACTCTCTAAGAACGTCTAATAACAGAGCACCAAACTATACAAGCAAAAGCTGACAGAACTGCAAGGAGACATAGAGAAATCCACTATTATAGTTAGAGACTTCAATACCACTCTATCAGAAATGAACAGATCCAGCAGGTAGAAAATCAGGAAAGACACAGTTAAACTCAACAACATCATCAATCACCTGGATATAATTGACAACTATTTACTATTTCATCCAACAATTACATTATACACATTCTTCTCAAGCTGACATGAAATATTCACCAAAATAGACCACATTCTAGGCCATAAAGTACACTTAACAAATTGAAAAAAAAAGCAATCATATAATATCTGCTCTCAGACCACAGTGGAATGAAGCTACAAATAAATAACAGAAAGATTAGAAATTAGAAAAATCCCAAAATACATGAAGATTAAACAATATATTTCTAAATAACACATCAGTCAAAGAAGAAATCTCAAGAAAAACAAAAAATTTTGAATTGAATGAAAATGAAAACATAACTTACCAAAATTGGTGGAATGCAGCAAAAGAAATGTTTACAGAGAAATTTACAACATTGAATGCATGTATTAGAAAACAAGAAAAATCTAAAATCAATCATTTAAGTTTCCACCTTAGGAAACTAGAAAAAGAAGAGCAAATTAAATCTGAAATAAACAGAAGAAAAGAAAATAAAAATTAAGAGTAGAAATCAATGAAACTGAAAAGAAGAAATCAATAGAGAAAATCAAGGAAACCAAAAATTGGTTCCTTGAAAAGATTAGTAAAAAAGAAAAAAAACAGAGAGAGGATACAAATTATTAATATTAGAAATGAAAAAAGGAACATCACTACAGATTCAATCCTGGGGACACTAAAAGCATAATAAAGGAATACTATTAACAATTCTATGCTCACAAATTTGATAACCTAGATGAAATGGATCAATCTCTTGAAAGACACAGTCTTCCAAAGCTCACACAAGAAGAAACAGACTATCTGAAAAACCTCTATCTATCCAAGGCATGGAATCAATAATTAATAACCTTCTGAAATAGAGAGGACCAGGCACAGATAAGTTCACTGGTAAATTTTACCAAACAAGTAAGGAAGAAATTATACCAATTCTCTACAATCTCTTTCAGAAGTTAGAAGCAGAGGAATACTTCCTAACTCCTATGTTGCCAGCATTACCCTAATACCAAAACCAGACAAAGATATTATAAGAAAAGAAAACTAGGGGAGTGGGGAGGCAAGGGCAACATACATAACCTAAAACATCTGTACCCCCATAATATGCTGAAATGAAAAAAAAAAAAGAAAAGAAAAGAAAACTATAGTCCAACGTCTCTCATGAATATAGCTGAAAAAAATCCTGAACAAAATATTAGCAAAGAATCCAACAATGTATAAAAAGAATTACAAACCACAACCAAGTGAGATTTATCCTAGGTATGCAAGGCTCATTTAACATTTGAAAAGCCATTAATGTAATTCATTATATGAACAGGCTAAAAAAGAAAAAAACATATGATTATATCAATATATGCAGAAAAAGTATTTGATAAAGTTCAACATCTCTTCATAATAAAAACTCTCAGTAAACTAAAAATAGAAGGTAACTTCCTCAACTTGATAAAGGATATCTACCAAAAAGCCTATGGCTAACATCATATGTCATGATGAGAAACTAGAAGCTTTCCCACTAAAATCAGAAACAAAGCAAGGGTGTCCCCTTTCATCACTCCTTTCCAACATCATACTGGAAGTCCTAACTAATGCAATAAAACAAGAAAAGGAAATAAAATGTATACAGATTAGGAAGGAAGAAATAACTGGCTTTGTTTACAGATGACATGATTGTCTATGTAGAAAAAAACTTCTTGAAATTAGTAAGCAATTATAGCAAGATTGCAGGATACAAGGTTAATATACAAAAATTAACCACTTTTCTAGATACCAGCAATGAATGAGTGGCAATTGAAATTAAAAATATAATACCATTTACATTACCACCAAGAAAAAGATATAAATCTAAAAAAAATGTACAAAATCTATATGAGGAAAACTACAAAATCCTGAAGAAATAAATCAAAGAACTAAATAAATGGGGAGACATTCCATGTTCATGGATAGGAAGAACCAATATTGCCAAGATGTCAGTTCTTTCCAACTTGATATACAGATTCAGTACAATCCCAATCAAAATTCCAATAAGCTATTTTGTGGATATTGACAAACTGGTTCTAAAGTTTATAGAGCAAGGTAAAAGACCCAGAATAGCCAACATAATATTGGAGAGAAGACAAAATTGGAGGACTGACACTACTATAAAGCTATTTACTATAAAGCTATAGTAATCTAGACAGTGGAACAGAACAGAGAGCCCAGAAATAGACCCACATGTATATAGTCAGCTGATCTTTGACAAAGGAGAAAAGACAATGCAGTGAAGCAAAGACAGTCTTTTTAACAAACGGTGCTGGAATAACTGGACATTCGTATGCAAAAAATAAAGAAAAAAAAGAAAAGAATCTAGACACAGACCTTATACCCTTCACAAAAATGAGCTCAAACTGAATGTTAGACCTAAAGGTAAAACATAAGACTATAAAACTCCTAAAAGATAACATAGGAGAAAACCTAGATGCCCTTGGGTATGATGATGACTTTTTAGATATAACATCAAAAGTATGAATGATGAAATGAATAATTGATAAGCTGGGCTTCACTGAAATTAAAAACTTCTGCTCTGTAAAAAACAATGTCAAGAAAATGAAAAGACAAGGCACAGACTGGGAGAAAATATTTGCAAAAGACACATCTGATAAAGGACTGCTATCCAAAATCTACAAAGAACTATTAAAAATCAACAATAGGAAAACAAACTACTCAATTATGAAATGAGCTAAAGACTTTAACAGAGGCCCCACCAAAGAAGATGTACAGATGGAAAATAAGTGTATGAAAAGATGCTCCACATTATATGTCATCAGAGAAATGCAAATTAAAACAACCGTGAGATACCATCACACACCTATGAGAATGGCCAAAGTCTGAACACTGACAACATCAAATGCTGGAGAGTATGTGGAGCAACAGGAACTCTCATTCATTGCTAGCAGGAATGAAAAATAGTACAGCTACTTTGGAAGACAGTTTGTCAGTTTCTTACGAAGCTAAACATATTCTTACCATACAATCCAGCAATCATGCTTTTTGATATTTACCCAAATGACTTAGAAACTTATGTCCACACAAAAACTTGCACACACATATTTACGGCAGCTTTATTCATAATTGTCCAAACCTGGAAGCAAGCATGATGTTCTAGGTAATGAAAAGATAAACTGTGGCACATCCAGACAATGGAATATTATGTAGCACTAAAAAGAAATGAGCTATCAAGCCATGAAAAGACATGGAGGAACCATGTATATTGCTAAGTGAAAGGAGCTAGTCTGCTAAGGCTACACATGCTGTATGATTCCAACTATATAGCAGTCTGGAAAAGGCACAACTATGGACACAGTAGAAAAATCAGTGGTTTCCAGGGGTTATGGGGAAGGAAGGACGATTAGGCAGAGCACAGAGAATGTTTAGGGCAGCAAAACTACTCTGTACAATACCATAATGGTGTGTACATGTCATTATATTATACATTTGTCCACATCCATAGAATGTATAACACCAAGAGTGAACCCTAATGTAAGCTATGGATTTGGGATGATTATGATATGTCAATGTAGGTTCATCAGTTGTAACAAATATACCACTCTGGTGGGGGAATGTTGGTAATGGGAGAGGCTGTGCATATGTAGGGGCAGAGGATAAATGGGAAATTTCTGTACTTGCCCCTCAATTTTGTGTGAAGCTAAAATTACTCTAAAAAGATTATTTAAAAAAAAAGGAATATAAGCAGTGAAACGTGATTCCTGCCATCTGCGTATTACTTCAAAGTTCACAAAGTGATTTCACAGACTTTGGCTAGTCTGCGAAGTTCATACTATTTCACTTAGGAGATGAGGAGATGAAAGTTCAGAGAGCTTAAGTGACTTCCCTAAGGTCACACAGGCAGTAAGTGGAGAAGCTGGCCCCAGCCTTCAGATCCCATGTCTGTTCCTTTGAATGTCTTTGCAGTGACAGTAGGAGAAAGGTGAGATGACAGGACAAGAGAACCATCAAGGAGGGCTTCATAGGACATGGGGGGTCTGATAGAAGTGAGGGACAGAGACAGCAATATGGAGATCTGTTTGGCAGGGGTGGGGTTTTGTTGCAAGGGACTAGTAAGAAGTCAGGTTGAGCATGCATTGGAACCAGCTAGTAGAAGGTTTTGAATGCCGGGCTGAGGAGGTTTGATTTGTTTGGAGATCCCCCGGAAGGCTTCTGAGCAGAGGTGTGACCCAGGTAAACACTGGGACTCTTGTTTGGTGCTGGAATGCAGGATGGATTGCAGGGAGTGGAGAGATAGGAGGCAGGACCAGCAGTCCTGTGGCTGCTGTGGTCTAGGAGAAAAACAGTCAGGTGTGATTATGGAGAGGTCAGAGACGTTGGGGCATGAGCAGAGGCTGGGACTTGCTGGAAGAGGCCCTGGCAGGACTTGTTAAGTGCATGTGTGGGGGCAGGGGTTCTAAAGCCATGGCCACGTGCCTGGATTGCCACAACATTGGGTGCCAAGTCATGGGGGAGGATGATACGTGGCTTACTTTGGCCAGGCCAAGGCTGAGGTGTTGAGAGGACACTCAGCTGGGGGAGCCAAGTGGAGTATTGGAAAGTTGAGCCGTAGAACACAGAAGGGAGGGGCTCTGAGGTTAACTAGCTTCTGGTATGAATTAATCACCAATTAACTGATCATTCCATAAGCAAAATGTGGCCAAACTCTACAATTCAAGTTATTGAATTCTAGCCTGTCATTCCTGAGGTCAACCCCACCCTTGACTATCAGTTTTTGACCACGTTAGTTCATCCTTCATTCTCAACACGTTCCACTCCCTATTCCTGCCCAACTCTGGATAGAAACATACAGAGACACTCACCTCTCAATTTCCATCTGACTTATCTCCTAAGCTTCCGTAAGGTTCCCTTACAACCCCACAGAAAACTGTACAGCCCAGTCCTTTCCTTCTCTCACCAACACTTTTGCTCATGTGTTTGCTCATCCTGGTGCTCCTGCTGGAATGCCTGTCCTTCTCCTTGGTCTAGCGCCTTGGCTATCTCAACTTTACCAGGTGGGCAGCCAAAAGTTCTTACAGGTTGAAAACCACGAGCCTGTGAGAACCCTGACCACTTTCCAAGGTCTATTCTTATTTCGTCTCCTCCAGGAGTTCTCCCATGGTTGCACTTCAGCTAGCTCCCACAAGGCCAGCAAGATGTTGACTCTGAATCACACGGATTGTTTGGATTGCACATGGCATTTGCCCAGCAGGCTAGGACTTGGTCCTCCTCTCCATGCTTTTGCTGTTCCTTGTTTATTTCATGCAGGCAGGCTGTGCTGGTCAGGATAGGCTGGGCTCTGCAGAAGCGACAATTCCACTCTGAAACGTCAGTGGCCTCACACAATGCAAGTTTATTTCTTGCTCATGCTACACATCCACATGGGTCAGTGGGAGGCTCTGCCCCTTCTACTTGCTTGAGGATCCAGGATAAAGGTGACCTGACATCTTGCAGCTTCACTATCTGGAGTAGGGCTGTCCAATAGCGCTTGCTGCAATGATGGAGTGTATCTGTGCCGTGTACAACAGTAGCGACTAGCCACATGTGGCTATTGAGAGATTGAAATACAGCTAGTGTGGCTAAGGAATGGAATTTTAAATTTCATTTAATTTTAATTTATTTAAATTGCACATGCGGCTGGTTGTTACCACATCGGACAGTGCAGATCTGTAATATGAGGTCTCCTTGTTTACATCCCAGGTGTAAGGAGAAGAGAGAGCACATGGAAAATTCTTGCTTGCTTCTCAGTGCTCAGCCAAGAGGTAATTATTGGTCAGAGCTGATCACCAGGCCCCACCTAACTGCAAGGGGGTTGCAAAGTGTGAGGGAGCACATGAATATTCAGAGAACGAGAAAGGCTTTGCCACAGAACTCTTACAAATGCAGCCAGACCTTCCTGAAGCTAAGATACCTGGGGCAGTGTGGGAGCAGACTGAGGTGTCTGGCTGGAGAGGAGGTGGGAGGGAGCTTAGAGATGCAGAGCCAGGCCCAGAGGGGGCAAGGAGCATAGTCCCCGCCACACAGCCAGGCGGGGCCTGGAGTCCTGAGGTCACTGCTCTGAGAAGGGGGTTGGGAGGACAAGATGCTCTACCTGCTCCTGGGGGAATGAGACGCTGGTTGAAAACATCTAGCCTGTCATTCTGGATCCCTGGGAAGGGAAGAGCAAAGAGCTGCCAAAGGCCTGTTCTTGGAGCCCTTGGAAGGGAAGGGCCCCAAAGGGCTTTCAGTTTTCAAATGGCCTTGGCTGTTTCCCATGTGGGGTGAGTCACCAGTGCTGAGGGATGAATGGCAGGGCAAGAACCCAGCATGAGGTCATCTGGGCCACACTTCCCGCCTGACCCCAGCCCTACAGCCAAGTTCATGGAGTTTCCCAAGGCCAGCAAGGAAGGGGGTCATGACCCAAGCTGCTGCAGAACTTCAGCCAGTGTGAAAGGCGTGGAGGTAGGCAGGGTGGGGTGCTGTTGGGGTCAGGGCCCAAGAGCTGTGGAATGGGACTGGGGAAACTCAGCAAAGGGGGAAACTGAGGCCCAGAGAGAGGCCACTCAGGGAGTTAGCAGCAAACCACGAGCTCCCACACAAGACTCTTTATACTTCCAGCACAGTGGTCCCTGAGGCAGCCTTGCCCTGATTTCATCCTCACAGTCTCTTAGTCGATGTCTGGTCCAGCTGTTTTTATTTTTCCCAGAGACCCACATAACTCAGGCTGTATCTGCTTCTAATTTAAACCCTTGCTGATGTTGTAACCCATTTCTTTTCTGCTCATCTCCCCAGGACAGAAGATGAAGCTCCAGATGGCAAAGAAAGACCAACGTGAGCAAGGGAAATGCTTTTTTCTGAGCATGGAGCCTGAGGAGGGAGCCTCTACTTTTCCACCATCAGGTCAATGCAAGTCTGTATTTTCAACAAAGCTGAAGTGGGAGAAATTCTTAACTTTACAAACTCTTCTTCATTTTAGAGAAGACTTTACTATAGGATTCCATTAAGGCATGAAGTTCCCCGGTATTTCACATGGAATCTGGTTCACAAAACTTCTAATTTAATCAGCAAAATGTTAACAACTACCATCTTGTAAGGCACCAAAAGTTGTAAAAAATTTAGCATCCAATCAGAGTTAGCCCATCTATAGGTTCCTGAAGCTTCAGGGAACTCTAAATTGGTTTGGACTATGCTGGTCTCCAATCTGCTCAGGCCGGAAGAAGTTAGCCCTCATGTTATAAAGTGAAAACTGACATTGGAGTAAGGAATTGGAGCCAAGACCTGGGAAACTGTCAGCCCTCACTACTGCCCAGGGGAGAAAGTGTTTGGAATCTGGCAGTTGCAGAGTGTCTTCCATCCTGAATCTTCTCACCCTGTGTCCTTGGGCTTGTCAGTGCCTGGCTAAGGCATTCGCTCCACTGTGAGAGAGGCACATGCGCATTCCAGAAGTTAAGTGCTCTCTTCCTCTTTCCCTATTCAGAGATGGACCCCTAACCGCAGCACAAACTGACCTGCCTTCTCCTGGTATCTATGGAAGAACCTTTTCCAAAGATTTCCAAGTATCTCTGATCCAGGTGCTCTTCTACAGTACGACCATGCCACACCCCATCATGGGGTGGAGTCCAGCTCCTCTTCCCTTGTTTCTTGGTGGGCATAGATTGCCTTGAGGCTACCACACTACGAGGAATCCAAGCCCCAGGGAGAAGGCGTCAGTCTTGGCTGGGATGCGTGAGCGAGGCCTTCAGACGTTTCCAGGCCCAGCTCCAGCCTTTGGGTCTGCCTGGCTGAGGCACCAGGCAGCATGGACAAGCCATCCCTGCCATGCCCTTTCCCACTCCTAACCCATGGAATCTGGGACCATAATAAATGGTTGTGTTAAGCTGTAAAGTTTTGGGGTCATTTGTGGCCATAGGAACCCTGCTCTGAGGTCTCAGGCACCTAACATTGTCTTCACAGCACTCACTGCAGTGGTAATTAATGAATTATTCAGGCAATTCCTTCTTTTACAATTGCCTTTCTCATTCAACTCTAAGACCCAGGAGGACAGGGATGCTGTCAGGGCCATCATTTTGCTGCTAGGGAGTCAGCCAGGGAGCTGCTCAGTGAATATTTAACGAGTGACTGATCCTAAAACTGTCCTCACACTGACCCCTGTACTTGCCCTTGGAATGACTCTGGCCCTGAATTCAGACTGACTCTAACCCTGGCCATGGACCAACCCCTAATTCTGGCATCAAAGACCTAACCCTGGCCACAGCCTGAGCACAGTCTCTCACTCCAGTGCCTGAGCAATAGGCCTGGCTGCAGAATGACCCCTAAACTTGACCTCAGAATGACTCCTGACTCTGACCTCAGGCTGAGTCCTGGCTTCACCGTGGCCCAGATGATCTGGCCCCCACCTCCCTCTCCTGGCTCGTTTTGCTCTGCCCTACCCCCCACCACGTTCTTACTCCATTGCTCTCCTTTCAGTTGCTTTGAAGGTGTAGAGTTCTCCTCAGTACCTTTGTATACACTCCCACCAGCCCCTGCTTCCAGGAACGCTCTTCCCCTCCTAGCTCCTACTCTTTTCTTTCAACCTTGCTTAAATATAACTTCCTTAAGGATCAGCTAATTTAAATTAGACCCTTTAGAATCATTTGTAGCATTTTCGCACTTTATAACTATAACTGTATATAGGCATGCCTCATTTTATTGTGCTTTGTTTTATTGCACTCCACAAATATTACGTTTTTTTTTTTTTTAAATAAATTGAAGGTTTGTGGCAACCCTGCATCGAGCAAGTCTCTTGGCATCATTTTTCCAACAGTGTGTGTTCGCTTAGTGTTTCTGTGTCACATTTTGGTAATTCTCATAATATTTCAGACTTTTTCGTTATTATTATGTCTTTCATGGTGCTCTGTGATCAGGGTCTTTGGTGTTACTATTGTGGTTGTTTTGGGGGGCCATGAACTGAGTCCACATAAGACGATGAATTTAATCGATAAATGTATGTGTTCTGACTGCTCCACCAACTGGCCATTTCTCTGTCTCTCTCCCTTTCCTTGGGCCTCCCTATTCCCTGGGACATAACAATATTGAAATTAGGCCAGTTAATAACCTTTCAATGGCCTCTAAGTGTTCAAGTGAAAAGAAGAGCTTCACTTTAAATCAAGAGTTGAAAATGATTAAACTTAGTGAGGAAGGCATGTCGAAAGCAGAGATACGCCAAAAGCTGGACCTTTTGTGCCAAATAGTTAGCTAAGCTGTGAATGCAAAGGAAAAGTTCTCAAAGGAAATTAAAAATGCTACCCCAGTGAATGCACAAATGATAAGAGAGTGAAACAGCCTTACTGTCGATATGGAGAAAGTTTGAGTGGTCTGGATAGATCAGGCCAGCCATAACATTCCTTTAAGCCAAAGCCTAATCCAGAGCAAGGCCCTAACTCTTTAATTCTATAAAGGCTGAGCGGGTGAAGAAGCTGTAGAAGAAAAGTTGGAAGCTAGCAGAGGTTGGTACATGAGACTTAAGGAAGGAAGCTGTCTCCATAACATAGAAGTACAAGGTGAAGCAGCTAGTGCTGATGTAGAAGCTGCAGCAAGTTATCCAGAAGCTCTAGCTAAGATAATTGAGGAAGGTGGCTACACTAAACAACAGATTTCCACAGTAGACAAAACAGCCTTCCATTGGAAGAAGATACCATCTAGGAATTTCATAGCTAGAGACGAGTCAATGCCTGGCTTTAAGCTTCAAAGGATAGGTTGACTCTCTTGTTAGAGAGTAATGCAGCAGATGACTTTAAGTTGAAGCCAATACTCATTTATCACACAAAAAATCCTAGGGCCCTTAAGAATTATGCTAAATCTATTCTACCTGTGCTCTATAAATGAAACAAGAAAGCCTGGATGACAGCACATCTATTCACAGCATGGTTTACTGAATATTGTAAGCCCACCATTGAAACCTATTGTTCAAAAAAAAAGGTTTCTTGCAAAATATAACTGCTCATTGACAATGCACCTGGTCACGCAAAAGCTCTGATGGAGATGTACAAAGAAATTAATGTTATTTTCATGCCTGCTCATACAACATCCACCCTGAAGCCCACGGATCAAGAAATAATTTTGACTTTCACGTCCTATTATTTAATAAATACATTTCATAAGGCTATTCCTGCCATAGATAGTGATTCCTCTGATGAATCTGGGCAAAATAAATTGAAAATCTTCTGGAAAGGATTCACCATTCTAGATGCCATTATTAAGAGCATTCATGAATCATGGGAGGAGGTCAAAGTACCAAAGTTAACAGGAGTTTGGAAGAAGTTGATTCCAGCCCTCATGGATGACTTTGAAGGGATCAAGACTCCAGTGGAGGAAGTAACTAAGATGTGGTAGAAATAGCAAGAAAACTAGAATTACAAGTGGAGCTTGAAGGTGTGACTGAACTGTGGCAATCTGATGTTTAAACTTGAATGGATGAGGAATTGATTCTTATGAATGAGCAAAGAAAGTAGTTTCTTAAGCTGGAATCTCCTCCTTGTGAAGATGCTGTGAATGTTAAAAGGACAACAAAGGATTTAGAATATTACATAAGTTAGTTGGGAAAGCAGCAGCAGGGTTTGAAGGGACTGACTTCAATTTTGAAAGAAGTTCTACTGTGAGTAAAATGCTGTCAAACAGCATTGCATGCTACAGAGAAATCTTTCATGAAAGGAAGAGTCAGTCAGTGTGGCAAATTTCATTTTAAGAAATTGCCACAGCCACCCCAAACTTCAACAACCACCACCCTGATCAGTTGGCAGCCACCAATATGGAGGCAAGACCCCTCCACCAGCAAAAAGTCATGACTCACTGAAAGCTCAGATGATCGTTAACAATTTTTAGCAACAAAGTATTTTTAAATTAAGGTATGTACATTTTTTAAGATAATAATGCTATTGCACACTTCATGGACTATAGTATAGTGTAAACATAACTTTTCTATGCATTAGGAAATCAAAAACTCTGTGACTTGCTTCATTGAGATGTTTGCTTTAATGTGGTGACCTGGAACCGAACCCTCAGTATCGTGTGTGTGTGTGTGTGTGTGTGTGTGTGTGTGTGTGTGTTATTATCTGTTTGATGTCTTTCTCTTCCTGGAAACTGTAGGCTCCTTCCATGAGGACAGGGCCTGGCACCTACAGGGGGCCTAATAAATAGTTGTGGAATGACTGAATGAACAAATGACGGGGTGCCACATCTTCCAGGAAGCCTTCTCTGTGGCCCTCCCCTGCGAGGGAGAAGTTCCCCCTCTCCCTCCAAACAGCCCTTGGCCAGCCTCTCCCGCTAGGCAGCCTGCGGCCGCCTTCCACCCTGCGCCCAGCCTCTCCCCTCTGCAGCCCCAGCACGCACTGGCCTGGTGGCTCGATAAGTGCTGGTTGAACTGTTGAACCGAACCGACTTTTTCTTCCCAGCCTCCTCTCTGGCCTCAGCTCTCACTGGTTCATGTGAGGGGCTGTCAGGACCAGCACTTCAAACAGAGAAGAAACAAACGAAGAAGCCGAGAAATCAGCAGTAGGAGGCAGGCGGAGACATCCATCTCCTCCTGCCCTCTGTCCTCATCGCCATCCTCCTGAGGGTTTCAGGCAGTCAAAAGTTCAGGCTGCACGTTTTCTGGAAGAGGGAGGGGAATCCGTGTGTGGGGGATAAAAAAAAGTCCCCAAACTCAAATCACGCACACAGAACAACAAGCCATAAAACAGACACCATTGGGAGAAGATGGAGTCACATGGTGGGAATTTGTGGATTGCAGGGGAGGGGGAGGCGGCACTTGAGAAAACGCAGCCTCCTCAATGGGAACCAGATGGGCTGCGTGTTCTTAAATAGAATCCCAGACTCGCAGCGCTGGGCGGGAGCTGGCCTGGGGTACTCTCCCCTTGGCCCCTTAGTGTGCTGTGTGGAGGGGAAATGGAGGCAGAGGGAGGAGGTGACAGGCCCCGAGGCTGTGGCAGCAGCTTCCAGACCCCAGGGTCCTGGCCCTGGGTCAAGGCTCTGCTCACCCTGCCACGCTGTCTCCCAGCCCTCTGCCAGTATCTCCAAATTAGAAGCATATCGAGAAGCAGTACTGTCATTCCCCTCTTTCTGTTCTTTCTTCCAATTCTTTTTCTTTGGAGTATAATTTTAAGGTGCCAGGAAGTCCCTGTTGTTCCAAAATCTCCACCCCCCACTCCTACCCCACCAACAGAACCCACGGCAATAATGACAAGCCTGTGACAGGCATTGTGCTAGGCGCTTGACAGCTATTTGCTTGTAATCATCCCAACAACACATGATGGGGGGGTTGGTCTGTCAGTTCAGCCCCCTGTAGGGTAGAAGCAGGATCAGAGGTGAGGCGGGAGGTGCAGGGGTCACATATCACATACTGTCATTTTGCTTCTTATTGGTGACTTAAGATTTAGCATGTTACCCAGAGACCCTTATAGCAGCAAACACAAGAAATGAAGCTGACCCTTAGGGGATCAGGCATAGCTCTTGAGGTTTTGAAATCCAAGTGGGCATCACCCATTATGCCCCCTGCAAAAACCATTGTGTGAAAACATGAAGGTGAATTGCCTTTCTGTTTTTCACTGACTCTTCCTCCCGGGAAAAGGTATCACTGGTCTACTTCCTAGCTCCCCTAAGAAACAGATTTCCATGGCAACCCCTGTGGGGCGCTGCAGATGGCACTGTATACAGTGTGCTGAACAGCGCTGGGGTACCATTCATATGGACCGTGATGTGAATGAAGCCCTTACTGGGCTTTCCTGCTGCCCACCCAGACGGGAGGCAGGACCTCAGGCCTCCCCAAGGCACAGTGAGGAATCCTTGCTTGCCTGGGCCTCAGAGGTGTCTGTGTCTCCTACTAGAAGAGGTAAAAAGTCGGGTACCCACTTACTTTGATATCTGTCCTCCTTTGGCCTGCCGTGGAGCTGGGAGTTCTTCCTGTCTAATCCCTCCTGGGGCTAGCATCGTCTATAACAACCGCTCACTCATCCTACCGATGGTGGCCGGTGCCTTACCTGTGTGCCTGACTTGTAGGTGAACGAGTGGCGGCATGAGGCGTCACGGGAGGGCAGTCCTGACAGAGGGTGAGCCCGTGCAGGGAGGCCGGGGGTAAGGTCCCCAGCACACACCAGAGGCCAATGTGCCACATCACAGGCGGGAGGAGAGCAGCAGGAGGCTGGGAGACGTGAGGGTGCAGCAGGGAGCAGCTCAGGCAGCGTGGCAAGGTCTGGAAGGCCATGGCAAGGAGCCTGGATTTTAGTCCAAGAGTGAAGTGGAGCCTCTAAAAGGATTTAGGCAGGGAAGGGATGTGACTAGTTTACATTTTTGAACTGTCACTGTGGCTGGAGTGGATTAGAGGGAGCAGATTGTCAGGGTCAGAGAGCTGCAGGGTCCAGGTGAGTGAAGGTGGCCTGGACCAGGGCAGCATCACTAGATGCAGAGAGGTGGCTGGAGGTGAGTGTGTGTCGGGGGAAGACTTGACTCGACTTCCTGAGGGACTGGATGAGGGCCAGTAGGGTCCTAATTTGGGGCCTGAATAAGCAGGGTGGCTGGAGGGGACATTCACTGGGATAGGACAGTGGCCTTCTTCCCTAACCCTCTCGTCCTGTCCCTGACAGCCTCAACCCGTGACTTCAGCAAGTAAGTGCTGTGGCCTCTCTCTGTTCCCTTCCTTGCGAAGCAGATGGCGAGAGAAGGAATAAGGCCAAGCCTCCGCGGTTGTGATCGTACTTTCCGGTTTTAGCTCAGCAGTTGGGAGCGCGTGGCCTTGCCATCCCTTGCCTCCCACTCCTGGTTATCTGAGCTCGGCTCTAAATCAAATTCAGCTCAGTAGTATTCACCAAGCGCCTGCTATGGCCCAGCCACGTGACGGCCACTATGGGCTAAACAGGAAGGAGCACGTGTGGTCCGGCCTTCGTGGTGTGGGGAGAGCCAGGTGCACAGGCAGAGAAGGGCCGGAGCAGCCAGGTACGTCTTCCTGGAAGAGGCAGGGGTTTGGCTTGGCATGAAGGATGGGCATGAGCTGGGTGGAGGAGGCAGGGAGAGGACCCATGAAATTACTTTCACAGTAGAAAAAGGGAGTCCTAGAAAGGCGTGGACACTTACTTGAAACCAAATAGTGGGAACTGGAGGCAGAGCCAGCAGTTCCAATGAACTCCCAAGGCTCCATCTCCCCATTACACACACGCACATGCACATGTGCACACACACACTCCTGTGAGGCCCACCTCACCACTCCTGACCCCAATCTTGGCCTTGCTGCCTCCCTGTTTGGCGATGAGATGGAAAGAAGGAAGAGGAAGGCCATGTCATCTGTCTACTTCCCTCCCTTACCAACCCAGACCACCACCAGAGAGCCAGCTAAGAGGTCTTTGAAGACAGCCATTTGCTTAGCTTGTGCTCTGAACCTCCTCAAATAGCAGGTCAACTTGTCAGTTCTTCTAGAAAGCTCCAGTGGTTTTCAAGGTATGGACCCAGACCAGCAGCCTCAGCATCACCTGGGAAGTGGATAAGAATGCAAATTCTTGGGCCTCACCCCAGACCCGCTGAATCAGAAACTCAGAGAGCGTGGGGTGAGGGTGAGGCTTCACAAATCCTCTGGCGGATTCTGATGCAGCTGAAGTTTGAGAAGCACAGCTATCCTGGGACAAAACTTGTCCAGACTAATGAGACGTTTCTCTTCTGTTGCTCCGCCTGAGAGGAAGCTCCTGCGTGGGCCCCTCCAGGGTCTGACCCTGCCTCCTCCCCAGAAGTCGTTTCTACCCATATGGACTCTTTAGCTTCTCAAGTGCATTGCCCACTTCCACCCAGGCCTGTGTAGCGAGGGCCAGGTGGCAGCATCTGCCTCCTTCTCACCCCGCCCCCAGCCTGGCCTGCAAGTCCATGAAGTGTCCTCAGGGAGACAGTGTCATCAATGGGGAACATTCTCAAGTAGTGGAATAAATGGGCCAGCTTGTGAACAGGGAAGAGGGGGTACCTGATGCCCCCATCCCAGTTTAGTTCACCTGGCTTCCATTTTTGCTCCAGAACCCTGTCCCTAGCAGTGGAGATGGGCAACAGCAAGTCATCAGCACACTCATGCTTGGCCCCTGGGCACTGGAGATAAAAGGTGGGTGTGCATTTCAGACACAAAATCAGCTGTCTGTTGGCTGTTTCCTGGGATGGGACCACTTTATTGTCCCCAGGGAGCTCATAGGACAATGCTATAGCCAGCTAGGGGCCTCTGTTTTCTTTAAAGCTTTAAGCAAGATCCACCCAACTGAACAGATAGACACTTTCTCCACTGAGCTCTTGGCAGAACCCTGTGGGAGGCAGTGAGTGGGGTGGGGGACGCCTCCTCTCCATTAGGCGCCCCCCTCCTGTGAGCATTTGGCTAAATATAAGATTTGTTTATATCTACCTTTTTCATTGCTTTTACCATTTTCTTGTTTTAGACCCCAGTGACGGAGTATGGACTCTACTTTCATGAAGCTATGCTTGCTTAAACTGTGTATGCTGGGGTGGGGGTGTGGATCTTTGGAGCTACCATGGGCAGGACCAAGGAAGAGGGGGCATGAACTGACCCCCTCAGACAATGTGGTAGAGGAGGCTGGGTGTGTGAGCATGCCTGTGCCTAACTGCCCACTGTTGGCAAGGACAGAGAACCAGGGGTTCTAGCTCAATAGACTATGTGGCTCTGGGGGAGTCAGTTAGCCTCTCTGGGCCTCAGTTTACTCTTCCAACAAATGGGAACAACACTAGCTCTGCCTCCCCTTCGGGACCATTGTGGGTATCAAAGGAGCTAGTGCCTAAAATAGCATGAAAAATATTGATGGTAACACAAAGCAAGGCAGTTTGGTCACTAACAGAGCCATTGCCTTTTCCTTGAAGGTGGAGATGGTGGCTTTCCCGTGTTTTGTATTCCCCAAAGCACTTGGTACAACCCATTACAGGTGGTCAATCAGTACTTGTTGAGTGGATGAAATAGAAGACATGGTCTCTGTCTCCATGGAATTGAAGATCTACCAAGGGGATGGTGGTGGAGATGAGAAACGCATAATGGAAGAAACTTAAGAAGAGTAGGGAGAGGACCTCGTTAGCTCAGACACCTCTAATTTAGAATTTGTGATGCTTTTACAAGGCCAGAGAGGAATTGGACCCTGCTGATGGGAACATGTGTTGAACAAACTCCTAGTGGGAACAAGATAATAATAACAGGCGCTACAGGCCTCAGGCAAGTGTTGTGTTCCAGATGGCAGAGGGCGTGCTGTGCCCTTTGGCAACACCGGTTGCATGGAAGCAGTTAGCACGCCAATCACAAGTGATCTCTGACCTCATCTCCGAAACAGCCAGTACCTTTCCTTGACCATGCTTTGTTAATGGCTGTCCAGGGTGACTTCATGTATTTAAGGAACATAAAATTTTATTTTGTTGAGACTAAACCATTACTGGCCTCCCTCTGCCTCCTCCCAAGCAGCTCAAATCCATTTAGTTTTCAAATAGAGTTGATAACAAAGAGCGTGCCACCAACTCTGTCTCATCTCCCCAAGAAGGGAGAACATGGGTTTCCTCTACAGCAATCAGAGGGACCCTTGAGCCTGGCAGAGAGCTGCTGCGCTGTTAGAGATCCTGGGCCAGCCACTGCCCCTTCCTGTGCCACAGTTACCCAACTAAATGAGGAGTTCGGACCAAATGAGTCTCAGGGTAGGTGCCTGCTGCATCGGACTCTCCTGGTTCTTGGCCAAGGAATGTCCCAGCCCCAGGGTTATGTAAGAACAGGATGGCTCCTGTGCTGGCTGCTGCCTCCTCGTGCCCAGTGCTCTGGCCAGCACAGACGTGGGCTCTGCAGGCTGGAGGCAGAGATGGCCCAGGTTGTCTTGTCCATCCCTCCTTGCCTTAGATGCGTGGGCCAGGTTCCCAGTGGGTGCTGGCCTCAGGCAGGGGGAGTGTCCAGCTAAACTCTGACAACTCGGGTGAGACAGTGAGGAGGGAGGGGCTGGCTGGGCAGAAGGGGATGTCACCCAACTTCCACAGACCAGGCTCTCAGGAGCTGGCTGAGGGGTCTGCAGAAGGCCAGGCCCCAGGCCACCTTGCCCTTCTGGGAGAGTGACCTCTGGGTCCTCCTTCCATGAATCTCCCCTCTCCCCATCCTAGGTTAGGGCAGAAACAGGGGTAGGAGGGCGTAGAGAAAGGGCAAAGGGATGAGACCTTGAGATGGTCCCGAGGGAAGGTTTGCTCTTGCTCTGGACACCCCTTCCTCTGGGCTCCCAGTCTGGGCAGGAGGCACGCAGGGTGGTGGGTTTTGGTTCTCACTGGCCTCCCACAGGACACCTTCATGCAGTCGACAACCTGTGGTGCTCTCTGAGGAGCCCGGGCTTAGCCAACCTTCTGCTTTCTGAAGTCTCCCCCTCCCTCGCCCTCCCCTCCTCCTCTCTGTGCTCCTCCCTCTCCTCATCCCCGAAGGTGTGGCTGGCATTCTGGTCAACCTTGTGCAGGTGGCAGTGCTGCTGGCCCAGCCCAAGGGTGCAGCATGGCCTAGTGGTTGCAGAGGTGGACTGCAGCCTGGCACCTGCCTCCCTGGCAGACGTGCTTTGGATGTTCCCTGGGGTTTAGACCTCAGTGTCCAACAACATCCTGGAAAAGGAGGGCCTTGGGCCTTCCTATAGTTCTGTCTCCAACAGGGGGCAATCCTTCAGTGCTGAGTAACTGGGGATTAGCAAGAGGGGTGCAGGAGGGGCGGCGTCTGGAGACGCAGCTGCTTACTGGTGCAGTGTGCTGAGCCCTGCTGAGCTGAGCGCCTCCTGTCCCAGGGTGGGATGGGGCGTGGCTGGCCCACACAGCGCCCTTGTGCACATTAGACAAAGGTGCCCCTTTCTCTGGGTGGATGCAGCTCCACCCCAGGACCTATCTCTTGGCAAGAGGAGCCTCTATGTGGCCCCTCAGCTGGGTGCTCAGCCAGATGGAGAACCGTTAGTGAAGCACCGCAAAGTAAGGGTGGTAGAGAGAGGGGCAGGCGAGGGCCTAGGAATGTGAGGGTGGGGCGACCCCTGGGAAGGTCTCATGCAGGGAGTGGGGTTTGCTTGGGCCTTGGAGGGCAAGCTAAACTGGCAGGGGCTGAGTGGTCCAGACACAGACAAGCGCCTGAGCACTGCGGTGGAGGCTGGAAGGTAAGAGCCAAGGTCCCTGCTGGAGAGAGGGGTGGGGGAGCCCTCCCACCCCAGCGAGAGGAGTTCCGTGTCAACCTGCAGGAGGCTGTGGGTGCAGGGCAGGAGGCAGTGGGCGATGGAGTTCCCGTGACTGTCCGCGGCCACACAAGTGAGATGTGCTGGAGCCAGCAGCATTGCTAGGCGGGAAGCCCAGGAGGGCTGCTGTGGTCTAGAGGGCAGAAGGCCAGAGCTGGACATCCCTCGAAAGGTCACAATTGCCAACTTGGGGCAGCAAGGAGGGCTCTGGGGAGACCTCTCTGCCAAGAAATATCACAGATAATGGAGATTCAGCAAACCCCTCCCTGAGTTCCTGTGAGGCCCTGGTGACTGCGTGAGACATCCACATCTAGTTTCCTTATTCAATGCTCGTACAGCCCCGAGACATGGGTCTTATTATCCTCGTCCCATGAATGAGGAAACCAAGACCAGAAGAACAAGCAACTTGACTGGAGGTCACACGCAGGGAAGGATTTAAGGCGGGCTTTGAACCCGGGCCTGTCCAAACCCCATGGCCTTGCTCTAGCCCTCACCCCCGGGCCCCATGCAGGCTCAGAGCTGGCTCTGGGATCCGGGCACCTGGGGAGGGCACGGCACATGCTGAGCAGAGGGTCTTGTCCCAGGCCCTGGCTTAGCGGGACGGGGCGTGGTGGATGGGAGGAGGGGCCTGGGCCTGGACTGTCCCTGGGAGAGCGCTGCGCAGCGTCAGGTCTGGGTGGAGGAAGGGGAGGCCAGGCGGTGGTCCACTCAATTACAACATGCCGCCTGTGCTCTGCTCCTCACGTTCCTCTCCAAGCCTCTCTGCTCCCTGGGTGCGGCTCTCTGGTTGAGGTTCTGAGCAAGTTTTCCCAGACATCTTCGCACTTCCATTTCCTCAGCTGCAAAGTGAGGCCGCTAACAACATAGGGTGGCCGTGGGTGCAGGGACACAATATACACTGGGTGGAGATCTCAGTGGACCGCTTAGTTCCAGGGAGCAGCATTATCTGCAAAGCCCTTACCAGTTCCCCTTTCCCCTGCAACACACCCCACTCAGCCTTTAAAGCGCAGTGTAAATGCCTTCTCGTCCCTCCTGGCAGAGTCCATCTCCCTGGTTCATCTCCTGTGGGCAGCTTGTGAGCAGCTTGTTCAGCTGAGGATGCCTCCTCTCCTTCCAGAGAGTGAGCCCCCTGAGGGCAGGGGCTGTGTTTGCCTTTAGTTTGCTTTTCCTGAGCTCAGAGGGAACAGCTGTTGGGACAGCTCTCCCAGTCCCCAGACACTGACCCTGGGGCCCTCCTCCTTCACAGACAGGCTTCTCAAAGGAGGGGCCTCTCTCTGGTCTCAACGCCACACCTGCTTCCTGTCTGTGGGCCCAATGGCCATTCTTGATTCTACCGACTCTCTCTCTCCATCTGAGAGCACAGACAACTCCCTTTATCTAGAAATGAGTTTCTCCTTGGACGTCTGTATCTCCACTCTCGCAGGGCTTTCCTTCCTCTGGCCACCCTCTCTCTCTGTCCTTCCTAGTAAAGGCAGGTGTTCATAATACTTCAAGTGATTCCAACTCAAGGCAGTTCAAAGACAGGTCCTGCCTGTAGGGAGCTGAGCTCCTTCTCTCTGACCTTCTGCCTGGTCATCCTACCATGCCAGATATACGGATGCTTTGTGCTACCACATAAATGAGCTGAAATGGCATTAGGAAAGCAAACAGGATCATACAGAGCCTCACTAGGGAGTGGAAGACAAAAGTAAGTATGTGTTTATATCCATATAATGCAGAGACGGTGATGTGTTCTCCAAACCCTACGTCCTCTGACTCTTGGGCAAAGCCCCTTGCAGAGAGATGGGACCAGGTGGCTAAGTTCTGGCCAATGGGATATGAGCAGGGGTAAGTGACCCCTGGCCTGGCCCTGAGAACCTCCCCCACAATCTTCCACCCTGGCTGGCTGTGGAGGACCCAGTAGAGAACTCTGGAACCCATGGAGTTGGCAGGTTCCAGAGTTCAAGCTAGGAAGAGAGTGACTCACTCAGCAATACCTGCATTGGACCGCTGCCAGAGAGAAAAACAAACTCTAATTTCTGTGAAGCCATTTCAACTTGGGTGTTGTTTATTATCACAATTAGCCTGCCCTGTTTAATACAACTTCAAGAGTATCTATGCAGCTCACATAGATGCATATAACAAGAATATATTAATAAAAATAAATAGCTAAAGCAATCCAGAGGGGGTGAAACAGATTAGGGAGGTAAGATGAAGGAAGGAGCAAAAGGAAGGTCTTGCAAATAGTACAGAAGCCAACAAGGAAAAGAATAATATTTCAAAAGAAGAAAAAGGACAAAGGCTCTGAACAAGTCACTTGCAAGTGAGTTAACCCCAAGTCCAGTAAATATATAAAAAGATGCCCCTTAGTAATTAGAAAAATGTAAATTTAAGAAGCAACGAGCTACCCCTTCAAACCCCTCAGCTTGGCAAAAACTAAACATCGCAATGATACACAATGTTGATGATGACAGGGAGAAACAGGAGCCCTGTGGATCATCAGATGGGAGTGTAAATTGCTACACCCTCTTTGGACAAGGGATTGATAATATCCAATAAAGTTGAAGATAAACATTTCCTCCATCCAGCTAGTTGATAGAAACTCTCACATATATGCACAACTGGATAGAGATGGGGTGCTAATTTAGCTCTGAGCTTCCTAGCAGCCAAAACAAAGAGGAGCAAACAATTATTTACAGAATTCTCAAGACTCATATAATAAAAAAGTAGACCAGGGGCTCTGGTTTCTTGATGAGGTCATGGAAAATTTTCTCCTGTGAATGGCTCCCAGAAGCAATAGGACTTTAATAGATGGGATCTTAGGCAATATCCCATAATATATATAGATTTCATACAACTTACTAAGTTTCATATCACATACATAGTTCTACACAACTTACTATTAATTGCAGGAATGAAATGAAAGCTGAGGACCAAAAGACAGTTCAGTAACAGCAATTATAGGAGAGTTCAAAGGCATGTGTTCCAAATATGAGCCCTCTCATAATTTAGGATGGCTAGCTTGATTCAGGGATGTAATATCTCCAGGACCACCCCACCCCCGCCTTATCCCCCACAATGGCTATTTCTCCAAACCAGGTTTTTGAATAGAGCTGAATAGAAGAAAGTTTGGGCTACTATTTCAGGCAAGCAATCACAGTGAAAATATCCTGTGTTTATTTAAGGCATGGCCATGAGCTCTGCTGATCACATAGACAAGAGGGTTGCTACTTTCCTGGAAAATTAAGGAGCTCTCAACAGGAACAGTGTTTGGATAGATGGCCCCCTAATCTGAAGGAGTGTGGAGAGAGTAAAAGCAAGGGAAAATTATATCAAGAAATGCACACAGATGCAAGCTATGGTTTGTTCCTAATCACAACATTTTGACAGAAACTTCCTTGCAGCCAAAAGAAAAGTGGACAACACCACGTGAAGTTCTATCTTATGTCACTTCTCTGTGAAAGCTCAGGTTCAGATTCAGAGTTTACTGATTTTAGTTCTGAAAGGCCGAGGTCATGGCCCAAGTGTAGCTTTAATGGTCTGTGAGTAAAGCTTGGAGACCCTACAGGGGTGAGTACTTGTTACGTCCCTTACTCCAGTCTTTATTGTTATTATTTTCTAGAGATTTGGTCTCTCTGCTGCCCAGGCTAGAGTGCGTAGAGTGCAGTAGCTCAATCATAGCTCACTACAACCGTGAAGTCCTGGGCTCAAGTGATCCTCCTGCCTTCTGGGGGATGATGCAGAGTGGAGGAGAAGACTTGGTCTGGCACTGACTTTCCCCCAAGTCCCATTCCTCTCACTGTGCCTGAGCCAAGGGAAGCAGGATCCTGGGGTCTATATTCATTGTCAGGCCTTCGTGGCCAAGCCAGGAACCACTTCTGAGATCTGTGACAGCTGGCTGGATGTTTGGGCTTTTGAGGACTTCAGTCACTCATAGCGTGACTGAGAGGCAATGTATCCTGGCACAGGGCTTCCTTTGCTGTCCTCCTCCAGGGCTGCCCTGGTAGGCCTGCCAGGGGAGTTTTGGCTTCCCAGAGAACCTCATAAAACAGGAATTTTATAGCCAGAGTTTCTGCTGCCCAGATCAGGGAAGTCAGGTTGAGAATGAGTGGTCCCCATCAGTGCTGCATGACCACGGGGAAAGCACCCCTGGAGAGGCAGCAGCAGCCACGATTGGCCCACCCCCAGGCCATAGGATGGTCCTCATTGCCTCCAGTGTCTTTACGATAGCCTGACCAGACCTGCCCAGGTCATCCAGAGTCAGCCCAAGGCTGCCCATGGGCAAAGGGAGGTTGAGGGTAAAAGGGCTCCCCTTCTGAACCCTCTAGCTTGCCCGTGTCACAGATACGGCAACTGTTGCATCATCAAAGACGCCAGCCCTTTGGCTGAACTACGATCCCATTTCCCGTCACCGTATGCTGTGGGCTGCTGTTGAGAAATAACATGGAAGTTGGATCTGTCGGTCCCCTGCTGTCATGATGACTCTCCCAGAGATGTAGCCCATGGGAAGCAGTCTTCCGAAGGCTGCAGGACACAGATGGCACCCAGGCTGGGCCTTTTTGAAAAAGGCTTCAGCACTCCTGGCATCCAGATCACTGCCAATTTGTATGGCCATAGGGCTGTGCTGTACACAGGAAGCTGGCAAGGCTCTCTAGCTGGGACTCTGCACCTGAGGAACCTCCCCTGAACCACAGCAAAGGAAAGCAGACCCTGAAGCTGGTTCTTGCAGGTGCAATCTGGATGCCCGACCTTCTCCAGCAGTGGCCCAGCCAGCCTCCAACAGGTTACCTTCCAGCTAGTCGCCAGAAAAAGTTGAAAATCCAGCATCCCTTCTTACAAAAAGTGTCAGCTTGGAAAGAAAGGATAGGGCCTGGTCTCAACATGCAGCTCCCCCACATTTGGAGAGTGCTTTTAACCTGCCTGTTCCCTGCCCATCCCCCGGCTGGGCTCATCCTTCTATCTCAGTCCAGAATGACCTTCCCTCCCATCTCATGTGCTCTCCAAGCCTCCAGGCAACTCAGTCTTCAGTGCACTGTCCTCTCTCAGCACTAGACACTGGTGGGCCCGTCCCTTTCCTGACGCCCCTTCTTTGCCCCCTCCTCCCTCTGGCTGTACCTTCTCTGGCCCCTCACAGGCCCTCTGTCCTGAGACCCCTCTCTCTCTTCACTCTGCACTCTCTCTGGAGAAGCGTGGCTGTTGCCCGGCAGCAGTGACCATCTCTGTGCCAATAACTCCCTTCTGAAGGCCTGACTGTGCCCGCACTGGACACCTCCCATGAGTAGACAAAGTCTTGGCCAACTCACTTGCCCCAAACTGAGCCCATCGTGGCCCCGCTTTCCCCCCAAACCTGCCCCTCCTCAGGTAAAGCCATCTTTGGTGCCCATCTGACTCCTGGTCCCCCTTCACTCCCCATGGCAGCAAATGGCACCAGGAGATGCTCAGTGGCTCAAGTCAGACACTGGAGCTGCCCCAGCTCCTCTCCCATCGCAAGAGTCCTGTTTATCTTTCCCACACATTATCACTAGTCACGTCTGCCCTCTCTCTGTGGCCCCCGCCTGGCGTGGTCAGGCCTCATCATAACTTCCAGCCCCCTTCAGGCTTTTGCCTTAATTGACAGGAGCAGGGAGCCTGTTAGTTGAGGGAGAGCAGGGCAGGTTGGGGACAGCCAGGGGCCTGTCGCAGCCAGAGGTCCTGAGGCTCAGCGGGCTGAGGAGAATGTCTTGGGTCCCCACGAGGTCCCCACTCAGGGCAGATTCACTGCTCTATTTGCTGTGCTCAGAAGCCTCTGGCCCAGGGCAGACCCAGTCCCCAGGGCATCTGCACTCCCAGTGCCACACTAAGCCACATTCTGAGGCACTTGCCTGGTGGATGGGGAAGGGAGATGAGGCTTTGGGCCTGGGACCTGGAGTGCCTGGGTGCCCCTTCGTGGAGCTCCGGGAAGCCCGTGTGCTTCCCCAGGGGCCAGAAGCTCTGCTCTGCCCACCCCACTCACAGGGCCCCCTCAACAGCACAGCCCTCCTCGACACTGCCCCCCGCCACAGCCACTGTCACCCAACTTCCTGGGGACGGGGCACACCCTCTCTGCGGAGGGAACGGAGTCGGTTGCCGGAGTGAAGTAAGTGGGACTTCCCTGGCCCCTGAGGAGGGCTGGCTTATCTTGGGGAAACTGCTTTGCTCCAAAACACTCCTATCTGGTCCTGGAGGCAAAGGCACTCCTGGTAACTCTTCCTTTCTCTGGGGCAAATACCCCCCCAGGATAAAAAGTCCCAGGGTCTTGTCAACTGCCATGCTAGTCCCGCAGAGTAAATGGAGTTATCAGATCTCCTGAGGACAGTGGCTTGCAGGGTGTGTGTGTCTTTGGGAGGGAGGGAGGGAGAGGTAGGGCCAGCGTCCTCCTGGGGGCCTGTAGGCAGGAGAGTGCCCTGTGCACACGTTGGGGCCCTCTGGGAAGTGGGGTGCAGGAGAAAACCCCTGGGGCCTGGTGGGCTTGGGGAGCCAAGCACGGTGGCCTGGGGGAGGGGCGGCCCCGGTGGGAGAGAAGCTTTCAGACTTTCAGGGAACGTAAATTTTACCCCCGGCTACTTTCTCTGGGATTTATTTCTCCGTGAACTTGAGACTTTGCCTAATTACGTTTGGGTCTCTTTCAAAGCACATAAATTGCATCCAGTTCTTCTGCCTCCTTCTCAGGAATAAATTGTCCGTGTGTGAGGAGGGATCGGGGGAGAGAGTGAGACTTTATTAATTCGACACAGGACTCTGTTCCCCTGCCCTCCCCTCTGCCCCCCGTTGAATAATAAAATAATGAAGATTTGACTTGGACCAGGATGTATGGATAAATATATTGGTGACATGAATGGAAATGGATTTATTACATAAACAGGAGACTTCATCAATTTAAACCTGGCCTCCTTTCAATGGGCATAAATTACATTTTCTTTTCCTACCAGTTGCTGGATTTTTTTTTTTTTTTGACTTTTAAGAAACTGGATTTATCGGAATTGAGAATTCACTAATTTATTTCGTGGAGCCCTGTGCTTCCTCTTTCTGCCCAACTCATTAAAGACAGGTTTCCTCTTCGCGTCTCCCCACCTAAGTCCCACTCACAGCAACACGGCCTCCCGGGAGTGGGTGTGAGGGGTGGGTGGGGTGCAGGCTGTCTTGACCCAAGAATGTCTTGGGTCCCCACGAGGTCCCCACTCAGGGCAGATTCACTGCTCTATTTGCTGTGCTCAGAAGCCTCTGGCCCAGGGCAGACCCAGTCCCGAGGGCATCTACACTCCCAGCGCCACACTAAGCCACATTCTGAGGCACTTGCCTGGTGGATGGGGAAGGGAGATGAGGCTTCGGGCCTGGGACCTGGAGTGCATGGGTGCCCCTTCGTGGAGCTCCAGGAAGCCCGTGAGAAGCCTCAAGCCTCTGCTCCCTTTGGAACTATCCAGTCCACCTTAGCAAGGGTGCTACCACAGCACGCCCAGCCCCAGAAGCAGGAGGAGGTCCCTTGCCAGGCCCCCTCTGAAGGATGACCCAGAGCAGAACCCGGCCTCGGCTGGTCCCAGGACAGGTCAGCGGGCAGACGGCTGAGGGATTCAGCAAACAGGATGGCAGCAAGAGGCTCGGGCACTTGGCCAGGAGTGCCCAGGGAGGTGGCATTGGGGGCAGTGCAGGGAGAGCCAGAAAGTCCCATCCAAGACCAGTGGCAGGATGCTCACAGCGTAAGTGCTGTCTTGGGAATTCAGGGCCCAATTTATGCAGGGATTTGGATCAACACCAGTTACAGTGTTTGGCTGGAAGAAGGGAGATGGCTTGAGCTGTGTTGGAGTGGAAGATGTGCCTTTGCACGCCCTGGCTTTGCCTTTCTGTAACTTCGCTGGCGTGTCAAGGTTACTCCCAGCCTGAGAATTCCCGGGTAGGGAGCCTCAAATCTGCCTCTCCCCAGGCATCACTCCTCAAACGGACAGTGCTGAAAGTCTGGAGTATTCTCATTCATCCATTTCAAGTGGTGAGAAACTCAGTATTTTGACATTCCCAGGGATGTGCACGTGAGGGAAAAGAAGGGTGGCTGGCATTTTATGTAGGGACCCTGAAGAGGACCATGTTTAACTCAAAGAGGTGATTATTGGAGGGAACTGGGGAACCAGACGATGAGGGATTTCTGTTCACTAGGCCTATACGACACCCCTGCGTCTCCCCCAGCAAAATAGGAAGGGCGCCGCCTCAGCACCGCTGGCCCTGTGGGGGCTTTGGGAGGAAGAGGGACGAGACAGCTCCCCACCCGAAGCCTCATCCGTATCCACCCATTTCGCCAGCCCCAGGACTCTGCAAGCTGTCATTCACCAGGCCTGCGCTGGGCACAGGTGTTTCTAATAAGGGCCCCTTTGGGCTTGCTTCATCCAGGAGGATGTTTACAAGAAGGTCTGATGAGAAATTGTCTCCAAATGCTGTCTTGTAAGCAAGAAGTTGAGGAGGGGGGTGGGGGCGCCTTAGGCTATAAGCAAGCAGGGCTCCGAATGGGGCCTGGCCCGTGTTCTCCATCCTCCTCCCCTCTTGGCCAGGACTGGCAGGCTGGGGCCTGGGCAGGTCTGGGCCCACTGCCAAGGGTGGTAAGCGCCATGGGGATTGGGTTTCAATAAACAAAAGCAATAATGTTGGAAGAACCTCCACAATAAACAGAGACTGGGGCATCCCAACACTGTTACCCAAGCCCTAAGGCCTTGTCTTTGACCTCATGGTCTTCCTTTAGCTCCTCCTCCACAGGTTGAGGGGCAGGCAATCACAGGTTTTATTATCATCCTAATGAACAATCAACACATCATTAAGGAGCATCTTCTTGGAGAAGCCCAGAGAAGGAGCCCAGAGAAGAAAGACAGTGGTCCTGTTTCCAAGCCTTCACACAGAGAATTCTCCAGTGCGATCATACCTTCTAAGAAGAAGGTAGGGAAGGCAAAGCAGGGGGTGCAAACTTTTTCTTTAAAGGTCAGATATGAATATTTTCAGCTTTGGGCCCCACATGGTTTCTTTGGAAACTACTCACGCCTCTGCCATTGTTCCACAAAGGCAGCCCTAGTCAATGGGTAAATGAGTGGGCATGGCTGGGTTTGATCTAGGGGCAGTAGTTTGCTGAACCCTGATATATAGGATCAAGTGAGTGACAGAGAGGCAAAGTGACCAACCAGGATCTTGAAACTTGTGGGCAGGTGAACAGGACAATTGCCCAGGCTCCTGGCCCCTGCCCTGCAGGCTGTGTGGACTGGTGTGACCCAACTCAGTATAGCGGCAGCGCTGTTCCCTGGAGACCTGAACTAGGCACAAAGGAATTGCACCCCACGGGAGAGCTCAGTATTTTGGAGAGGAATGTGATAGTCAAGATAGAGGTACGAATCAAAGCACAGAAGGGATGTCGCTGGGCAACAGTTTCTGGTGCCTTCCCCTGGGTTGCGGGGTGGGACATAAAGAAGAGCTTCTGGAGCCATGGGTGGGTGCTGCCACCCACCTGGGGCTGTAGCCATCTCCCTTGGAATACTACCCCTGTGCGTATGAGCTTGTGTGGGGGTCATAATGTCTCTGGGGTGAGCTTGTGCTAGAGAATCAGGGTGCACTTGAACTTGGGTGGTCTCTGTGAGTGAGGCTGACAGGCACTGAATGAGGTTGGACCAGGAGTGTTTTGTGGTAGGCTGGTGTGTGCAGGACCTGAAGGCCTGTGCATCTGGGGGTTCAGCATGGCCAGGTATCAGTGAACAATGGGTGGGCTTGGGGCTGCCATCAGAGTGCCCTCTCTAAGTGGAGGACAGTGGGGTTTGGCACAGGGTGTTCATCTTGCGCCAGGTTGGTGGTGAGTGTGGCGTTCAGCTGTGGGGTCGGCATACTGCTGTTGGGTAGGCTTGGGCTGGGGGCGAGGGCAGGCATAGGGCTTGAGGGGCAGTGCACACTTGAGATGGGGTCACTCTGAGGGTACATTTGGTAGCTCAACCTTCAGTTAGGGCTGAGTAGGAGGTGAAGTTCTGGGGTCAAGGGCGTGGCCTTCTTTGGAGATCAGAGTGCCTGGTCTCAGGATGGCTAGAATTGAAGTCATTGCTTGGTTGAGGTTCGTGGAGTCAGTGAGTGTTTGGCTTGGGGTGCCAGCGGCTCTAATTGGGTTGTTAGAACCCATGTGAAGCTTGAGATGGGAGTGACAGGCAGAGACTGGGACTAGGGTCACGTGGCTGGACAGCTGGCCCCAAGCAGCCTCTGGAGCTTGGGGGATCAGTGTGCTGTTGAACTGAGAAGGTTTGCCTGTGGGTTGTTTAGGTCTGGGGAGCCGGTGTGCACTAAGCATTGGGGCATCGCCATGTGTGACTGAGTTCAGAGATAAACACGTGGCTGGGCTAAATATTCCAGTGTGGTGTGTCTTGGGGTCGGCATGTAGGTAGGGATGGAACTGAGGCATTGGTGTGTAGTTGAAATTGGGGGATCAGTGTGATTTGGGGTCACTTGTGGTTGAGGATTCAGGTACAGTTGGACTTGCAGTGTGGGGGTGTTTGCCCATCATGTTAGTAGGTTTGAGGCTCAGGGTAAAGCCAGATTTGGGGTGGTCAGTGTGTGTTTCAGGATTAGTTGGAGGGCTCAGGGTGTGGGTGAAGTTGGGGACGGGGTGAATGAGTGCTCTCTCTGGGAAGGGTCCAGAGGAAGGAAGCCTCACAAGGAGACACTTGGAAGCTGAGTCAGAATCAGCTGCAACATGGGCCATGGGGTCCCCGTGCACTGGCGTTTAGAGGTCAGCCCGTGACAATGAGGGTGAGAGCGGGTCATAGGAGTTGGTGGAAAGGGAGTTTATGCAGAGTCAGTGCCTCGTTTCCCGTGAAGAAAACGAGTCTGGGTGTGGACTTCTCATAGCGGGCTTCTTAGAGAATGCAGAAACTAGGGGCGATTCAAGGGTCAAATTTCCTTGAATATTTGGGTGAAAACACTGTAGCAAATGCTACTGCCCGTTCCCCCACTGCCTTCACTGTTCCTTATGTGCTGACAGCTTTCTGCTGCTGCACTTGTGACTCTGCCCAGGGGTGTTGTCTGGCTGTGAAAACAGGCCAGAAAGGCCTGGAATTAAGTCCCCAGTGACAGCCCAACACTAAGACACGCAGGAATTGGTGAATAAATACCCGGCTTTGGGTCCTTGCAGGACTAAGCTCCTTTCCCACAGCAGTCTCCTGCTCCCTGATAAGGGTACTGCGGGCTTCCTTCCCCTCCCCGGCTCACACCTCCACTTCCCTGTGGTGCTGCCTGAGATCACGGCCCAAGTAAATGGACTTGCCCTCACACCCTTGCCTTAGGTCTACTTCTGGGAACCAACCTCAGAGACATTTCTATAATAAAGCTGACAAAGATATGTTATAGAGCATGAATTCCACATGCCTTCTCAAGATAAAGCAAAAGCCTTAATAGACAGTGCATGCCTCTGCAGGGGGTACCTTCCTTCGTCACTAATAGGGGCTCTAATTTGGGAAGTCCAGCTGGAAGCTAGAGGGCAGAGGAGGCGAGATATACTCCCCAGAGGTCAGCCTCCCAGGCACAGACAGGGTGGAGCAGGTGGAGCGGGAGTCTGGGGGGGCACATGGAAGGTATTGGGCACAGCTGTGCACTTGGGTTTGGGGATCACCATGTGGGCAGAGGCGTAATAAGTGTGCTGTTGGGATTTGGGTTTCTTGGGTTGTCTCTTCCATTGTAGGGTCAGCATGGAATTGAGTTGTCTTATCTTTAGGGTTCAGTTGTATTGGGGTTGTCCTTGTCCTAGTGACTTTGTGAGGATCAATGTGCAGTTGCTGTGCAGTGGCCAGAGTGGCCCAGTTGCAGTCATTGTATGGTGAGACAATTAAAACGTGTGTGGGATTGGGGGGTTCTGTATAACTGATATTAGGCGTCAGCAATGGTCATAGATTTCCTTGGAGTGAGGGCTGTGTAATTGGCTTGGGGGTATAGCGAATCACTGGATTTGGGGTCAATACTTGAAGCAGTTAGGGTGGGGATCAGGATTTACCTAAGGGAGCCATATATTATCTTTGCTTCGGTGTTTAAAAAGACCCCGCCCTGGGCAGACACAGCCCAGCTCCACAGGGACAGGCATGATGAATGCAGCCCCCACTTGTCCTGTCTGGATTCCCTGAGCAGTAAGCCACCAGTGCAACTCCACATGGCAGCCCTGGGGGCAGCCGGGGTCTCTGGGCAGGGGGTCCTCACTGACCCAGCCTCAGCAGTGTCTGCATCTTCCAGCCCCTCCGCGGTTTCACGTCTGGCCGTGCTGTTCTTCTGCAAGGAACCTGGGCAGGTTTCTGCAGCAGGAGCCTCTGCACCCTGTGCGGCTTGGGAGCTGGCTTCCTGGAGTGAGGGTCAGGGTCAGGGTTCGAGTCCTGGCCACGTCGTATATGTGTCAGAATGAGCAATGCCTTTTTAGGTCACATATACTTTGGACTTCAACACTGCTTTATGTAGGCCGTAAAATTAATAGGTGGGAACTAGATTTATGGGCCCCGCTGGGCTGTTCTTTGCTTGTTAGGTTAAACACACTGATTTCCTGGTACAAAAGTGCTTGTTAAAATAATCTCCCCCAGCATGTTCAGAGGGGACATATCTGTCTTGTTTGGGGGTTGGGGAGAAGACCACGGCGCCCCATCCCCGCCTCCCCACTGGCCCACCTGTCATGGCCTCCCCAGCCCCAGCTGTGTGCATGATGGAATGAATGATGATGTTTCTGGGTGGGGGCGGGGGAGTCTAGGGAAGGAATGGCTCTGTGCAGATAGCGCCAGAGCCAGATGCACCCTCCCATCAGCCCCCGCCCACCCTGAAGAGCCACTAGCCTTTGTTCCTGCCATATCTTAAACAGGAGAACTAGAAGCATGGGGAGGCCTGTCTGGGGGAGGCACAGTGTGATTGCAGCAGAGCACAGGGATGTCCTCGCTGCCACTTCTGGAGACCTGGAAGTCAGCAATAGAGGCAGAGAGAAGGAAGGAGGAGCCCTGCAGCCGGAACATCCTCTCCACTTCTCCCAGCTCCAGGAGCCCCCAGGAGACCCTGTGCTTGCAGATGTATGGGGCTCTCCCTCACCCTCCCACAGTGCCCGGGCAGGCGTCCTCTCTGAATGACTCACCCATCCCAGGGGGCAGAGACCGTCTTGCCACCTCCTTCCCTTGTGGGGTCCCCTTCGTCTCCTGGGGGTGTGTCTGGTGAAGTCACAGGTGCAGTGGATTATGCAGAGCATATTGGGAACTTCTGACAAGACCTTGCTCGCAGATGTTCTCTGGGCACAGGGAGGGAGAACTGGCTGGGCTGATGGTGGAGAGGCTTGAGTGGGCTTGGTCCAGTGGAGGCCAAGACAGTGTCTGAGCAGCTGCAGGGACACAGGGACACACCTACAGTGCAGGAAGAAAAACCCAGGCTGAACCAACTCAAGAATAGTGCCTGGCACTTAGTAGGCCCACGAGTTGCTTGTTGGATGCCCACGTGCTGATTGGAGTGCTCTGTGTCATCTACTTCCTTGTTTAAATCTAGCTCATGCTGAAACCCTCTAAAGGCTACATTTCCTCGTCCTCAAACACATCGCAGTGCCTTGGTTCCACGGGTGCTCACTGAGCAACTGTCCTTCTCCTTCATGCTTCCTCAGGTGTCACGGGCTGTTAAGTCTCCAAGGCTTCTCAGTGTTCCTCTCCTGGGCTGGAATCCTCACCCTCCTCTGTCAGCCAAACTGCTCAGCCTGGGAAATTCATTTCACTGGCCCCTCCTCCGGACTCGCATTGCCTTTTGTATTTAATATTTGCTGTCGGTTCAGTAAAGCATGTGACCTACTCCATGCCTAATTCTCGCTACATGTGTTCTCATTTCATCCTCATGAGAGACAGTTATAGAAGGATGAAAAACCTGAGGCCGCAGACATCAATTAACATCCCAAGGCCACCCAGCCAGTCAGTGTAAGAGCCAGGACTCCAGCCGGGCTCTGAGGACTCTGGTCAGGGCTCAGCCCTGCCACCTGCTGCCTTGCGTGTACCTATTCACATCATGGTGGGGCATTAGAATCAACCACTTGTAAAACCCAATTGACTGGTTGGGCCCCTGGAGCAAGGATGTTTCCTGGATCTGTTTTGAGTCTCTAGCATCCAGCACAATGCTTCATGCATGGTGGAAATTCAGTATAGGCTTAATGATTGAGTTATGATGTTGCATCTTTGGAGAATTTAGGTTTGGGCTTAGATAGCCTGGTAAGAATCTTGGTTCCAGTTCTTCCTGCCTCTGTGGCCTTGAGCAACTTACTAAACACTTCTCATATGTAAAGTAAAGCTAATAATAGTACCTACATCATAGAGTTGTTGTGAAGCGTCAATGAGATGTTCTGTTTGAAATGTTTATGACAATGCCTGGCACATAGTAAGAGCTGGGCATCTCTTTTGATCACTGTCCTAACCTACGTGAGTCTCTTCTTGTTCTGAAATACTGCCACCTGCTGGTAGGTTCTGGGTGCAACCACCACATGCCATCAGTGACCGGAGCAGCTGCGCCCGGCTGGCTCTCTGCTGATTCCTCCATGGGGACCATCCTCCTTCCCTCCACAATAAGCCACTGTCCTCTTCTTCTTCCAGACTCTGCCCACAGCACCTCCTCCTGGGAGCTTCCTTGATTATCAACTCTGCACACCAGTGAACAAGGAGCCATCTCTGGCTATTCTCCTCTGTCTTCCCATCCCCCAACCATTCCTTTGGTTGCATGAATTTTAAAGCCAGGAAGAGGTGGATTTGGACTCTGGTGTCAACACTTAGTAGCCGTGCAACACGAGGTAAATTACTGAAATTCTCTGAGCTTCACGGTTGAAGGACTCTCAATGACTAGCTCTCTTGTTATTCATCTTCTATCTCAGTCAGCCTCTGGAGTCCCCCTCAGCTCTCAACAGGGCTCACTGCTTGCTTGCCTTCTGGTCCCCAACTGTATATGCACTCTTGGTAGGTTCTGAAGAATTGTCCCTGCCCGTAACCATGGGGAAAAGGGAACAACGTAGGGAAGGAGGGGTACCATAAAGTCAAACCCACTGTGATGGTCACAGAGAGAACCAGGTTCCTCACTCTTTGAGCTCTATCCTTTCTCTCCATGTGTTTCATCTTAGGCCCTACTTGGAGGGGGCCCAGCTTCCTGTCTCTCCTGACCACACCCCATGCTCTCCCAAATCAGCAAGCTGGAGGAGCTTGGCTCCCTCCAACTCCTTCTGGAGGGGGATCCTATGGGAATTGATGTGTAAACGTGGGGGTTGGACCACAAAGTTCTCCGAGGTCTTTTCTAGCTCTGGCGTGCTTTGCATCTGAGTCAACCATATTTTGACTTAATGACTTCCAAATGTCTGCTTGGGAGAACTTGTCTTTGCACTAGTAGCTGACACTTAGCACCACCCCACACAGACCCAAGAAAACCTGCCAGGCCCCAAAGATGGGAACTAGGTGTCCTGCTGTTGATGGAAGACTGGCTCCTCTTTCAAATCCAATTCAGGAAGGTCTGAGGCTGAGAATTAATTCAGATCCTGACTCTGTGGGGAAAAGAGGGGCCTGGACAACAAGGCAACTGCTCCTCCCTCCCATCACGTATCTCTAAGACGAGCACAACACCCTACTATGACAGAGACCCCTGCAATCTCCTTTGTCTTCAAATGCATCACCGGCTGCCTGAGATCACACTATTAGCTTCCCTCATTTGGATCTGGCATGTCCTCTACAGGTTCATCTTAAACCTAGCCTTGCCCAAGGAGGGGTGGCACATCCTGTGCCTGTCCCTCGGGGCCGTATGAGTTTCCCAGACCCTTGCAGGCAGCCTGAGAGCTCCCAAAAAGGGAGAAGCCGGTGGGGAAGGGCTCCAAAGGGGCCGAGGCTGGGGAGCAGATATTCAGAAAGCCTTCACCGTGGTGCAGAGCCTGCCCACAGGCCTGGTGGATTAGAAGGGGTATTTGGTGAGGCCACAACCAGCCCGCGGCGGCGGGGAGCTTTGCTCAGACTTTGTAGACCATCCAATGGCCTCTTTCAAAACAGGATTTTGATGAGTTAAGTGTAAATGAATCAGAAACACATGGGTTGGATTTCCCTCCAAATGCAATGGGCTTTGAATACAGCTCAGAGAGAGAGAGGGGGTCTGGGAGGAAAGACATGGCTTAATCAAACAGGTCTTTTCTTATTTCTGTTAACTTTCGCCACCACTGACCTATGGCTCCCTCTCCTCTGCCATCCGCCACCCCATCCCCAGCTGGAGGAAAGCTGGGTCTTTGCGGTCTGTGCCCAGCTGGGAACCCAGGGTCAGCCCTGCCGGCGTCAGACTCTGCGGGAGTTGGATGCTCCTGGACTCCCTCCGGCTGCCTTCCAGGATGCCTGGCAGAGGCAGCAGGAGGCTTTTCTCTGGAGACAGTGCTTCTGCTCATCCTGGACTCCTGAGGTGGAGTGACCCAGGAGGACAGGGTGGAGCCAGGGGGTGCAAGACCCCCTCACAGTGATATCCTTGTTTTATGGGAACTAAACCCCAGTCTTGGAATGCAGTGTCTCATGAGGAGGCAACTTTTCAGACAAGTCTGTGTCTTCATCTATTTAAATCACATGTATTATTTTATTTTTTCATTATAAACATCATACTCTTTTGCACAAATCTTAAAAGCACAGAGAAGTGAAATAAAATAAAAACTACCTCTAACTCCCACCCAGAGGTAACTTTGTTAACATTTTAGTATAGTTGTTTCTAGGCCTATGTTATATGTGTGTTTTTTAAAAATACAGATTTAGAGTCATGCAGGATAGAGACAGTAAAACATAATGTGTAGAGTTCTGCATCTGGTAGACTGCATGGGTTCAAATGTCAGTTCCATTACTCGCTGGCTTATTTCATCAATTCCCTAAGCCTCGGGTCCCTCCTCTCAAATTGATGATAACAACAATGACAGCAACAACAACAAAGACAATATGGTAGTTGCCAGGATAGAACAGGATAACACATGCAAAGCACTTAGAGGAGTGCCCAGTGCTTAGTAGCCACTCAATAATCGTGAGCTATTACTATTTCTATTTTACATCCTGTCTTTTCCTCTTACATTTATGATACAAACATCTCCCTGTGTTTAATATCCTCTAAAACATGATTGAATTGTTACTATCTTGTTGAAGATTATTCATCCATCTTTTACTTTAAATGTCTACTGTAAATAACACTGTAATGAACATCCTTCTACACGTTAATAACAGTAAAAGCTTGGGTTTGAGATTTTTCCTTACGTAAATTTATTTTTGCACAAGTTTTATTTGCACGGAGAGAATTAACTTGGAGAACATTTATGCTTATGAACTTGAGGGAGAACTAGGATATTTCTATCCCCATAGTTTTGCCTTTCCAGAATGTCAAATAAATGGAATCATATAGTATGTAGCCGTTCACAGCTGGCTTATTTCACTTTGTGTAATGCTTTCCAGATTCATTCATGTTCTTGCATGTTTCAGTTCAGTATCTGCAAGGGCTTTGGTCCCTCGAGGACCAAAATCCACAGATGCTCAATTTCTTTATGTAAAATGGTACAATATTTGCATATGACCTATGCACATCCTCCCCTATACTTTAAATCACCTCTAGATTATTTATAATATCTAATACAATGTAAAGGCTATATAAATAGTTGTTATACTGTATCCTCTAGGGAATAATGACAAGAAAAAAGTCTGTACATGTTCGGTCGGTGCAGACACAACCATCTGTTCTTTTCCCTGCATATTTTAGAACTGTGGTTGATTGACTCCACAGGAGCGGAATCCACAGATAAGAAGGGCCAACTGTACTGCGTTCCTTTTTATTGCTGTGTAGTATTCCATTGTATAAATATAATTTTCTTATCCATTCACTAGTTGATAAACTTTTGGGTTAATTCCAATTTGGGGCTATTATGAATAAAGCTCCTAAAAATTTACATACCCATTATTGTGTGAACATATGTTCTTTTTCTTCTTGGGTAGAGTCCTAGTAGTAGGATTACTGAGTCATGCATATATAGTAAGTATATGTTTAACTGTATAAAAGACTGCCAAACTGTTTTCCTAAGAGACTATACTATTTTGCATTTCTATCAGCAATGTTTGAAAGTTGCAACTAATCACTTCCCTCAGTAGCATTTGGTATTATTAGTTTTTTTTTTTTTAACTTTAGCCATTTTGATAGGTGTACAGTGGTATCACTTTGTGGTTTTAATTTATATTTTCCTAATGATTAATGGTGTTGAGCATGCTTTCATGTGCTTATTTGCTATCCATATAAATTATCTGGTTAAGTGTTTATAACATTTGTATATTTTTAATTGGGTTAATTGTCTTATTAATATTAAGTTGTGGGAGTTCCTTACATATTATGGATAAAAATTCTTTAGTATATCTGTGTTTTAAAATATTTCTCCCAAATGTGTCTTGTTTTTTCATTTTCTGAACTGTGTCTTTGAAGAGCAGAATTTTTAATTTTGTTAAAATCCAATTTATCAGTGTTTTTCTTGTATGGATTATGCATTTTGAGCCATAACTTATAAAACTTTACAGAACCCAAAGTCATAAAGATTTCCTCCAAAGTATTTTTCTATAAGTTTTATAGTTTTAGAATTTACCTTTAGGTCTATGGTACCTTTTAAAGTTAATTTTTGTATAGAGTGAGGTATGAATTGAAGTTTTTTGCTTTTTTTTCGCATGTGATGGCCGATTGTTTCAGCACCATTTGTTGAAAAGACTATGCTTTTTCTAACAAATTATGTTTTATTCTTTGTCAAAAATCAATTAACCATATATGTCAGGGTCTATTTCTGGACTCTATTCTGTTCCACTGAGTTATCTATCTTTTCACCAATGTCACAGTCTTGATGACTGTAGCTTTATAATGAGTCTTGAAATCTGGTAATATGAGTCTTTTACCTTTTTTTTCCAAAACTATTTCTTTCTTTTCCATATAAATTTTAGGATTAGCATGTCAGTTTCTTCAAAAAAAAAAAAAAAGACCCACTGTATTTTTATTGGAATTTCATTGAAATGGTAAATCAATATGGAGAAAATTTTGGGATTTTAACAGTTTGACTATATGTAATATTGTTAGTGTTTTTATTTTGTTTCTTTCTCATATTTTTTTTCTCTGAGCTTCTTGGATCTGTGCTCTGTTTCCTTCCACAATTTTGTAAAAGTTCTCAGCTACTACTCTCTCTTTAAATATTTCTTTTCTCAAATTCTTTCTCTTTTGTTCTAAGACTTCAGTTTGATATTGCCATACAGCTTTTGGATCTGCTTGATTTAAAATCTTTTTTTTTCTTTGTTCTTCAGTTTAGAAAATTTCTATGGACCTACCTAAAAGTTCAGTGATTCTTTTTTCATCTGTGTCATCTGCTGATAAACCTGTAAAAGGAATTCTTCTCTAGCTCTGATATCATGTTTTTTCATTTGACTATTTTATAGTTTCCATCTCTATGTTGAAATTCCCAGTCTGTTTAAGCACATTGCCTGCCTTTTTCACTAGATCCCTTAATATATTAATCACAGTTACTTTAAGGTTCCTATTTGATCATTCTAACATTTGAGTCATCTCTGGGTCTATTTCTGTTGACTATCCTATCTCTTGACAATTTTTAAATTACTTATTTGTGTCTTGTAATTTTTATTGAATATTATATATGGTGTGTAGAAAAATAGAGGCTGAGATAAATAGCACTTATGTCCTGAGATGGGAATTCCTCTTTTTCTGTGAGGCCCTTGTGTGTGTGTGGGAGTGGGGGTGATTGAGTGTAGGGGAAAGTGTTGAGTTAATCTAGTCAATAGTTGAAATAGGTTTCAGTTTTCTTGTTGTTATAGTTATCTTTACCATATCACAGCTTACAAATTCCTCCAGCAGTGGGCTGCACCACTTCTTTCTTCTATGCTCCACTAAAAGAAAACAGTTTCTGTGTTCCATCTCCTCAAATGGGCTTTTTACTCTTTGAAATCCAGTTCATCTTGTAGCCTTGTGACATTAGCACACTGATGGGTTCAGGAAAAGTCATAATTTTGTAGATTTTCTGGCTTTTTTAAAACCACTGTTATGGATGGAAGCAGCATTCCCTTGTGATTTTCTACATCCCAAGAGAAAGCAGATTTTTCTTGCCTTTTCACACCTACCTGAATGATGATATGATTTTGTCCTTTGACCTAAAGATGCACTGGACTGTGTTATTAATAGTAAATTTCCTATTAAGCCATATTTACATTATTTTTCATAATGCCTATTGTCTATGTATGTATGCGTGTGTGGGCATAGAAATGCAATCATAGTTAAAAATACCTAATCATTTTGACAAAAATTGAGAGGAGGAATTTGGGGGAAGTATGACATAAACATGTACCAGTTCTTTATCTTTCACAGGGATAGCATAATAGAGACTCTTTTTAAAGATAAATTTTATTAGGGTATAATTTACTACAATAAAATGCACACATTTAAAGTGTGTAAACTAATGAACTAATGAGTTGACAAATTTATACAACCATATAGCCACTGCCATGGTCAAGATACAGAACATTTTAATTGCCCTAGAAGGTTGACTTGTGGCCGTTCCCAGTTAACCTCTGCCCTCTACCCTCACCCCTTACCTCAGAAAATCCTTAGTTTTCTGTATATCTAAATTAGTTCTCCCAGAGTCTAATATAAATGGAAGAATATAGTATGTACTCTTTTGTGCCTGTCTTCTTTTGTTCAGTATAATATTATAAGTCCTCAAACCTTGTTCTTCTTTTCAAAATTAGTTTGGCTATACTAGTTACTTTGCTTTTTCATGTAAATTTTTGAATCAGCTTGTAACTTCTATTTAAAAACCTGCTGGCATTTTGATTGAGTTCACAGTTGATTGGGAAGAATATGCATCATAACAATTTTGAGTCTTCCAATCCATAAACATGATCTCTGTCTCCATTTACTTAAATTTTCTTTAATTTTCCTTGGCAGTGTTTTCTAGATCATATGGTATAGGTCATACAAATATATTTTTAATTTCATGCCTAAATATTTGATGTTTTTGATACTATTGTAAATGGTATTTTTAAAAGTTTAAATTCCAGTTGTTCATTGTTAGTACACAAAAATGCAATATGTATTTTTATTGACATTTTATTCTGTAACTTTTCTAAATTTGTGTGTTTGTTTTAGTAGGATTTTTTGGTAGATTTTTGGTAGATTCCTTGTGATTTTTTTATGTACCTGATTATGTCATCTTTAAATAAAGAGAGTTTTACTAATACTTATCCAATTGTATTTCTTTTTCTTGCCTTATTGTACTTGCTAGGGTCTCCAGTAAAATGTTGAATAAAAGAGTCAAGAGTGAACATCTTTGCCTTGTTTCCCACTGTAGGGGCAAAGTATTGTTTGTCATCATTAAGTATTACATGAGGTATAGTTATTTCATAGATTTTTTTTTAACTGGTTGATATAGTTACCTTTTATTCCTGGTTGTTGAAAATTTTTACTATGAAAGGAAGTTGCATTATGTCAAATGTTTTTCTTCATTGATAGAAATTATATTATTTTTCACCTTTATTTTTTTAAATTAAAAATAATTTCTTTTTGTAGTAGAGACAGGGTCTTGTATTGTTGCCCAGACTCGTCTTGAACTGCTGGCCTCAAGAAATCCTCCCACCTCAGCCTCCCAAAGTGCTGGGATTACAGGTGTGAGCCACCACACCTGGTTTATCACCTTTATTTTTAATATGGTGAAATGCATTGATTGATTGTTGAATGTTAAACCAACTTTACATTCCTGGGAAAAATAAATTTCATTTGGTCAAGATTGTGTATACTGCTGGATTCAATTCACTAGTATTTTGTGAAGGATTTTTGTGTCTGTGTTCATGGGGGATGTTGGTCTGTTATTATCGCTTCTTGCAATGTCAGTATCTGTTTTGGTCTCCTCTGTTTTATGAAAGAGTTTGTATCAGATTGGTATTCTTTCTTAAGTACTTGATAGAATTCATAAGTGAGCAATCCGAGCCTGGTGTTTTATTTGTGGAAGTGTTTTAAACTACAAATTCAATTTTTTAACAGTTTATTTACTTGTAGTTTTAAAAATTGTTTCCTTAAGTTATCAAGTTTATTGTCCTAATTTCTAATATTATTTTTTGACTTTCATGTATATAAGATCTGAATTAACTTCCCCTTTTATTCCTACTATTGGCCATTTGTGTCTTCTTTTTCTTCTTGATAAATCTAGCTAGAGATTTCTAGTTTAAAAAAATTCTTTTCAAAGAACCAACTTCTGTTTTCATAGATTTTCTCTAATGTTTTTCTGTTTCCTATTTCCTTGATTATTGCTTTTAAAACTTTTACTTCTTTCTACTTCCTTTAGGCTTAATTTTTCTCTTCTTTTTGTAACTTCTTAGACTGGTTAATTACGTTATTAAGTTTGGACCTTTCCTTTTTTTAAATATAAACAGTTTATGATATAAATTTACCTCTAAGTACTGCTTTAGCTATAGTCCATGAGTTTCATACACTTTGATGAACCTTTTTTTAAATTTTCATTCTCTTCAAAATATTTTCTAATTTTACATGTTATTGTTTCTTTGGTCCATTGGTTATTCAGAAATGTCTTATTTAATTCTAAAACACTTTGTTGTTTTCCAAATATCTTTTATTGATTTCTAGTTTAATTCAATTGTTTTCAGATAACATATGCTATCAGGTTTCAATCTTTTTTTGGTTTATTGAGATTTAAAAAAAATGGTTCAGCATATGATCTATCAGGTGATTGTTTTTACATGCTCTTGGAAAGAATATATGTTTTGTCGATGTGTAGATGTTTTATAAATTCCACTTAGGTCATTGTCTTAGTTTGAGCTCTATAACAAAATACCATAGACTTGGTGGCTTAAAAAACAGACATTTATTTCTCAGAGTTCTGGAGGCTAAAAAGTCCAAGATGAAGGTGCCAGCTAATTCATTGCCTAGTGAGAGCCCACTTCCTGGCTTGCAGAGAGCCACCTTCTTGCTGTGTCTTCACAAGGTGTAGAGATGGTGAGCTCTGGTCTCTTTCTCTTCTTATGAGAACGTTAATCCTGTCATGAGGGCTCTACCCTTAAGACCTTATATAAACCTAATTACCTTCCAAAGGCCCTACCCTCAAATACCATCATATTTGGAGTTAGGGCTTCAATATATAAATTGTGGTGCAGGGTGGGTAAACATTCAGTCCATAACAGTCATGTTACTTGATAGTGTTATTCAAGTTTTCTATATACTTGCTCTGATTTTCTGTCTACTTATTCTTTCAGTTATTGAGAAGGCGTATTAAAAATCCTTTTTTTTTTTTTTTTTTGAGACAGAGTCTCACTCTGTTGCCTGGGCTAGAGTGCCATGGCGTTAGCCTAGCTCACAGTAACCTCAAACTCCTGGGCTCAGGTGATCCTCCTGCCTCAGCCTCCCAAGTAACTGGGACTACAGGCATGTGCCATGACACCTGGCTAATTTTTCTATTTTTAGTAGAGATGGGATCTCGCTCTTGCTCAGGCTGGTCTTGAACTCCTGAGCTCAAGCTATCCTCCCGCCTCAGCCTCCCAGAGTGCTAGGATTACAGGTGTGAGCCACTGCACCTGGCCAAAATTCTAATTTAAATTATGGACTTGTCAATTTTTCCTTTCAGTCAGTCAACTTTTGTTTCATCTATTCTGAAGTTGTTTTATCAGGTACAGGCACATTTAGGATTATTAAGTCTTTTTCGTGAATTTACCCTTTCATCACTATGAAATATCTTTCTTTATGTCTGACATCATTTATTCTTGAGTTAACTTTGATATTAAAACAGCCACCTCAGCTTTCTTATGATTAGTGTTTACATGGTTTATCTTTTTCCATCCTTTTACTTTTCTGTGAATTTATGTTTAAAATAGTTTATAGCATATAGTTGGGATTTGCTTTTCTGCTTAGACTGACAATCTCTGCCTTGCATTTGAATTGTTTAGACCAAAAGTCAGCAAGCTACACTCTGTGGACCCGATGTGGCCACATCATTCATTTACATATTGTCAATGGCTGGTTTTACACCACAATATCAGAGTCCAGTAGCTTTGACAAAGACTGTATGGCCCACAAAAGCCTAAAATATTTACCATCTGGCCCTTTACTGAAAAAATTTACCAATCTCTGGTTTACACTGTTAACATATAATACGATATAAATATGGTTGTATGTATAAATCTATCATCTTACTACTTGTTTTCTATTTGTTCCATGTATACATTTTCTTTTTTTCCCTTTTGAGTTATTTGCTTATTTTTTTATGATGCCATTTTGTCTCCACTAGCAGCTTATTAGCTATACTTCTTTGTTTCATTTATAGAGATTGCTCCAGTATTTATTGTACGGGTCTTCGACTAATCACAGTCTACCTTCAAATGGCATTATGTGGTTTCATGTATTATGTAAAACCTTACAATACATTTCTATTTCCCCTTTCTTTGTGCTATTGTCATACTTTTCACCCCCTCATAGGTTACAAATGAAGCAATGCAATGCTATTTTTTTTAGTTAAACAATCAATTGTCTCTTAAAGAAATTTAAAAAAATGAGAAAAAGTATTTTATATTTATCCGCATATTTACTCTTTCTAGTGTTCTTCATTTCTTTGTGTAAATTCCAATTTTCCATCTGGCATAATTATCTTTCCACTTGAACTATTTCCTTTAACATTTCCTGTAGTGGAAGTTTATAGATGGTGAATTATTTCAGCTTTTGTCTGAAAATGATTTAATTGTACTTACAGTTTAAAAAAATATTCAGTGGATTTAGAATTCTAGGTTGACATCATGTTTCAGCACTTTTAAGATGTTATTCCACTGTTTTCTGGCCTGCATCATCTTTGATGAAAAGTCTGTGATAACCTTATCTTTGTATACAATGTATCTTTTTTTCATTCTAACAGTTTTTATTTTATTTATTTTTATTCCAGGATATTATAAGGGTACAAACATTTTGGTTACATTTTATGACTTTGCCTCACCCAAGCAAGGATTAGAGGCATGCCCTTCCCCTCTACAATGCTCACCACATCCATTAGATATGAGTTTACCCCACCCCCAACCCCCTAATCCCTGGAGAATATTACTACTGTGTGAGCACCACAGTGTTGATCAGTCAGTGCCGATTTGATGGCGAGTACACATGGAGCCTATTCTTCTAATCTTGTGTTACCTCACTTTGGAAAATGGGCTCTGTATACAATGTATCTTTGTTCAATGACTGCTTTTAAGATTTTCTCTTTAAGAAATCTGGAAATCCATGAAAATTCTTTTCATGGGGTTTCAGAAATTTTATAATGGTGCGGTTTTCTTTGTGTTACTCTTTCTTGGGGTTTGTTGACCTTTCTGGGTCTGTAGGTTTATATTTTCATCACATTTGGGGAAATTTTCAGTCACAATTTCTTTGAATACTTTTCTGCCTCTCTCCTTTTTCCTTCTGAGACTCCAATCAAATAGGTATATGTCACACCATTGATCCCATTATATTGTCTCACACATCACTGAGACCCTGCTAAATTTCCCCCCAGTCTTTATTCTCTTTGTGCCTCATTTGCATGATTTGCATAGTTATATCTTCAAGTTCACTAATTTTTCTTATACTTTTGCTAATATGCTGTTAATCCCTGCCAGTAAATTGTTCATTTCAGATTTTGTGTGTGTGTGTGTGTGTGTGTGTGTGTGTGTGTGTGTGTGCATATACATGCAATCACAGGGATCTTTTCATTTGTTTTTATTTTTTCAGGGATTACAGTCCTGAACTGTCTATTGTCCAATGTCTGAAAATAGTTGTTTCATATGTTTTTTCCAATTTCTAATTGTTTAAGGTTGGATGGAAAACCCTATCCCTGTTAATATATTATCACTAGAAGTGGAAGAGTAGATACTCTTTCTATTCTTGATTAAACAACTGCAAAAATATAGACCAAATATGTTGCAGAAATTAGTTTTACTGATTTTACTGATGTGTACTGTCAATATTATCAAAATAAAGAAGTTATGACAAAGAAAATAATTACTGTTAATATTTTGCCATGTGTTGTCACAACTTTTTCCCATACTTGGTGACACTCATTCTATGTGGGTTTTATAAATTTAGTTGTATAGTGGATATGGAAGGCTTGAGAGTTAAATAAACAAAAAAATTAAAAGAAGTAGTATAAATCTTGGAATGGAGTTAGTACTGTTATCATTACTTACAGATAATATGATTGCCTGTTTAGAAAGCCCAAGAAAATAAGCTAAAAGTGGCTGGAAATAGTAAAATTTCCAAAAAGAAGATTTTAATATGCCACTATTAACTAAAATATAATGGAAAAATTATCTTTATTATAACAACAACAAACATATGCAATGTCATATATATATTTAGGTTTGTGGAAATATACAGAAATAAATTGTATGAATAATAATAATTATGAATAATATTAGAAAGCTCACTTGAATGACAAAATTTTCAAGATAACCAGTAAGAATATGGTGTTCTCATTTGGGAACATTTTATACTGGGAAGTTGTCCACTGCCCACAAATTAAACTATAAATTATTTTTAATTCTCATCAAAATCCATATGGGATATTTTAGAACTAGGTGAAAGGATCCTAAAAAATCACTGAAAGAATAAAGTTTGAGAAGATCCAGGGAACTTTTGAAAAAGGAGAGTAATGAAATGGGAGTTTCCCTATCAGATATTAAAATGTATAATAAAGTTACAGTAATCACAATCGTATGGAACTAGTGCAGAAACAGACAAAACAGATCAGTTGGAACAAAAGACAAGGCCCAGAAAAAGTCCAAAAATATTCAAGATTTTTTGTATTGCAAGATAGAAGTGGCATTTCAAGTCAGTGGGAAAAAGATGAATTTATTCAATAATTAAATTTGAATTTACCATCTAATATATTGGTGATAGGGGATATGTGAGGAGTTAAAACAAAATTTAAATCAGAATAAATCCAGGTAGATGTAAAATTTGAAGCTAATCAAGGGGTGGGAAACAGGTACTCGTATGCTTTTGGTGAAGAGTAAATTTTGGAATTTATTCTTTGGGAGGCAATCGGCAATATTTATTAAAATAATAGATGTTCATACACTTTGGCCCCACAATTCCTCTTCTGTTAATTCATCGGTAGATATACTGGCCCATGTGCACAAATAAGTATCCTTGTGCAAGAATATTAATGGCAGCTTTATTAATTATATCATAACAAAATATTAGAACAGAACTCTTCTTGGCTCAGGACACCAAAGTAAACGTCCTGTAGACCTCCTTCCTCACCATAGTTTGACAAAGGAATTTAGCCTAGAAGCTGTTCAGTGATTCTTAGACTACTCAGCCAGATCGAGGATGAAAACAAGGTAAGAGACTACAAGAGTGGGAGATTTGGGGATGGGATTCTTTAGAGCTATTGCATTTCTGAGGTCCTCACCCTGCCTTTGGTGGAGCAGAGGAGAAGGCTACTGTGAAACTAGGAAATGGTGTTTTAAGGCACCTCTCGGAGAATTTCTAGAGCCATTCCCAGCAATAGGAGACTCAGAAGACTGGTCCCTTCCACAGGGCTGAGGATGCTCAACTGGCCTGGGGGCCATGGGCCAACTGTCCTGCAAAATCCAGAAGACAGAGAAGGGCTGCCTTGCGCCTTTAGTGGCAGGGCCCTGCAATTGCTGCTGAGTTGGGATCAGGACTAGTTAGGACAGGGGACTCATGAGTGTTTCCAAGGCCAGATATGGGCCATGTGCCCAAGAGAGGACCAGCCTGAGGTTTCCCTGCATCAGGTTCATGGGGCCAAGAAGATCTTGGTAAAAAAAAAGGCTGGAGATACGTCCATATGCTCATGTCAAGGAGGAGTCCCAAGGGACCATCAGGAACAGGTCAGGAGAACAACAGGGAAGAGTCATTCTCTAGGAAATCTCCAAAACCCCCAAAAGCTCCCTAAGAGAAGGAAGCAACATAAGCCATCCGTCAGGGGTGGCGAACTCAAAGTCACCCAGCCTAATAATAATAGCCACCTCATCCTTCACCCTTCCTTGCCCCACCCCACCTTGACTCTTATGGGGTGGTGAAACAGCAACCAGTGGGGGATGATGAAGGCAAGAGAGGCACAGAAGCAGACGCACCAGGGCCCCATCCCTATTGCAGGCATCCTGCACAAAGGGAGAAGGTATAACACTAAGTCGAGTCGAGTTCAGTGTTTTGGTTTGTTTCATAGGAATAGATAATATAATTTCTGAATTGAGGCTGTGTCTTTGACCAAAAGCAAAAACCCATGAGAACAGCCAGTGTTTTCTAAGAAAGGCAGGAAGTGTTGCCTTAAAGAAATACTTTACAAAGGAATTACAGAAGAAAGAAATAAAGTTTTGTTTTTGTTATATCAGGAGTCATGCATGTTCAGCATGCCAATTATAGCAGTAAAACACTGGAAATGCTGAAAGGCCTACTACAAAGGACTAGATAAACACACTGTCATGTGTATATAATAAAATACTATACTGTTGTTAAAAATAACAAGGGAAATATTTATGCACTGATAAAGAATGATTTCCAAATAAAGTGTTTAGTGGGGGCAAAAGCAAAGCATAGAACACTTTATGTAGTGCACTATTTTACATGGAAAAAAGAGGTAGGAGGAAATGTAAAGTACACTACACCTAGTTTACACACAGAGCATGTCTGGAAGGTTGTCTAAGAAATTGGTCACACGATTTGTCCCTAAAGAGGACAAACCAGAGTCTGGGGAGGAGGTATGGGAGAGACATCTATTTTCTTCCATGTGCATTTGTTACCTATTAAAATAAATTGCAAATTGAATTCTGAAAGTACTAGGAAACAAACAGGTGAATATTTATCCAAATAAAACACAGACAGCTTGATAGTCCAATCTTAACGGGTTATAACAGTCAGACAGAATCCATACAGAAAAGTATAATTGAAAGAAGTTTAAATCTTTACTGTCTCTAGTAAACACCAATGGGCTGTAGTGACAGTGTATGCTTTTATGAGAGTAGTGCATTCTTAATGAACCACAAAACATTTAAAACATTCTCTCCCCATCTCTGCCATTCTCTGTGTCCTCCACATGTACAACAGCTGGTAGCTACAAAATTCTGTCTTGATTCCACCCTTAAACTCCCAACCAAAACTCATTCTGAAACTGAAAATTCATGGCTCACCATCCACCTTCTGTGGATAGATTTTTTCTTTTACTAGAATTATTTCTCTTTCATCTGTAAGTCACCTATCTCATTTCTAGTGCCTCCTGATTCTGCAGCTCTTTCTACCAGTTCTTTGTAAACAAAAAATCACAAATCTAAAACACAGGCTATTCTTTGGCATGGCAGAGAATGGGGAAGCTATCTACTATTTACACATCATCCCTCTGATATTTATATAATCTTGGGCGGGGCATACCTTTCCAAACACAAAACTCAAGGGAAAAAATGTTACATTTGACTACATTGAAAAAGAACATTGGAGAAAACCTGTACAGGAACTTTTTTGGTCATGTGTCAAGACATCACAAAGGTATAAATAATAGAATGTGCTGTTGGTGAAGGGACTGACAAGGAGACCAGTGGGACAGGATAGAGAACACAAAAACAAAATTCCTCATATAGAGAAAATTGATATGACAGACAGGACAATAACCAATCAGTGGCGAAAGGATGAACCATTTAATCAAGGGTGCTGGGATAGCAGGTTATTCACATGGGAAAAATAAAACAAAATTATAGCCTTATGTCATATCGTGTTAAAAAAACCCTCTAGGTATACTAAAGATGTAAATATGAAAAACAAAAGTTTTTAAGTTTTAGAAGAAAATATAGGAGACTATCTTTATGATCTTTGGGTAAGGAAAGATGTATTTAAAACACACACACACCTAAACCTCGAAGAAAAAGATTGATAAATAAGATTACATTGAAGTTTAAGATATTGCTTAACAAAGACATCATACAAATTTATTATGCCAACCACAGACTGTAAAACAATCTGCAACATGTACAATTACAAAAGAGTACCACAATTCAACTAGAAAAGTAAAGCATGTGAGGATTTATAGAAGAGGCACTCTGACGGCCAGTATGTGCAAAGATGACCAAAGTCACTTGCAATGAAGGGAATGTAAAAGTAAAACAGTGAGATACCACTTTTTACCCATAAAAATACTGACAAAAACTTAAAGTCTGATAATACTAGAAGTTGGAGTAGAGAAAAAGTACTCATGAGAGAGAAAATGGTACCACTGCTTGTAGGAGCTATTTGGCACTATCTAGGGACGCCGAAACGTGCACACAGTTACCCAGACAGTTCACATCTTGGCATATACCTGGAGAAACTCTTGTATGTTCACATAGAGTCATGTGCAATAATGTTCATTGCAATGTTGTTCTTATAATGAAAATTTAGAAGAAAAAAAAGAAACCTCTAAGTGTCCAACTACAGGAAAATAATAAATTATAGTGTATTTATAAAATAGAATACAGTGCTTCTGTTAAAATGAAAGAATTACAGCTGCATATTTCAATATGAAGCATTTCCAAAACATAATGTTGAACAAAAGCAAATTACAGAAGGATACCTACAGTATGATTCCATTTATGTAATGTTTCAAAACATGAACCAGGCAAAACAGTATCATATACATCATTCATGAACACGCGTATAGTATTGCTATTAATACCACATACATGGGGATGACATACAGCAATATTCAGATAGCAATTAGATTTGGAGAGAGAGGAAGGGTAATGCATTATGGACAGGAACACAGACCATACCAATTGTAATGGAAATGTTTTGCTGCTTTAAAAAAATCTAAGGCAAATTGACAAGTTGTTGACATTTCATAAGGCCATGTGATAGAATATACTGATCTTTATGTGTTTTTTCCTATGGCTTTCTATATGTCATAACGCAAACAATGAAAAAATGTGTAATACATATGATGAGAAGGGGTTAATATTGCTTATATATGGAATGCTTGAAATTCAATAACAAAATTACACAATCATCCCTCTTAAAATCTACATCTGCAAAAACTATGTAAGTAGGCAGCCCTCAAAAGAAGGATATAATTTCCAATTGTATTCAATCCACCTAGTAATCAAAGAAACATATATTGAAATAAGATGCCTCCTTTTTTTTATTCTTTTCAGATTGGCAAAGATGAAAAAGAATGATAAAATCAATGTTAGTGTAGTGAAGACGACGTTAGCTGCGACGAAAAGAACAGAATTATAAACTCCCTCGGAACCACGGGTAGGACAATGCTACACAAATCCGATTTACCGATCCCATCTCTAGGAATTTATTCTAAGTGGGGAGGGGGGAAGGGAGCAGGGATCAGACTATTCTAAAAAGAGCGTTTCTTGCAAGACTATTTAGAATATCAAAAATTGGAGACAACTTAAATGTCCTAAAATAGAAGCTTGATTGAATAACTTGTGATTCAAAGACATAACAGCAATATAAAAGTATGGTGTAGATATATTTATGTTCCTAAAAATATTGTTATGATATAGAAAATTTAAAATTCACAGTACGTATAGTGTCTATTTTATAATATCTATAAATTCATATATTTACATATACTTGCATAGAAAACAGTTTGAAAAGAAAACACAAATGTTAAGATAGGTGGTTGCATTTCAAGAGAGTTTAATTCAAAAAATTTTTAACATTTATACTATGCTAATATATTACTTGTGTGCAAAAAGGAAACAAAGCTAGCACAAGGTAAGTATATTTACCTCCTCTTGAGGGCCATGCTCTCCTCCTTCTTGGTCTAAATATTGAAGAGGAAGACAAAATTATCATATTTGCCGATAATATTACTGGTTACCTAAGAAAACCAAAGTAAATCAAGTGCAGAAGTATTAAGAGTGAATGAAGAGTGGCTTGTTAAAAAAAATAGATATACAGATGTCAAAAGCTTTTCCACACACTAAAAATATCAAACTAGGGAATGCAGTGATGAAAAATATATCATTAATAGCAACAAAAGCCATAACATAGCTAGGAACAAGCTTAATAAGCAGAGTGGGTCCTATGTAGACACACACACATGTAGATACACACACACACACACACACACACTACACATACATAACCCCCTCATACACATACACACTTGCTCACATATACCCACCACACACTGGCCATATCCAGAAAGAACTTTAACAAAAAACTTCAAATGAGATTTTAATAAATAGGCATACTATGTTCTTTGATGGGAAGTTTTAATATTATAAAAGAATTTTGGAAGAACTGACATCAATAAATTTAACACATCCCAATCAAAATCACCTAAATGAAGTGTGCACTTGCCAAATGGACTCTAAAATTATCCTGAAAGAATAAACTCATGACAATTTCAAAAGAGAAGAAAAAAGTGGCTTGTATGCTCAGATATTAGAATCTACCTCAAAAATATAATAATCAAAATAACGTGGCCAGAGTCCAGAACAGAATAGAAAGCTCAGACACCAACCGATTATATGTTAGAATTTAGTGCATATATAAAGGTGTCATTTAAAATGATTTTTAAAAAATCATTTTTAAAAAAAAATCAGCCGAAAACTGATTTTTAAAAAACTAGTATTAGGACAATTGACAAATCTCTGGAAAAAAGTGAAATTAGATCTCAATATCAGAAGATATATAAAAAACCTCTCCAATAATATTAAATAATTAAGAGTAAAATTTGAAATAATAGATGACCTAGAATAAAATCTAGATGTTTATCTCATCTCTGGATTGGAAGGTCTTTCTGAAAACACTCACAGAGCAGAATGCACAGAGAAAGAGATTGCTAGATTCAATACAGAGGAAAACATATTGGCACATTGACCAAAACCACCATTTGCACAGGTGCATCCCCTGGGAAGCCGAATCTGAGATGGAAATTAGACAGTGGGAGGTTGATCGGTGCTCTTGGGCATATATGACAAGGAAGGCAGAAAGCAGGACTGACCAGTGAGAAGCTGAGCTGTGTTGCATCTAAGCGAGGGCCTCAGCTGGCCCCTTAGAGAGCTCTGAAGCGTGGATGGCCCATCAGAGTTGTCCCAAGATGGAGGAGAACCTGGCCTTTACATTCTTGGGTGACCATAAATTGGATGTGGACTCCTCCAGGAATGGGGCATTGTGGTGGTTTAAAAATATGCCCATGAATTATTTAACACTCATCTCTAAAAAGGTGGAGCCTAATTCCTGTCTCTTTGAATCAGGGCCACACTCAGTCACTTCTAACAAATAGCATGTGGCAGAAATGACAGCATGTGACTTCCAAGTCAAGGTCATAAAAGGCATTGTGAATTCTCCCTGGACTTCCTTCATGAAGGAAGAAAAGCTGCCATGGGGTGACAACACCCCAGTAGTCCTACGGAGAGCCCCTGGGGGTGAGAAACCAAGGCCTCCTGCCCACAGCTGTTCTAGTGAGTCACCTTTAGAAGCCAGTCCCGCAGTCCCAGTCAAGACTTCAGATGACTGCAGCCCTAGCCGACATCTTGACTGCAGCCCCATGAGCTCTGAGCCAGCGCCACCCGGCTGAGCTGCCCCCAAGTTCCCAACACATAAAACTGCAAGATAATAAATGTTTTAAGCTCCTGTTTTGGAGTAATTTGTTACCTACCATCAGACAGCTGTTACATGTGTGATCTCGGGCAAGTTGGCTCTAAAAGCAGACTGCTGAGAGTGCAAATCCTGTAGTCCTCAAGGGAGATCTGGGAGGCATATCACAGTGTTCACTGCAGCCATGGAGAAAATACACAGCCTGATGATAAACCGGGTTAGAAAACATCTGCATAACGCAAACATCAACTCCTGGCGTCAGCTCCTAGGCATCTCGATGGTTTGGGTTTACCAGTTCAGGGAGCAAGGGGGACCCAGGAGTGACTGGCTCAGATGTCCTCCAATTCCATGGCCTGCGTCACTTCATGTCAGCTTGGGTGCTGAATTCAGAACAAAAGACCACATTTACACCAAGCATTCTCCCACAGTGGGCTTCTCAGAAGGTTCGAGGGTCATAGGGAGGGCTCATGTTCCGGAACCCACTCATATTTTTCTTTCACTCACATTCCCTCTTCTCTCATTTCCATCTTGCCTCCTCACTCTATCTCTAAGAGGTCTCCCAACTCCAAATTCCTCTTCCTCTATTACGCAGAGCAGTTCAGCTCTTCCCTGCTCTGTCTTATCTCCTAAGCAAAAGTACTCCAGTCCTTCAAGCTCGGCAAAACTTAGAGTCTGCCATTTAGCAAGCCACTCCAACCTCACAGGGCAGTTGATTCCCAGTACATTTGTAACGAAGGACAGAAAAATGGTCAATATATTTAATATTAGAACAATAGCTCTCGCTCAAATGCTAATTATATGAGCATTCAATAGAAAAAAACAAGCAAGTCACAAAAATAGACAATTCACAACAAAAAACATACAAATGACATACATGTTCTTTGAGAAAAGGGCTGCAAGCACGAATGGAGGGGATTCAGGAAAAGAATTCAGGCATCGGAGAGGGCTTTCCAAGGCTGTGACACATGGGCCACTGTATTTCAAGCCGAGGGCTGTCGAGGGTCCCTGTTGGAGACCATGGGATCATTCGGAATAGGGTAGTCCTACAGGGAGGGCAGCCCTCTGAGTACTGTGGGAGAACCCTGTGGCCCCTTCTCCCCAGCGACAGGCCATGGAGGCTTGTCCCCACTTGGAGGCCAGACTGGCTGGAGCCCTGGACAGGAGGGTGTGCAGAACCCCACTGAGGGTGGGCGCTGAGGGCTGCTGGGGGCTCAGGGCGTCACTGCCCTGGGAGGGCCTCATCTGGGAGTAACCTGTTGGGCTTGAGTCATAGCTCTGCCATTTACCAGCTGTGTGACCTTGGGTGAGCACTTCCCTCTCTGTGCCTCAGTTCCTACCATGGTAAAATGGGCTAATAAGAGTAATATCTACCTCAAGGAGTTATTGTGAGGATTCAGTGGGCTAATTCACATGAATTGAAAACAGTCCTTGGCATGTAGTAAGTGTCCAAAAATGTCAATTAATATTTGAGATTTTATTTCATGTTTTTTTCATCTAAAACCTATTCCTGAAAAAGACACAAAGCATCATTCCCGTCCCCAGCAGATCTTTGCCCAGAGCTCAGCTGTCAGTGAGAAGCTGAGACACATTTAGCCATTTCTGGGCCTCTCTCCTGTCAGTTCCCTTTCTGCAAGAAAAGGCCAGTTTAATCTGAAACACCCTAGCTGTGCTTTAGTCAGTGATTGGACTGGCCTGGGGCGTGGATGGAGCCTCCGTTTGTGGGGCCCAGGGTCCCCCTCCTTCCAAACCACAGAGCCTGCTCCATGGCCAGGGATATGGGGCAAGGAGGCTGGTCCCCACCAAGGGGCAGACAGGCGAAGCCCCTGAAGCACCCTCTGAGCTCCCAGGGAGGCCTCTGAGCCCGCCTCATGCCCAGAGAGAGCAGGGTCTTCATGGCAGGGCCACACACAGCTGCTCTCCCTGTGCTCATCATGCCCCGAGCTGGACCCACCCAGATGTGAATCCTAGCCCTTCACGTCACAGCTGTGTGGACTGCACTCTAGAGTTTCAGTGTCCTTACAGTCGAAGTGAAGGTCACACCTATATCCCTGAGCTGTTCTGAGGCCATGATAAGCTTGTCAGTCGAGCCTTGCTACATAGTATCCAGTAGTGGGCCCTCAGTGAGTTTTGGTAAATGTTATCAGTCTCCTTCTCTTCAAGGTAGCCTGGGATTTTGCTTCAGTTTCAGAAAAAAACCTCTCTGTGTCTAGTCCAAGCCAGTTCCCCCAGACTCTGCTGACCTCACAACTTCTGGTCTCCATTTAATATCTCCTTAATGTACTCCTTGCAAGTCTGCCCCAGACATGGCGTCCTGGACAGGGAGAGACTTTGCAGGTGAGCTAGTTCAACCGCTTCATTTCACAGAAAAGAGTTCTGAAGCCCAGAGAGGAATGATGGCCAGCCCAAGCCCATGCAACAGAGCCAAGCCCGGAACCCGGGCCTTGGGTGTCCCGGGTCAGGGCTCCCTCTCCTGGGGGTCTCGGGCACACTCCCCATCAGCTCGCCCTCTGTTCTTCCACACCTTGTCGGGCACTGGATTTCATCGACATTCACTGAGCTCATGCAGGGGAGGGGGTTCTTTAACACAGCCAAAGGGTGCAACCAGGGTGAGCACAAGGCGGGGAGTCAGTAGGAGGGGACTATTCGTCAGGCCAAGGCCAGGGGCCAGGCAGGGAGGTGGCAGCAGCCATCTCAGCTGCGCTCCTGAGCTGTACCGCGTGGTTCTGTGTGTGTGCCGGGGAGCAGGTGAACTTCCTGGGGGTATGGCCTCATCTCTTCCCTTTGCTCCCTCACAATGCAGCAGTGCACAAGGCTCCAAGAAAAAAGGGATGTGGCCTGCAATGGGGGCTAAAAGTCCAGAGTCCCGGGTTCCACTCTAGGCCCCCTGACTCAGAAGCCTGAGGCATGGTGTCCGGGAATGTGCTTTGACAGCCCCCAGGGTCATGGCCACGCCCAGTTAGGGTTTCGAACCACTGCGAGGGGGCCACAACCTATCGTGTTCCTTACCACGTGCATCATGGTTTGATGGAGCCTTTGTTCCCGGTGTCACACATAGGGTGAGGAGGAGGGAGTGAGGAGGGCCACAGAGGGAGCAAAGGCAAAAAGAAGGAAAGATAACCGCTGTCCCTCGGAGACACACCCAGGGCCAGGGGCCTGCAGGTCTTCGGCGGGAAGGCAGATGCCCGTGAGGCTGCTAGAAGCCCAAGGCTGCGGGTGGCTGCCTCCCCCTTTTTGAGCAGCCCTTTGCTTCTGCCCTGGGAGGTGGGGGGGAGGCTTTCAGGCCCCAGTGGAGTCCGTTGGGTGGCTCCCAGCTGACCAGGGCTGGCCACAGACAAAGGGGAGGTGACCTGGGCAGGGGGCATTGAGGAGGGAGAGTGAACAAAAGGAGACCGAGCCAGGGGCACATCTGTGAGGAGGAAGGCGTCGTTCTCCAGCTCTCTGGAGAATGGGACCTGAGGAAGTGGAGTCAGAGAGAAAAGAACACTTTCTGGTTTTGTTTTTTTAAAGTTATTATGGGTATATAAGTTGTCTATCTTTATAGGGTACATGTGGTGTTTTGATACAGACTCGCAATATGTATTAATTGAATCAGGATTAATTGGGGTATCCATCACCTCAGATGTGTATCATTTCTTTGTGTTAGGAACTTTCCAATTCCACTCTTTTAGTTATTTTTAAAGTATACAAAGAGAACATTTTCTGGATATAAAATAGGTAATGGATGAAGAACTTGAACAGCTTCAAGAAGAAACTAGCCAGCTCCGTTGGTCCTGCGTGGACTGCAGCTTTGCTCACAGGAGGCAGGGAGTGGAGGAGGGACCTCTCCAAGCTCCTCTAGGCACAAGGGCTCTAGGGTCCCTCTCTGAGCAAGCAGAGGCAAGACCAGCTGCAGACTCCACGCACGTGTGCAGAGCAGCTGGGCTTCCCAAGTCCCTTCCCCCAGTCCCGAGTGCCGAGTCTGGGAAGACTCCGAGGCTGGCCGGTGGTTCTAAATGTGTGCCCCAGCTGGACTGAGCAGCCGGCTGCGTCTTGTCCTTCGCTGGACACACAGGCAAGGTGAGAGCAGACGGGGAGGCCTGGACGCAGTCATGGGAAGCATCAGAGAGAGCATCAGTGCATGGAAGAGCATCTGCTTCCACCCCTCTTGCCGCCCTCAGTCTGGCCACCAGCCTAGTCAAACATGCTTATTTTGGGGGCTAGTCTAGGACAGCTGCAGACAATTGAGGAAAGGAAGGCACTGTGGGCTGGCGCAGTCAGGGAGAGCGTTTGGAGGAGGGAACCAAACTGGGCCTTGGAGTTCTATCTGGGTTTGATGTATGGATGGAACTGCTCATGTACTATTGTTCTTCAGATTCCTAAAAAGCAAGCCTTAGAAAAGCCATCCCACACTGTGTCACTGTGTCCTATTTCCTGCAGGCTTTTCTGTATCACCCAGAAGTCCCAGCGATTCTTGGATGCCATTGAAGTCGGAGGAGACTTTGCTTCTGTTTAGTCCCAGGTCTCGTATATAGGGCCATGGAGGTGGAAGCCTGGGGCAGGGCTGCCTGGGTTCTTGGGGCGGTGGGGTGGGGACTGCTCGGTGCAGAGCTGAGCGGACAGGGAGGCAAGCTGACAGTTCCAGAACAGAACATGGCTTTCTTACTCTCCCTTTGCCCCGTGCAAGGCTTCCTTCCTCCTGGCAGGAGGGCAGCAGGTGCTTGGCTTGGGCTGGGGCCCTGTTGTCTTTGCCTCTGCGCCTGGGAGGGCAGCATGACAGCAGGCGCAGTGTTTCCCGCGTGCTGCATCTATAGGGCCCGGCCTGCCCTCGACAGTGCCCAGTGTTCATGGCTGGGTGGAGCGGGGTATGAGGATGATTCTGTTTCTCACCTTCCAAGGGGGTGTTCATGGCTTAATAAGGAAAGTGCTGAGCCTGTCCTAAGAGTCCCCAAACCACATACAGTGGAACCACAGCCGCATTTTGGCTCTGAATTCCAACTAACCCTAACTGACCTCAGATTGACCCGTGACCCTGCTTCAGGCTGGTGCCTGGGGGGCTGGCTTAGCAGAACAAGCACTAATACCACACATCCCTATTAAGTGCTGGGCACTATTCTAAGTACCTTCTATGTATCAACTTATTTAAATTCACATGACCCAGTAAGGTAAGTCCTACTATCACCTGAGGCACAGTGGAGTAGAAGAATTTGCCCCAAATTACACAGTGAGCAGGTGGTAGAGCTGGGCTGGCACTCAGGTGGCACCAGAGGCTGGGGCTTCACCACCACGGTGTACCCTCTGTGTCTCGTCCCTGCTGCTGGGAAGGAAGGGCAGAGCTGACACTGGCCTGGACATGGTCGGGGGCCTCTTTCTCCTGGCGAGATGAGAGTACACTCACACTTGCTACCCAAGAATTGACAGAGAGGGGCAGAGAAAAATGGGGAAATAATCCAGCCCCCAGTGCCAGTGCCTGGGCCTCACGGGACCCCACGCTGTCTGTGGGAGGGCTGGAGACAGCAGCTGCTGGCAGTTAATTCTAGACTCCTGGACAGATGTCAACTTTCTGCTCACCCAACCTCGCCCTCATTCATTCATTCATTCATTCAGCATGACTGTGTGCCCAGCTCTGTGCTAGGAATATGGTGGCATAGTGATGTGTGAGGCTCCCTTTGTGTCCTGACGGTCTGGTGGGGGTGACAATTAAACAGATCTATCTGTCTATCCATCCATCTGTCTGTCTATCTGACACTGAGAGCACAGCAGAGCATCTGTCCGGTCTGCAGGAGGGGAGAGTTGATTGGGGAAAGCTTCCTGACACCTTAGAAGGAGCGGGGAAGAGGGGAGCACCTTAGCTCGCTCTTGAAGGAGATAGAGGAGGTGGCCGGGTGCAGGGCCGGGCTCGTGGCCATGCAGGAGAGGCTGCACGAATAGAGCCTTCAGGCTGAGGCCGCAGGGCAGGGCTGCTCAAGGTTGTCACGTGGAGAGCAGGGTCATGAGGGGTGTGGAAGCAGGGAGCTCCCGAATCAGGTGTGGCTAAGCCACTGGGCAGGACTTAGAGGACATTCTGGAACTTTCTCTCCCAGGCTGAGACAGCTGGCCCTCCCCAGCATTGTTCGAGAAGGTCCCAGGTGGGCTTCCAGGGGATGTCCTTGGAGCCTCTCTTCTGGCCCAGGAGCTCCCTCAGGAGCCTGTGGGCTGTGCAGAGGGCCAGGCCCATGGGCCACACCTGCGCCCTGCAAGTCTCTCAGGTGCTCAAGGCCAGTTTTCTTAGGAGATGGGAGGGCCCTCTGTGAGTTGCGAGGGTGCCAAGCATTTTGGCAGAAGGCGCCAGGCTGCTGGGTGATAACAGGGATCTGGTTGAAGAAGGACCTGTCAGCTAAGCTCCAGGTCGTGGTACGGATTTGTTGCTGGCTCAGTCACAGACTCTGTGCACCGCGGTGGCATCTAATGCTCAGCCAGCTAGAGTGGGGGGCCGGCCATCCCCAGAGGAGCCAGGGGCAGCACTTGCTCCATGCCTCGGCTGCGCAGCAGTGTCTGTGTCAGCAGAGTATCGGCCTTAGGAACAGCTAAGGGACTAGGAGAGACAAAACAACCATCCATTTGAGTGCCATTCACCACCGTCAGGGACAGGCTTCAGAGACTTTGGAAATCGGTGCCTTTATAAAAATTAACATTTTTAGCAGGAGATTCTGTTGATGCTTCCTTGAAACTGCAGAGGAGAAGGATTTTTGAGAAGAGAGAAAAAAATAGCAGGGAGAAAGCAGGAAAGGAAATAAAGCAGAAGGAGGTCGGCCTTCCTGGGTACCAGACAGTCTAACTTTCGTAGGTCCCACCCCAGAGTATATAAAAGAATTAAAATGCACCCACATCCCCCATTAAATAGAATTATTTTGCTATAAAATTCTTGGAAAGAATTTTTATAATTTTGCTTTTGAAATGATTTGGCTGAAGTTTACTCACTTAGTTTACGATCGGCTCTGACTTCCCACGCATCATCAGACTCAGGAATCTGTACCAAGAGAGAAAGATCGAAGGTACAAATTGTTTTCAAATGGAAGGAAATTTTCATGAGTGCCAAACTGAACAATTAATAAAATTTGAACGTATTCATTAAATATTTATTATCTCCAATTTTGCTCTTTTGTATTTTGGAACAAATTCAATTTTTCCCAGGTTGCAACATTTTGTAGGGTAAAGAGCTCATGCGTCTCCATCCCTGTGAAGAGTTTATAGTAAAGCAGCCCTGGGGAGCTAGGAGCTCCCATGTGGGGGGCTCGTCTCACCTGCAGGCAGGGCCACTCTCCTATCCCGGACAGCCCTTCCTCCAGCTGCCCTGCCCAGAGCCCACCCGCTGGACCAGGCAAGGGCTGGAGAGGTGGGAAGGGGCTGCTCAGTCTGGAAGGGGTGCCTCAGAAAGTCTGGGTCCATCTGCGTCAGCCTGTCACACCCAATTATGGGCCTAGGGTTACAAGAACCTCATCCCAAGCCAGGGGACTCCTGAGGCCACCTGGGGCCAGGCCACACCAGCGCCTGCACTTTGTAACTTGGATTCCTTGTAACTAGCCCTGGGGAGACAAGGAGGGGAACAGAGAGCCTCTTGATGGACTCCTGCTTTCAGCCACTGCACAGGTTTTATGATCTGAGAGGTGAACTGGGGAGCAGATGCAGACTATTCAATCTTGATGAAAATGCAGACAAACGGTTTGTGTTGGATTTTTAAATTTGTTTTCAACAACAACAAGAAAAAAGAAATAAAACTCAGAGCTCATTTCAGGTAATGGTGCTGGGATTTTGCAGCCTTCCAGGCGGAGCTGAAGTAGTCCCTGGCCTCCTGACGGCTTTCTAGAGGAAACCTTGCAGCTCCATAGCGGTGACCCCATCGTGGACAGAAGCCCGTGGGAGCCTGTCCCTGGGACCCAGAGCTGGGGCCTGGCAGCCCTGCTGTCAGTGTGCAGAGTGTGGCTGCTGTTCCCGACACCCACCCACCGCAGGATGGCCGAGGCTCCCTCCCTGGCGGGAACCCGGCTCAGGAAGTCACATTAGCAAATGAGGTGCTGTGATGAATGGGGTCTCTTCTGCAAGTCAGGATGATGTATGGGCTGTGGGGAGTGGACCTGACCACAGAACGGGAGGCCATGCTGGGACCACACCCAGCAGAGCCCCGTCATACGGGGACTTTGTACTAACACGTGGTAGAGACATATTGCATGTTGAATGAATGGTCTGTTGATGAAAGCTTCAGCATAAAGTCAGCACTGCATGGGGGTGGTGATTGGAGGGCTGGATGTTGTCAACTGTATCCCGAGGCACTGGGATATGCTGTGTGAGACCTTGACTTTGTGGTTCCACACGTTTCCCTGAAGCACTCTTCCACTTCTCCACGCTCCCTCCGTGGTGCGCTTCCTCCTCACTGCCGCCCACACTGGCCACACGCTTACTTAAGGTGCTGTCATAAATTAAGCCCTGAATTTCAGTGGCTTCATTCAGCTGTAGTTTGTCAATGTGGCAGTCCGCGTGGGTGTTGCTGGCTGCCTGTGACTTTCCTCCATGTGGTGACTCAGGGGTCCTGGATTCTTCCATCTTGCCATTCCATGCCACAGGGCCTCACGGGCCTCACCATGTATCCAGTGGGTGGGCAGAGCGTGGAGAAGGCTCACTCTCTTTTGAAACCCTTAGCTCAGAAGTGATCCCATGTACCATTGGTGAGAATAGTCACATAGTTCATATACATCTGGATGAAAGAGGGGCCAGGCAGTGCCTCCCTGGGAAGTTGGTTCTCAGGAAAAAAAAAACCTCAGTTCTTCAGAGACAAACAGTGGAGAGTGAGCCATGTCACCATCCATTCCTCGGAGGCCTTCATCCTTGCCGTCCTCCTCCTCAGCATCCAAATAGCTAACACACATATGGCGCTATTAGCCAGACACTGCTCCCTGTGCTTTGCACATTTTAAATCACATAGTTCTCAAAACATCCCTTATGAGTAGATACTACTCTATTTCATTGATTCTAAGATGAACTTTTTTTTCCCACACTTTAACTTCTCTGAAATCAGGACATAGTCAATGGCATCTTGTAACTGCTGTCAGCCAGGCAACAATCATGGTGGCTGTGTTGAAAACCACACTTTCTGGAAAGATCAAGAAATCTCCAGCATCTACAGATTTGGAAACTGAAGACCAGAGAGATTAAGTAATTTTCCCCAAATCACATCGCCAATGAGCGGTGGATCTGGGGCTTGAAATTTTACATTCCCTCCCCCTCTCTGCTTCCAACAGAGCGCAAGATCTGTTCTGGGAAGCCGTCCATGTTCACCAACTTTCCTCTCCCGGGCTCCTCCGGAAGCCCTCTCAGCCCCTCTTGTTGGGGGGAAGGGGAAGTATTTCTCCAAGTCTAAGATCAGGGCCCCCAAAACTGCCAGCTCCTGGCTGGAGTGATGGGACTGCAGTTACAAGGACATCTGCTAAAGTCGGGCCGCCTGCTACATTCTTGCCTGGCTGATAATTTAATCTCTCAAAAAGCAACAAGTGGAACTGGCAGGATAAACTGAATTCTCATCAACTAAGAGGATGCCGTGGTAAAATGGAAGTGATAGGGACCTGGGAAAAAAAGGACTTTATCGTCCTGGCAGTCACAATGTTGTAGGAAGGGAGTAGTGGCAAAACCAGTTGCGTAGGGTGGACCTTGAGAAAGTAGATTACTTTCAAGTAGAGAAAATACAGTGGTCTCAAGATGATGACTCAAAAAGACCAACATAGCCCCATGAAAATCTCAAAACAAAAAATAAAAATGAAAACTACCACCACCACCACCAACAGCAAGAAACAAGAAACAGGTGGTGGGAGGAGGCAGATTCGGCATACAGCCAAGAACAAAAATAATTCACACCCCCACTCACCTAAAGTCCTCAGATCAGACGGTACAAAGAGTGTCAGGGAACTGTGTGCACTTGGGGGTTGGCAACCTGACACCCAGGAGCAGTTTGGTAAGGTCTGGGAGGGCACAGGACGATGCAGGTATCTCGCCTGGTGTGAGTTGGGTTTCAGGCTCTGGGAAAAATGCCCAATGGAATCCCTTAGCTGAAAGGAGAAAGATGGAAACCACAGATGGATAAAGACTCTCCTGGTTTTCAAGATGCATTTTGAAAGCTAGAGACAGGGAAGCCCACCTACAGCAATAAAAGAGCAGGTTTTTGTCATTATAAACCATTAGCAGAGCTGGAGCAGACCATCCTGTACAGCACAATGGATTCTCTTGGCCCCACTTGGCACCCGACCAAGGACCTGCTGCACAATCAGTGATGCCCAGGGCCAACCGGGGCCAGACCATTCAGGTGGGCGCCACCTGAGGGCATCTCCCGCAGGCCTGCACCACGGGCGTCCCATCCCCAGCCCCCAGGTTTCTCTGTGGGTGCAGAAGCAGGGGCTCCCCAAGAATCTCCTAGGCACCTTGACATGCTTAACCTGGAAGTGCAGGAGAGGCAATGCCCCATGGGGCATACCCCTGCCCAGTGTGGAGCAGAGGCTGATAAATGCTCCCCACTGTCCCCTCAGACAGGCAGACCTACGTGCACTTCACGTAGCTTCCTGGGCGGTTCCATGGGACCCAGCACCCAGTCGTCTGCACTGGAGGCCAGCTGTCCTCCAAACCTGCCCCGTTCCCTGGAGCATATGCCTCAATAAAATACCTTCACTTAAACTTTGTCTCAGAAGCTGCTTTCTGCAGAGTAGCAGAAAGTTTGCAAAATAGAGAGAATAAATCACCCCCAATCCTGTCTCCCCAACCCTGCTTCTACAATATTTGAATCTTCCTCATGTGTGCATGTTATTTGACATATTTTCCCTCATGGAGGCACATAATTTTGTAGCTTGCTTTTCTGAGTTCACATTATTTCAGCTTTGTCCCCCGTGTCACCACGAGGTTTGTCTATCCCATGGAGAGGACGTACCACAATTGTTTTTGCTATTTCCCTGCCTCTGGACTCTTAGGTTGCAGCAGTTAACACTATTGTGGGGTTACCAGGTCTAAGACTTTGAACATCTTTATGATTCTTGATACGTAATTATAAAATAAAGAAATGTCTTTGGCAGCCTATAAGAGTGTAAAGATCGCTAGGAGCCAGTGCTGCTTTGGGAAGAGTAAATGTTCCTCATTGAACTCCTCTCCCTTCTGAGGTGGGTACCAGAAACCAGGTGAGTTCTATACACTTCAATGTTTCAGCTTGGGACAGTCTCTGGTCATATTTTGTGGACAAAATGGGTGAGAATACAGACAGAATCATAGGTGGCTGAATTATCATTACCCATTCACATTGATTGAAAAGTTGATATCCACGCACAGGGAAGTCTCTGGTGGCCGGCCTTGTTCAGTATTGTGGTTGTGAATGTGCACAAAGATACAGAACTCCTCTGTGACACAATCGTGGATGAAGCAACTCTAAGAAGGATGAATAATCCGTTGAGTTAAAAGACTTAAGATGTTAATAGATCTTGAGAAGTTGAAGGATGGACTATAACTCAGCAGGATGAAATGTTACATAAGGCATTTAGTTCAAAAAATCAACTGCATATGGACAGGATGGGGAAGCCCTGCCTTACTTAATAGCTGTTCATGTGAAACAGACCCAGGGACTACAGTTGACCTCAAGTGCAATATGAATCATCTGTGTGGTGTGCCTGCCAAGGGGACTAATACAATCTTGGGCCACGTTAAGAGAAGTATAATATTGAGAGCCAGGGAGGGGGCGTTCCCACCAGGTTCTGATTAATCGGACCACACTGGGAACATTGGGTCTAGTTCTCTGAGCAATTTCTCAGTGGAGCATTGACAAATTCAGTCTTTCAAAAAACATTTCTTGAATGCCTACTACATGCCCAACATTGTGGGGTACATAGATGAATAAGGCAGGCGTGCTCCCTGCCCATACAAAGCTCACAGGCTAGTAGAAATACAATGGTGCTGGATTTCACATAGCATTTAACAATTCACAAAGCAATACTTATAAAGCAAAATATATTCAGTCAGCTGTGTTCTGGATATTTTAAATGTTTTCAGGCATCATGTAGATACACACACCCACACACACACACTCGCACACACATGCATTACTATAGTGGTCTTCATTTGAGGTGGAAAGTTAACCCAAGCTCCTTCTCCTCCACCTGCCCTTCTAAACCCATCTATGTGATTTTTGTACCTCAACTCCCTTCACCCAGCCCTGTTTGGCCCAAGATTCCTCTCACCCTGGCTTTGACCTGGAGCAGCCTTAGGACCCCAGGGTGTGTTTGCTGCAGTGGGTGTGCTACATCGGCCCTCAGCGTAAATCCTTTGAGAGTGCTATCTGGTATTGTTGAGGCTGGAAAGCTAAAAACTTCATTTCCCAGGCTTCCCTAAAGCTATGATTCTGATGCAAATTAGGTTTTGCCGCCTGGATGTGGGATTTGGAAGGTGGAATTACAGCAAAGGCCATCTTTCCACCACATTGGCTCTTACTTTGGGCAAGCGTATCTAGGACAGCAAAGTCCCAGTGTCCACTATGCGGTGTAATAAACAATCCCCAGATCACATGGGTGGCTGGGGCTTCAGGTCCCTCTTCACCTCACTTGGGGACCCAGGCTGGCAGAGAAACCACCACGTGGAGCACTGGGATCATCATGACAAGTGAAAGAGAATACAGGAAATTACAGAATAGCACTTAAAGCTTCCACTAGGAAGTGATACGTATTTCATTGAGTCATATGGTCTTAACTGCAGGGGACAGAGAAGGCTAATTCTATCATGTGCCTGGGGGAGAAATGGAAATATTTGGTGAATAACCCTGATGACCACCAAACTAGTTATCACTGAAGCCAGTTGTGGGGTGGCAATGGTAACTCCCTGGCCCCAGCAGCCCCCTGACTTCTCACTATCCTGGTGGTGGCAGACATACAAGTTCCCCTGACCATGTCCTAGAAGTGTTTCCCAAAAGGTAAGCCTCAATCCCACTCCTCCAACCCCCATTGATTTTGTAATCACTTAAGTTGCTTTCTGCTTAGCATAGCTCCAGTGTCTTCTGTTTCTTGCACATGAACCCTGGCTGAGACATGCTCCCCGCATACCCTGCCCTGGCCTCTGAGACCACCACCCTCAGCACAATCCTGTCATGTCAGGTATCATTCACTCCTGCTTACTGAGGGAAAAAGTGAGGCTCATGGAATTCACGTGACTTGTCCAAGTTCACAGAATCAGAACGTGGCAGAGCTGGGTCACAACCCAGTTCTGACAGTTGGTAATCAGCTCACTCCACAAATCCACAAACCATGTTCAGGAAGCACATCATGAGGAGAGGACCAGAGAGTCCTGGACACACCATCTCACAGGGGAGACTAAAGACAATCGACTTAAAATACTTAAAGGGGCACTAAAGTAGATTACATCGTCCAAAAAAATGGCCACATCAATATTTCCAGTCCCACGTGCTCTTCTTGAGCCCTGTCATTACCCCAGTAGGAGGTGGCATCTATTTCCCCTCCCCTTGAACCTTGGCAGGCCTTTGTGGCAGCCCAGATGAGTAGAATGTGATGATAGTGATGCAGTGTGACTGCTGAGTATGGGTCATAAAAGCTGGTACAGCTCCTGCCTGGCTCTGTTGGAACGTCACACCGAGAACCTGGCCACATGTTGTGAGGACGCCCAGCACATGAGAGGGCACATATTCATTTTCCAGCTTCCGGCCTCAGCTAAAGTCCCAGCCAACAGCCAGCATCAACTGTCAGGCATGTGAGTGAATGGACCTCCAGATGATTCTAGCCTTTGACCCAACCCGACCAATGCTGGGTGGAGCAGAAACTAGCTGTCCCTACTGAGTTCTGCCAAAATTTCAGATTTGTGAGCAAAATAAATGTCACTTTTGTTTTCAGTCACAAAGTTTTGTTACACAGCAATAGGTAACCATGATAGGAGACTTCAAGAGGAAGTCAACTTATTCTACACAGCTGTTTGTTCACTGTGTTAAGAATTTCTAAGCTGCTGCCTGGCATTGTTGGGTCCTGGTGGCTAAGACGCCATCCCTTATTTCAAGAAGCTGTGGTCTTATAGGGGAGATATATGGGCAATGAGGTCATTGCAGTCTGCTGATTGCTAAAAACAGAGCTGTGAGTACATCACAAAAGCAAGTTCAACTGGCTCTGATAGGGCAAGTCAATAAAAGGTTCACAAGAGGACAACTTGCATTGGTCTCTTAGGATACACAGAGTCCTGTGAAGAGAGTGAGGAAGGCGTTCTAGCAGAGGGACAGCAAATGTAGGGCATGGCAGTACGACCAAGCCTGGCACGTCCAGAGAAGAGGGAGATGCTCAGTGCACTGCAGAGAATGGGCAGGAGGGGAAGACATCAGATTCGGGGAAAACTGACAGGAGATGGGCACAATCATTTGGCCTGACAGTGACAGAAATGACTTTGGAAGGAGAGTCAAGGCAGTTGGTGACAGTCTAGATGGGGGAAGTGAGGGAGAAGGAAGCAGAGATGACTAGAATTTCTGGCGAAAGAAACTATCATTTGCCGAGATGAGAAACTCTCGACAAAGAGTGATTTGGGAAGGAGTTGATGGGTTTGTTTTTGGATTCACTGATGGTAAGGTGTGTATTAGAATGATTTCTGCTACAGGTAAAAGAATACCTAACTGGAAATGGCTTAGCATAAAGGCATGTGTTATCTTATGTAGTGAGAGCCCCAGAGGTCCTGGGGTTAGTTCATTGGTTCAATCACATAATCAATGACACAAAATTCTTCCATACTTTAGGTCTGCCAACCTCAGCACATTGAGTTTATTCCCTCATTGTCACAAAGTGGCTGCTGGAGGTCCAGGTACCAACATTAGAGAGTAACTTCCAGCCAAAGAAGAGTAGTTTCCACTCCTGAGCCTTTATTAATAAAGAGGAAAGCTTTCCCAGAAGCCCCTCAGTTTACTGAGCAGGATGAGGTTATATGCCCATGAACTAGCTGCAAAGGTGGCCGTGGGATCAGCTGTGTGGTCTTTACAGCCTCCGTGTGGGTGCTGGACTCTGACAATGAGATCAAAGGGGGACTGAGGGAAGAATGGCTGTCGGGGAGGTGCCAACCCGGTCTGCCTGGACATCAAGTAGACTGTCATATATGCAGGTCTGACACTCAGGAGGGCATTCTAGGCTATGTATGTTTTTTTAATACTTGGAGAATTCTAGGATAAACATTCTAGGTAGTTATCTGATTAATCCTCTAATACCCTAAGGGGACTTGAGTCCCAGGTAAGTGGAGACTCTCTGCCTCTTTGAAACCATGTGGTTTCGTCTTGTTCCTCTGTGAAGTGGGTGGAGAAGGTCTGTGAAGAGCCCAGTGCCCCTGTAGGCCCTCTCCTCCTCTGGACAGATGAGTGTGAGTGGCTATTCTCTTGTGCTGGTGTCCTGGGCATGGGAGAGCAGAGCTCACTTAGTGAAATTCCAGAGGCAGAAAAAGGTGCTCTTGCTTCCCTCCTCTCACCGTGGGAAGCTGTTCCCCTCCCCTTCCGCCACGGAGCCCTCACCAGAACCAAACACCAGTGCCATACTTCTCGCACAGCCTGCAGAACCAACGGTGGCATTTTTCTCGATCACTCTAGCTGGTTCACTTGCTGAGGGAAGCCAGCTGCTATGATGTGAACTGCCCTGTGGACAGGGCCATGGGTCAAGGAAGTGGGTGTGAGCTCTGGTCAACAGTCCTGAAGGAGCCGAATCTTGCCAACAATGCTGTGAGTGAGCTTGGAAACAGACCCTCCCCAGTCCAGTCTTCAGAGAAGACCACAGTCCAGCTTTCAGAGAAGACCAACACCTTAACCAGATCCTCTTGAGAGGCCTTAAGCCAGAGGCACCCAGATAAGCTGCAAGCAGATTCCTGAACCATAGAAACTGTGAGATAATAAATGTTTATTATTGTTAAAAAAAAAAAAGCAGGGGGAGCCTCTGAGGCAGGCTGGGGTACTTGCAGGAATAGCTCAGCCCTAGGAACACTGGGGAGACCTGGGGCCCAGATGCAAGAACTGTGCTTCCCTAGGGATCTTGGAATCACTGAGCAGCAGTGGTGCTGGGCCACAGGGGAAGCAGAGATGGAAAGAGGAGGGGGAGAGAGCTGAGTTCCCTTCTTGCCTGGGGACAAGCTGAGCTGGGCAGTGGCTGGACTTTTCATGGCCCTGGGATCCCTATTTGTACTCCGGTTGTTAATGAAACGGGTACCTGCTGCCTAGCTGTTGCGGGGAAGGGAGGAGAGGATGCAGGAAAGGGACAGAGCTTTGCAAGTGATCCCAGGGGTGGGTGGTGACCACAGAATGTTACCTAGAGAAGTGGCCGCTAAGAAAGTATGACTTCCAGCTGGACTTGATCTAGTTTGAGTTCTATCACAGCATTCTTCCAGGCTTACCGGAGATTGAGCCTAAGCTTACGACGGCTGACGGAGCACAGCCTGTGTATGGCCCATTGAGAACCCAGGGCCCCTGGAGGGAGTTCATGGTGAGAGCACTCCCGGGGGGCTCAGGAAATTGTTTAGGGTCCAGCACTGACTACTAGACCTAGTGTCTGGCATCATGCATGGCTGTGGCAGACGTGGCCCCCACTAACATTCCACCTGCTCCCCTACCTCCTTGCCCCCCTGCAGGTAAGTGGGACCAATTCATTCGGGAACAGTCTTGCCATCTGCCCAATGAACAAGAACTCTTCTGATGAGATGACAGAGCCCCAGATTAAAGCAGCCCCAAACAAGGTTGGAAGATAGTTGCCCTGAAGAGTAGAGCTGTGTGCTTTGAGTGAGAGGAAAATAAATGTTTGTTGTGTTAAGATTCAGGGGCTGTTCATTCCTGCAGCATAACTTCACTTGTCTTTACTACACACGAGCACGCAGTATGTGCTCAATACCCCTCCACTTAAATTAAACCAGCTAGACTAGTCATCTAACTTCAAGCCAGTCCCTTCATCTCCGAGCCTCAGTTTCTTCATCTGAAAAATAGGAGTGGCCAAATCTGCTTCACAGGTGTGCACAAGGACTGAAAGTGACAGTGCTTGGCCCATGAAGGGGCACATACCTGGTGTTCCACTCTTGTTCATTTCATTCCCCTTCCACGAGTGAGACACACAGAGGTAGGTGGCAAAGACCCTGACCTGGAGGAGGTCCCAGTGTCATTGTCATTCAGGGCACAGAGGGAGCTGGGAGATGAGACAGCTCTCCGGGTGGGAAGTGACATTCCCTGAGAATCAGCTGAACGTGGGGCTGGAGCCTCCATTCCAGTTTTCCACTGGTGGGTTTTAAAAGTGGGGATGAGGCGAAGTCTGCCCTTTCTGCTTGGCAGGGCTCCCCAAGCCTCTTCTTCCTCATCTCTACAATGGGTAGAAATCCTAAGTGGTGGCCGCTTTGCTCCTTTGCCCTCCCACCTTCTCCAGGTCGGCTTCAGGAGTGGAGCCAGGGTTCGCAGCTGTCCTGGGCTTCCGTGTCATTCCGGAAATGCATCCCAAGAGGTGAGAGAGCCTCCCAGGAGAGTTCTGCCGGTGGGTGGTTCTCCTACCTGGCTGTGCTCAGGAAGCCCTTGCTGGGAGGCTGCTGCTGTTGCCACGCGCCCGGCCGCGAGCGTGGAGACACAGAAGAGGCCCCTGTGCTGGGGCCGCCTGGTCAGCCCCTGGCAGGAGGGGTGCTTGTGGAGCCTGCTGGTGTCTCAGAGCGTGGGCTGCGAGCTGAATGGGGTGAGGGGCCCTGTGCTAGGCTGTGGAGAGAGAGGCTGTCCCACAGGGCCAAGGGCAGACCTGTAGCTCACCTCCACGTGCCCAGGGGCATCTGAGTGATTCTGTAAATAAAACAGACTTGGATTCGAGTTCCTTCCACAGCCCTGACTTTATGTGTGGCCTTGGACAAATCGCTTATGACCTTTGTTTTCACCTCTGGGAAATGGAAAACACATCTGTCTCACCAGGCCTGGCACCTGGCTGGTGTCACAGAGCGGCCAGCAGCAGACCCAACCTGCATTCTGGAGGGGCGTCCCACTGGGAAGGGTGGCCCCCACCAGGGACTAGGAGTGGGGATGGCTGACCACCTGGCTCTCTCTGGGCAAGGACAGCGGGCTGGGCGTGCGGTGAAGTGGGCAGGTGGGCAGGAGGCACCGCTGGCCGCTCTGGCGCGGCATCCCTCTGCGCATTCTGCCTGGCCTTGGAAAGCAGGCAGCGAGGCTGGCTTCCCTCCCCAGCCGTTCCTCCTGCTCCAGATAAATTGTTTCCGCCTGAGCTGCCTCCTCCCCCACAGCTGTCTTCCTGTTGCAACACCTCAGCTGGGCAGTAAACACGGGCCCTATCTGTCTCCACCGCATCCCGGCTCCCTGCTGGCCACAGGCTCACCCTCCCCCAGCCCAGCCCTGGCCAGATGTGCCCATGGCTTTTTCACAGCTACTCCTTCGACCCCTGAGTCAAAGCTTTCTCTGTCAAGGGGCTGCCCCGTCCTTCCCTACTCCTGCTATATTAGCCTCCTCCACCCCCAGCCTCCTGCCTCCCTGTTACCTATTAGAGGGTCCTGGGGTTGCCTTTTAATTGTAGTTTTCTCCCCAACTCCCCACTCCTCAGCAGCATCTGTAGTCCCCAGCCCTTGGCAACACCATAAAAGACATTCATTGTGTCTTCAGTGTGTCCCCAACTCCCTGCTTCCCAGGTCTACTGGGCTTGTCTCCCCCACGAGGCACCCAGGACCTGGTGCCTCCGGCCCCTCCTGACTGGCAGGAGACAGTCTGATAAGCCACCCAGTCTGATAAGTCACTCCTGCCAGCCTCCATGTTCCTTTTAGGGTCTCACAAGGCCTCATCTTCCCAAGGGGTGTCATCTCCATCCCTCCTGCCCTGGCCCTGGCCCCATCCAAGCTCCCTGGAGGGTTGAGGTCCCCAAAATCATTCCCCAGGGAAGAGGGCTTCTGTTCTCGCCTGAGCTCCAGGGGCTGCCAGGGGGCAGGGCCCGTGCTGGGTACAAAGGAAGTAGGGCCTCTTTCTGGGCTGTGTAGAAGTTTGGAGATGTCGGTCCGGCCCTTCTGGGCTTCCACAGTCTCAGCATCAGGCCGCAGCTCTGGCTTCCCCAGCAGACAGCAAAGATGCCCCCGTCTCTCTCTACAGATGACCCAAATAGGACACTGGTGGACACTCACAGATACATCTCTCTTGCTCTATCCCTCCCCCTCCCTCCCTCCCTCTCTCCCTTTGTCCCTCTCCCCCCACCACACACACTCCAGCATGCTGGGAGAATGAGAGGAGAAGCTTCACACCCACCTCCTCAATGGCAACATTTTCAACAATCTTTTAAGATAATTTGACACAGTGCTGGTTCAGACCATGATGAAAAGACCACCCAAAGAAAAAATGTGAAAAGACAGATTCCGATGCTCAGAATGCTTCCCCCCAGCGGTCAAGGGCTCAGGCTCCAGCCCCCCAGGCCCAGTCCAGGCTCCCGTTTGAGCTTCAGAACCCAGCTAGGCTTCTGCTCCCACCCCAGGCCTTTCCAGAGCTCACCTCTGCTGCCTGTGATCCCACTGCTGCCTCTCAAAAGGTTTTTCCACTGCGCGTTGCTCTCTCATTCTCCACAAAGCCTCTGTCCCTGAATGGATTGCATAGGGTCAAGGAGCTGATTAGAGGAAAAGAAAGCTAGAGAGAGGGAATTAGAAATTATTGTTGTCATCCTCTCTTTTTATAGAGGGATATAATGGAGGCCAAGACATAGTAGCTGGTAACTACAGCAGCTGAAATTTACCGAGCATTTACTATGTGCCAGATCTTGAGCTGAGCATTTCACATATACTGCCTTATTTAATCCTTACGACAATCCTCTGAGAAAAATACTCTTATTATCCCTATTTTACAGACAAGAAAACTGAGGCATGGTGAGATTAAATGACTTGTTCCAGGACACCCAGCTACTAAGTGTTAGAACCAAGATTCTAACCCAGGAAATTCTGATTTTAAAGTCCAATGCCTTAAACCACTAGCTGTACTGCTCCTCTATAGAAAGGGGTTTTGGGGAGTAATTTTTCTGAAATCACATAACCATCTGCTGTGCAACTGGCCCCAGAAATAAGGTTGCTGTCACTTGCTGCTCACCATTCAAGGCCAAGTCCTTGGTGAGCACCTGCTGTGATGAGGTCCGAAGGCCCCTGCCACCTCTGGTCCTGGTCCCTTCCCTCTCAGACCCAACTGGGCCTGCTCTGGGAAAATTCCTGAGTTGGGAGGGACCTGGGGGCTCATCTTGCTGAACTCCTCACTGTGACTTGCTCCAGGTCACCGGTGAGCTGGGGCAGAGCCCAGCTCCCAGATCGGCCCTCTCCATCCTGGCTCCATTCTCTGAACCCTGCCCCGACAGGCCAGGCCCTTCCAGGGCCTCAGCTCCAAGAGTATTTTGGTGGTCAAGACTCAGTGGCAAGTCCCAACAAGTTATCTTGGAGGGGTTAAGATTAGCACAGGGACCTCAGCTATGACTCACAGAGGTAGCTGGGGTCAGTCCAGCCTGGCTCCTCTTACTGCTCTTCTCTGATTCACCAGTGGAAAAAAAATATGGGTCCAAGACCTTTCCCAGCTGCCAGCTTCCTCCCTCTTCCAACCAACTGGGCGCTGAAGAGTGGGGATGGGGCCTTCCCATTTCTCAGCCTCAGAACCTGGGCTACCAGTGGTGGCTGGGAAGCTGATTGGGACTCAGGGATTTCCTTCTTTGGGGCCCACTCTGATGTTCCCCAAACCTTCTCTTATTTTATCTATCTTTCTGGTCTCCCCAACATCTAGCCAAAGGGTGTAAGCCCACCTTCTCTGCTTCTGAGGGAAAACCCCAGATCAGGAGGTGGCCTGGTGTAGCTAGGCTCTGTCTATACCTCGCTGAGACTTCTCAGATCTCACCAGACCTTTCGAGGTATGATGGCTTCACTGCAAGTGTGAGGGATGCACCACTTATATGTCTCCTGTCACTCTCCAATCTTAAAGCCATGGTGGGGTTGGCGAACTAGCTGTATGTGGGTGCATGTGTGCGTGTGTATGCAGACGGTGTGTGGGAGAGGGGACTGATGCACAGGCCTGGATAACCCATAGGGATCCCAGGGCCCTGTGTTCAGAAATCCCAGATCAGAGCTGACAGAACTCAGTTTCCCCATCTGTAGGATGGGCAACTTTGCAAACCAGATTTCCCAGAGCCAGTGCCTCCTGTCCCAAGGGTAAGGATGAGTCACACCCTTGCTTTTTTCGCACACAGCCTTGGCTGGGGTCTAGGACAGATACTCATCATACTGCTAAACTCCCTTCCTGGTCTATATGTGGGAGGCATCTGTGAAGGGGCAGCGCAGGCAGCCAGGCAGCCCCTGTGCAGGGGGCAGGAGGGAAGAAGCTGAGGAGCAGGAGGGGCTGACTTCTGGTGAAACCAACCAGTCCTCAGCCTTCCCCTGCCCTGCCCACCACCAGCCCTGAGGCTTTGGATTCAGGTATTTCTTTAACCCAAGGCCTCAAGGTCCCTGGGATGGTGAGTGCAGCAGTAACCGTGATATTTCCTTTTCCTTCTCTCCTCTTTGTCTTCAAGAACATGGCAGAGACATGGTTGCCATGGAGGCACTAATTTTGAATGGAACAATCCTGGCTGAAAGGGCCAGGGCCTGGAACGTGCTACTTATGGGCACTGGTGAGAAAGAATGGCACTGCTCTTCCCCAGTATGAGGAGGTGGCCAGGGCCGTCAGGGAGCAGGACTTCTCTGCATCCCCTTTTATGTATTAGGGGTAGGCCCCGGCAGGGAGGAATGGATACATGCTCCTGCCCCTTGCCTGGCCTGGGACCAAGCTGGAGGAGGCTAGTGAGAGCCCAGGACCATCTCTGTAACTGTGGAGTCTCGGAGACCACCTGCCCTGGAGAAAAAGCAGGACAGTATGCGCAACTCTAATGGGCACAGAATGCTGCAACCCTGATGGGCACAGTAGACAGGCGCCAGTTACAAAATCATCATGGATGTAGACCAACTGGGTCAGGGTGCTGATCACACAGGGTGGGGCTGGTGGCCATTGCTTAGGCTTGAGCCGATGGGTGACAAAGAACTGTGCCCCTCCATGGGGCAGGGAGTGAGATGGGTGGAAGATGGCTTTAGGTGGATAGTGTCAGGAGTGAGGAGGAAGTGTCATGTAGAAAGGAGGATGATTCAGGATCCATGACAGATCCAGAGGGAAGGATGGGGTACTGTGGTATGTCAGGACAAACCCACTCGCGTGGGGTCTCCTCGCCCATGGACCAGTGGTCTCTGTAGCCCCCAGTCACTGGGTGCTGAGGACACAGACTCCTCTGGGCAGGTGGCAGGGTCTGTCGTGGTGGGTGGCTACACCCTACAGAAACCATGCTGGGCCGGGGCTCCAGGAAGGCCGTGTGCTAGCAGAGCTGCGGCCACACACAGGGTGGGCTCACGCCAGGGCAGGAGGTTGCCTCTCTGGCTCACCCCAAGCCTGCAAGGCATGTTTGGCTATGCTGCCCAAGGCCACCCGGTGTGTGGGGAGCACAGCTGGCCTCAGAAGAGCTCAGCACGATCTGCATCCTCCCCACTTCATTCCTGTTGCCCCCAGGGACCAGTGGGGCCAGCTCAGGTCATTCCAGCTGACATCCCTCAGCAAACAACACCCCTACCCTTCCTGGCCAGGCCTTGTTTACACCACCGCCTTTGCTCCAGACCTGAACATTGCAGAATGCAGGGTGGAAGTATAAGGAGATGGTGGGGGAGTCATAACATTGCCTAGGAGGAAGCCCACCCATTCGCTCCCTCTCAGAGTCACAGACTCTCTCTCCTCCAATGAGGGGGAACAGCAGGTCAGGGCTGGGGGATGTCTGTACAAACCCACGCACCCTTGTTTCAGCACATGGGTACTGGACCAGCAGGACAACTGAGATGGCAGAGGCCTCTCTCACATCTGAAGGAAACCTCTGGGACACCACTGTTACCTTCCAGTGTCAGTCTCTGTACCCATTCTGGTAGAGGATCCCTGTGACTCCTAGACACAACAAACTCATCCCTACCCTTGGGACACTCCTTCCCCACCCCAGCCTGCTTTGCCTGGCTACCCACTACTTATCTGTCCAGTCTCAGTTCAGACATGACTCCTCCAGGAAGCCATCATGGACTGCCTGCCCCACCAAATTTGTGTCAGGCAGTGACATTCTTCTCTGCTCCACGACCCCCCTAGGTTTCTCATATTGTAGCATTTATCACACAGTGTTGTCATTGCAGAGATGGCCATATGAACTATTTATTGCCTGCCTGCTACATTGTGAACCCTATGCTGAGTGCTGGAGACAAAGGGGAAGAAGGTGCAGTCCTATCCATCCATAGGGTTTACAGGGTGTCCTAGTCTGTTTTCTGTTGCTATAAGTGAACACCACAGACTGAGTAATTTATAAAGAATAGAGGTTTATTTAGCTCACAGTTCTAGGGGCTGGGAAGTCCAAGAGCATGACAGCAGCATCTGCTGAGGGCCTTCCTGCTGCATCATGACATGTGGGAGGCATCACATGGCAAGGCAGAGCAAGCATGCTAGCTCAGGTCTCTCTTTCTCTTCTTATAAAGCCACCAGTCTACCATAGAGGCCCCACCTTGATGGCCTTATCTAATCCTAATTCCCAAAGGCCCTGCCTGCATGCACCATCAACATATGAATTTGGGGATTAAGTCTCTACTACATGCAATTTCAGGGGCACATTGAAGCCATAGCACAGGTAAAGGAAAATATCTAAACTTCTGTTAGAAAGTGGTGGCCTCGGTCATGACTGTGGTTGACCTGCCGGCAACTTTTCCTTCAGCTTTATCACTGTCATCATAACTGTCACCACCCCCTTTTTGGAGTACAGCTTGATTGAGGTACAACTGATATGTTCCTATTTTAGGTGCACAGTTTGATCATGTCTGACATATGCACACATCTGTGATGCCCTCACCACCATCTGATAACAAACATATCCATCATTTCCCAAAGTTTCCTCCTGCCCCTCCCAGCCCCGACCACTGCTCTTTCCATCATTGTAAATTAGTCTGCATTTTCTAGAGCTTTATATAAATGGAATCATACAACAAGTGCTCTTTTTTTCCTGGCTTCTGTAACTCAGCAGAATTATTTTGAGATTCATCCAAGCTATTGCGTGAATCAGTAGTTCCCTCCTTTTATTTGCTGACTAGTGTTCCACTGGATAGATATACTGGAATTTGTTTATCCGTGCACCTGTTGATGGATATTTGGGGTGTTTCCAGTTTGGGGCTATTACAAATAAAGTTGCTCAACATCTGCCTTTGAGTCTTTGCCCAACTTCATGTGGACGTATGCTTTCATTTCCCTTATCACCACCTTTCTATGTGAACACCTGCAGTGTAGGAAAGGGGACCCAGGTGGGAAGGACATTCTGAGAGGGAAGTGGTAGAGGGTAAGGTGGGAAACACAGATGGGACTGGCCGAGGCTTTGCACAGGTCCCCAGGGGCAGAGGTCAGGTTTCCTGGGTGGTGCCTGCTTTCAAGCAACCTATACAGCCCATGGGGGCTCCTGACTCATCATCCCCAGGGTCTCTGTCTCCACACATGGCTGAAGAAGTTTTAGAGGCCTCTTCACTCATGCCCTGTTTAGAATGCAGAAGTATCTGACAGCATGGTTCTATTCTCACTGGGCAGAAGGAAGGGACTCTCTTCCCTCCCCTTCATTCCTAAGTGTATACACACACACTCTCTCTCTCTCACACATACACACACACACACACACACACACACACACACATGCATGCATGCACACAAGTCCTCTGCAATGGAGGGGGTAGGAGCTTCAGGGCTGAGGGCCTAGAAGGTAAGAGGAGGTCTTCCTGGCTAGGAGGGTGGAGCTGCCCTAAGGTCCCTGCTCTGGCCTGGGAGCAGCTGCCCTGGCCTTACCTCAGGTGATGTGGGGCTACTGGCTGAAGGGGCAGCTGAGATATTGAGAAGTTTGAGGGACTCCATTGGTGTCCTGGCTGCTTTTAATCTTCAGCACCTGCCTCTTCCCCTGGACCTGGCCCCACACTGGCCCTCCCTGTACTCTTCCCACCTGGGGTCAGCATGTGGAAAGCTGGCCTTCAAACCCCTCGCTCCCCCTACTCGCCCTGCCACAGGCCACCCCCTTCCTTCATCCTCGGGCCTCTCCATCTTCCAAGTGAGACTTTTCTGTCCTTGGGCCCCATTCCCAAGGTCTTTCTCACTTTCCTCCTCCTTTAAGGAGGTTCCTTTGATCAGCTCAAGTCATTCCTTCTACCTGATTTGCCAACTTTCATCCTTTGTCACAAGGCCTGTGTCCTGAGGTGACCATTCCTATGGCCCCCCAAGGACAGAGAACGGGACTGTCAGCATCTCAGAGGCTACCTCTGGTCCCCCTCCTCCTGCAGTATGAACTGTGCTAGCACGGGAGCAGAGGGGTTTAGCTTTCTGTTATTGTGGGCTCTGGCTGCTGCATTACAGCCAGGGACACAGGATCTCCAGGGCCTGATGGAGAGAGAGAGGAAGCAGCAATGAGCTATTCCCTTGTCTTTCCCATCCCATTGGGGCCCCAGAACCCAGGAAAGTGGTAGAGTTGGGGCAAGAACCCAAGGGCTCTGACTTCCCCTTGGGTGCTCATCCCACCATCAAATCCAGTCCACACATTTCATGAATGCTCCTCCATGCTTAACATGTGCGTTGGTGTTCGAGAGCCTAGGCTGTGGCCTTCAGGAAAGTTGCTCTCTAATCCCAAACACAAGGAACCCAGGCTGTGAGTCTAGCAGAGGAAGAGGCCCCGGATCTCTGGGTGAGTGGTATGCAGGGCCCTCTAAACAGAAGGCACAGCTCCCTTAGGGGGATGGGGTCTCCCCTGCTGGATGCCTTCTCATCATCGCCCTCAGCTCAGCCTTTTCTCTTCCTTTGACCCACTAACAGCTCCCCACATCTTCCCCCAACCGCCACCCCTCTCCCAAGGTCTCCTCTCAAGGGCATCCGGGGGAGCAAGGTGGAGTCAGATCTGGGCAGAAAGTGCTGGTCACCAACACCTCCCCCTTCTTCTTTGGCCCTCAGCACCAGATCTTTATTGAGAAATGACCATCCCCTGCCCCTGTGACAGCCCTAGACCCCACCTCTCCGCCCCTTAAATCGTCCAATCACCTGCAGCCCCCAAGACCCCCCTGGGTGGGGCAGGTGAAGCTGTGATGATGTGGAAATGTTATTGCCTTCTGCTATAAATACCCTGGGCCCAACGGCAGAGGTGCAGGCTGCTGAGTATAGCATCTGGCTGTGGATCTTGATGAGCGTGTGTGTGTGCATGCGTGTGTGTGTGTGTGTGTGTGTGTGTGTGTGTGTGTTTATATCAGAATCACCTTGGGAGCTTATTAAAAATACATATGCCCAGGCCCCACCCTGGACACACTGAGTCAGAACACCCAGGACATGCTGTGAAGAGGTATGTTTATATTTTTGACATTCACCAGCTGATTCTGACATCCTTCCACAGCCCCACCTTTCCCCAAGTTGAAAACAAAGAGGTTGAGGGATGAGAGGTTCACAGACCTGGCCTCAGTCCCTCCCTGTCCGGTCAGGAGCAGCCCTGGAGATGCCGACCTCATGGGGCACCCTGGGGGCTTGGAGGCTCGGGCTTCATCTTCCTCGCCTGTGCCATCAGACCCCTCCGTAGAAGGGGGCCTTCTCCCCGCTCAGGTTCACAGGCTTGGTCCTGGGGGTTGGCCCCGACCTGTTCCTCACTCACACCTTGCCATGCTTGTAAATCCCACGGCTTCGGATTCTGTAACTCGTGTCCCTGTTTTGGGTCTAACTTGAGTCACTTTTGAATTCAGCTTTTGTTTCCCTCTTTCACTATGATTAGATTCTCCCTCCAGCTATCCTGGATAAATAACTTCCTCTTCCCCAACCCTCTACTTCCCTTGCCCTGGGACCCTTTTCTCTCAGGGCAGGTCTCTAGCAGATGGTGACAGGTTTGCAGCACCCACCAGTTCCACCACCAGTGCCACGTCATCCACTGCTGTGGTCATCCTCGCTGCAGTGACCACCATCAATGCCTTCTCCCTGGTTCTCACCACACCATCTTCACTGGTCTCCCCCATCACTACCACTGCCAACAGCAAACATGCCTTGGGTTCCCGCCACTGCTACCAGCTCACATCATCACCGCCACCACGAGGCATCACTGCTCTCCTAATTGCCACCTCCACAAACATTATTATGTCTGTCATCACTTCATTTCAAACTGCATGGGCATGGACTGACGTCCTATCCTAACCATCAAGCCTGACTCAGATTCTTGGTTGACATCTCCACTTTGCTTTGACTGCTTTTGTCCATGAATTGTCAAGAGCTACTCAGTATGCTGAGGGTTATGGCCTCCAGAAGGCCCCACACTGCTGGGGTATCCCCTTAGGAGCCCCACAGTGAAGGAGAAGACCCTTCATTGATTAACCACAATGACAGAGACCCCCCCAAAGAAGGTATCCTCCCAGGGAGCCCCTGGCCTGGTGGGAGAGGCACGCCTCTGAGGGTCTCCAGACTGATGAGGGGGTATGGTGTTTCCTCGGGGATTTCCAGCTTGCTGGGCGATCATTCCCTCATACCGATGGGGAAGAGAGCCTTCTCAGAGAGCCACCTACTGACTAAGGTGGACTCTCCTAAGGCAGAGTGTCACCCTTTGACTGAGGGGTGAAGGCCATCCCTCATGGAGGTTGGAAGCTGCTGGCAGAGGCAGGAGAGCCATGCAGAAGGGGGTGAAGAGAAAAGCAATGCTTCACAGTGCCTATCATTTGAGAAAGCAGAGCTAAATGGCATACCCCAGACCATGCTAAAAAGTGCCAGGTAGCACAGTGGGTGGACCTTGGACCTCCTGCAGCTATCAGATCCTGTGGCCACGATGCGAGGCTTCCTAGAGAACGTGGTTCTGGGCTGAGTGGGCCCCTTCTGCTCCCTGTCCCAAGGCCCCAGCTTCCCCAGGGGCGCCCCAGCCCATCTCCAGCCTGGGAGTGGCCAGCGAGTGTGTGCCAGACACACATTGTTTCCACAGCCGCTCCCTATTTCCAGGTTGTGTCCACCCTGCCTGGCGCCAGCCCCTACCCTGGCAGCCCCAAGTGCAGACAGAGGACACAGAGGCACTTGGGGCCAGGAATTCATGGAGAGGTGCCCTTGGCCAAGTCCAGCAGAGAGTCCTCTTCCCCCACAGGGGCGGGGAGGGAAGCTTGGGATCCCAGGAGGGAGGTCGCCCTCATGTTTGACAGTGAGCTGGACCCTGATCAGGAGGCACCATCATCTGGGGACTTTCACTGATACTGCATTCAATCGTGTGCAGCCATTCTCTTTAGTTCCTCAAGTTCTCCCTCTGCCTTGCCACGCTTCTCCTTCAAAGTCGCTCTGGAAGCTTAGTGCTTCAGTAAGTCATCCTTGGTTTTTTTCCTTAGAGAACAGAGCACAAACTGTCATGGTTCATTACTTATGAGAGCTACAGAATAACCCAACCCTGACCTCAAACAGAGCCTTGACCTTGACAATATATTGACACTAACACTGACCATCGATAGAATCTAACCCTATCCCTGGACTCAAACTCATGCCCCAACCCAACCTGCTGGCTTTCAGAAATGAGCCATTGGTTACTAAGGGAAACCAGGTAAGAAACTACGGTGCCGGCCTCACCTTTTGCTGTGGTTCTAGCTTTCACACCTACTGCTTCCGTGAAGAGTGAGTGTGTGTTTCCTTTATTCTATTTAGAATCTCTTTCCTTACAACTCCATCCCGTCCTCTCCAGGGAAGAGAGGAAGTAGGAAATGGTCTCTGGTTACACAGGGAGGAATTCCCTGCTAAGCTTGGAGCTTGGAGGAGACCCACGGCCGCCTAGTGGGGCCCGGATGTCACTGCATTGGGATGGGCTGGGAATGTCAGTGTAATGTGTCAGGGAGGCAGAGGCCAAGACATGTTTGTCACTTTAGACAGGAACCAGAGGAAAGACACCCTCTCCAGTACATCTCCCCACCCCTCCAGCCCCACCCAACGCAGTCCTTGGTGCTCCTCTGCCCTCTGCGACCCCACGGCATCTTGCCCACTCTCATTCTCTTTCCCTCTTCTTCTCCTCCTCTCTCCCTTATGTTCTTGTTGTCTGTCTTTCTCTACTCTTTCTTTCTCATCCAATTTCTCTGTATCCCTTTTCTGGCCCTTCCCTTCTGTCTTCTCAGCAGAGCCGTAGGCAGCTCATACCCATTTGCATAGTTTATTCCCCGCCTGACACGGCCAGGCTCCTCAAGCTGATGCAAGCGTCAGTCTTGCCTCTTTTACCAGAAACCTGAGCTGCACTTTCTCTTGTCTCTTCTACAGCAGAGCCTGGCTCGTGGTGAAATCCAAAAATAGCACGATGAGGGAGACCCTGGAGGTGCAGAGCTTTCATATAACAAAGGAGGAAAATTGAGATCCTTCCCCCCACCAAGAAGACCATTTCCCTGAGCAGCCCACCCTACTAGTGATGGAGCTAGAAGCCTGACCAGTACTCTACTCCTCCCAGGATGTGTCTTTTCCTCTCTAAGGAAATGTCTCTTGTCCATCCATACCTATTAATTTAAACTGAATTTGATTTCATTCCTCTGGACTAGCCAGTGACATAGAAATATACCATCAGATAATCCTTAGACACATGAAAACATGTTGAGAACTATGGGGTCAGTTTCACAACATGGGAAAGGGATGACGAGACCAAGTGAGCTGAGTCAGAAGCAAACAGAAGGATGTTGAGACTTGATACAGCCTTATTGAGATCTGACCCTCCTGGACAGTTAACTAGATGGATGGACAGGTGCACAGACAAACTGGGTTCTGAGTAAGAGAATGACATGAACACACGTGTCTTGCTCTCCTTACCACCCACTCACATCACGTGAAGATTCTCATTGAAATGAGCAAAATATTAGAAATGTGGAAATAGGTGTGCAGGGTCACTGACAATAGGGAATAGTGCCACTCACATCCAGAAAGTCAAGGGAGCTGTGCAAGATTCGGCATTGAGGGACAGAGGGAGGCCAGTCTTCTGTGGTCCCTTCTGAGGAACAGCAAGCACCCTTAAAGGGAAGTGAGCAGAAGAGAACCTGCAGACCCTACCACTGTTCTCTAACTTGAGGGTTAGAGAACAGGATGAATTGGGAGTAAATGAGGAGCAAACCACATCAACTCCTTCCACACCACAGGGAGCAGCACGTGTAACAGGCACTGGGAGGCACCAGGTCTCGAGTGGCAGCAGCAGCCCACAGAAAGCCTGTAGGGAAGTGGAGTTTGCTCCTGGGAGAGCAGGAGGCTTAGTCCATTTGTGCTGCTATCACAGAATGCCTGAGCTTGGGTAATTTACAAAGAATAGAAATTTACTTCCTCACTGTTCTGAAGGCCAAGAAGTCCAAGATCAGGGCCCTGGCAAGTTTGGTGTCTGGTGAGGGCCCAAGTCTCTGTGCCATTCTACTGTGTTCTCTAGAGGTGACAAACACCATGTCCTCACATGGCAGAATGCAAAAGGGACCTAAGCAAGTTTCCTCCAGCCTATTTATAAGACATTAATCCATTGATGAGAGCAGAGCCATCGTGAGTTCATTATTTCCCAAAAGGCCCCCACCTCTTAATACTGCCACAATGGGGATTACATTTCAACATGAATTTTGGAGAGAATACATTTAAACCATAGCAGAGAGCAATGATGTGATTGTGGAAGGAGACTGGGCCCAGCTGTGGTTTATACCTAGCATGAAGGCCAGACCTAGTGGGAAAACAGAAGTAGAAAATAGCTTCCCCAAACACCAAGCCAGCATCCCAGACACATAGCTTCCTTGCTAGCATGCTCAGCACTCTGCCTCCCCTCCCACCTTGAACTGATTACATAAATTATTACCAGTCACCTCTTAAGCTCTGGCAGCAGGATTTGTACAGCAACCAAGAAGATGTGATGGAAACTAAGGACAATCTGCCTGGTTGCACCGGCTGGGCAAACACCAGGTCTTGTCAATTTGTCCTCAGGAGGAAGCCTAAACACCCAGCATGGATCAGAGAGGATCCGCAAAACAAAGAACCACAATCAAAATGCAGATAACAAATGCAACTTTGTCAAATATTTAGTACAGGAAACAGAAGAAATATTGGAAAATAACTGCTTTGTGTTCTCAAATAATTCAAAAAAATGTGAACTATATGAAAAAGGAGATAAAATATGAGATGATGAAATAATATATTAGACTGAAATGACAAGGGAGAGGACTATGGATCTAAGTTAAAAGAGGAGTTTGGTGTTGGGGAAAGAAAGTAAGGAAATTAGAAATGCCATAGCAGAATTGAAACCTTCATTAGAAATAGAAAAGAGAATTTGACACTGCAAAAATTAGGGTCAGTGATGTGATGGATATTTGAGAAGTTTTCCCAGAATGCCAAGGAAAGAATAAGGAGACAGAAAGATTAAAAAAGAACATGGATGTTCATGGATAGGAAGATTCAATACTGTCAAGATGTCAGTTTTTACCAACTTGATCTATAGATTCCGTAGAATCCCAATCAAAATTCAGGCAAATTATTTCTGGATATCAACAAACTGATTCTGAAATTTATATGGAGAGGCAAAAGACCCAGAATAGCCAACACATATTGAAGGAGAACAAAGTTAGAAGACTGACACTATCTGGCTTTAAGACTTTCTATAAAGCTGCAATGATCAAGACAGTGTGGTACTGGTGAAAGAATAAACAAATAGATCAATTCAACAGAACAGAAAGCTCAGAAACTGAACCTCATAAATATAGTCAACTGGTCTTTGACAAAGGAGAAAAGGTAATACAATGGAGCAAAGATAGTCTTTTTACCAAATGGTGCTGGAACAACTGGACATCCATGTGCAAAAAAATAATAATAATAATCTAGTCATGGACTTTACACCCTTCACGAAAATGAACTCAAAATGGATCATAGATCTAAGTGCAAAACTATAAAACTCCTAGAAGATAACATAGGAGAAAATCTAGATAACCTTAGGTATAGTAATGACCTTTTCAATACGACACCAAAGATACAATCTGTGAAAGAAATAATTAATAAGCTGGATTTCATTAAATTTAAAAACTTCTGCTCTGTGAAAGACATTGTCAAGAAAATGAGAAGACAAGCCTCAGACCAGGAGAGAATACTTGCAAAAGGACCGTTTTACCCAAAGTATCTGATAAAGGACTGCTATCCAAAATATACAAATAACCCTTAAAATTCAACAATAAGAAAAGAAACACACCGAATTTTTAAAAGGGCAAGAGACTGCAACAGACACCTCACTGAAGAAGATATACAAATGGCAAGAAAGCACATGAAAATATGCTCCTCCTCATGTGTCAAAAAAAAATCAAGTTCAAATGAGATACCACTGTATACCTATTAAAATGGACCAAATGTAAAGCATTGGTAATATCACATGCTGGCGAGGATGTGGAACAACAGAAACTCTTATTCACTGATGGGGGGAATACAAAGAAGTATATAGCTACTCTGGAAGACAGTTTGACAGTTTCTTACAAAACTAAGCATACTCCTGCTTACCACGTGATCCAGCAATCGTGCTCTTTGGGATTTACCCAAAAGAGTTGAAAACATGTCAATACAAAAACCTGCACACTGATGTTTATAACAGCTTTATTAATAATTGCCAAACCCTGGAAGCAATCAAAAGCATCCTTTAGCAGGTAAATAAACAAATGACTGTGGCACATCCAGACAATGGAATATTTTTCATTACTGAAAATAAACGAGCTATCAAGCCATGAAAAGACATGAAGGAAACCTAAATGAATAATATTAAGTAAAAGAAGCCAATCTGAAATGGCTACATGCTGTATGATTCCAACTATATGGCATTCTGGAAAAGGCAAAACTATGGAGACGGTGAAAGGATCAGTGGTTTCCAGGGGCCAGAGGGAGACAGGGATGAATAGGTCAAGCACAGAGGAGTTTTAGGACAATGACACTGTTCTGTACGATGCCACAATGCAAACACAAACCAGCCAAGTTGTCATCTATGTGTGAAGGTTATTGACAGATACGTAAGGGTCCAAAGGGTATTGCATCCATGTTCCCTTCTTAGAAGAAGGATATGTACTTGAAGACATATCCATTAACAAAGAACTAGAGAAAGGAGAGGGTATAGGATAGGACTGTCAGTAAGTACTGTTGAATGTAGACTTGGGTCTAAGCAATCGTGGTTAATACGGTTTAAAGAAAAATGACTGCACCTGTCCAAAATTGGAGAGAAGATATCTGAGGCCTAGGTGGCCATTTCTATGTACAGCTTCTATTTTAGATTCCTTAATTCTTTGACCATAAATAATTCATCTAAGCCATTAAGGTGATAACTTGAGAAAAGCAGTGTTTACATTGGTGTATCCATATTTAAAAATTCATTGCTGTATGCCTAAGATTTGTGCACTTTATTGACTGTAGGTTACACTATCATTAAAAATAAATAAATGAAAGGACAAAAAAAAATCCACTTACATCAAAAGCATAGGAACTCTCACCACTAGGAAGAAATACCATTAGATGGATACCCTTCAGGGCAAATAATTGTCCCTATGATGTCTTTGTGTGAATTAGAAAATGTCACCCCTTTTCTCAAGATCCTTTACTTCCATCTCTTAAAAAAAATCATGTTAATAAATACACAGGTCTTTTTTCTTTTTTTTTTTTTGAGTGGTTTATTTTATTTTATTTTTTTTGTAAATTTCTTTTTTTTATATATATATTTCAGGGTATTATGAGGGTACAAACATTATGGTTACACTTTATGTCTTTGCCTCACCCAAGCAAGGGTTAAAGGCATGCCCTTCCCCCCTACAATGCTCCCCGTGTCCTTCAGTTGCAGGTTTACCCCCCCATCCCTCTAATCCCTGGAGAATATTACTGCCACATGAGCACCCTAGTGTTGATCAGTTAGTATCAATCTGAAGGCGAGTACAAGTGGAGCCCGTTCTTCTGATCTTGTGGTGCTTCACTTTGGATAATGGGCTTAAGTTTAATCCAGACAAGTATAAGAGGTTCTAGATCACTGTCATTTCTTATGATTGAGTAATATTCCACTGTATACATATACCAAATTTTAATAATCCACTCATGGATTGACAGGCACTTGGGTTGTTTCCACATCCTTGCAATAGTGAATTGTGCTGCCATAAACATTTGGGTGCAGATGTCTTTATCATAGAATGTTTTGTGCTCTTTTGGGTAGATGCCTAATAGTGCTATTGCTGGATCGAATGGTATTTCTATTTTTAGCTCTTTGAGGTATCTCCAAATTCTTTTCCACAGAGGTTGCACTAATTTGTAGTCCCACCAGCAGTGTAAGAGAATACACAGGTCTTTGATGGCTAAGATTAAATAATAGTCTCTTAGCTGTGGTACACTTGTACAGTACACAACCCACACAACCTTGTGGTTTAGCCTTGGCTGCCCTGCCTGCCTCAACCCCTTACCCTACAGCCTTTGCCTCCACCTAGAGTCGGAGCAGAATGCAACTGAGCTGTTTTCTCGCCTGGTTGGCAGAGCTCATCAATCCCGGCCCATTCTCTATTTCCAAACTTAATTTCTGGAGTCATATGGTAGGTTTCTCTGTATAAGGCAAGTCTGGCACAAGGTTTGCCAGGAGATTTCTTGCCACAATGGCCAGAAATGAGCGGATGACACCCACATCTCAAGATGGCTTGGAAATCCCTTGTCTTTTTCTAAATCTACCACATATATTCTGGAGCCTTCTTATGGGTAGGGCATGAGCCTATTGTTGGTCACAGTTGTCCTCTGTGTGACCAGGAACCCTAACATGGGAAGCAAACTAGTGGACATAGTCTCTTCAGGACCCCTGGGCTTGGTTGGGGAAGCCTGTGCCCAGGAAGGGGAATTCGGCCCCTGCTGCTCCCTATAAATCTGTGTGAAGCCACTTGTCCAGGTCCGGTGGGTGCCACCCATCCCCACCGTCCTGCTTTGTCAGTCCCCTAAGGGCAGCCAATGCCTCTACTTTCTCTTTCTCTGCCGGAATCGATGACACTAATCACAGGAATCTGAGGGCACCTGTATTCTCATGAGCTGTAAGTTTTTCTAGTCCTTTGATAGATCTAAGGCCCCATATTTCTTATCATAGAATCAACTAATTAATAAATTTTCTCTCAAGAAATAAATGGGATTAACAAGTTTTAACAGCTTTCTATTGTAAAGAGCTCAGTGGCCCTAGAGTTTGCGTCCACCTTTCCTTAAAGGTAAATTTTACAAATTGTAACAAACAAAATGTCTAAGTATGACAAAATTCATGTGCAAATTACTCTGCCCCAAATTGTGCCAGTTTAGTAAATGCTGTTACTACAGAACACATACGGAGTCTCACCAACTATCCTCAAATGAGATAATAGTGTCGTGACTGACATTCACCATGGCCAATAATTTCAGCCACAGAAGAAGTTATAAAAAGTGTCTGAACACGTCTCCTTTTTGAAGCAAATGACCAGTTGTGAGCAAAACTCCCTGCACCCATCTGATCCCACAATAAACTGTGGAGTCAGAGAGATCTGCTTAGACTTTATTTGAAAGAGAGGCAGGCAGGGAAGGAGAGAGAAACGAAGGTCAGCTTACCTGGCTGTGCAAATATCTAAGTGTTACGTAACATTTGGGGTATCTGATGACTCATGTTCAGGCTCCTTGATGTTCTAAAATTTCTTCCTTATTTCCATGTTAAAACAGTGTTTCTGAACTGGGAGGGACTTAGCAATGTCTGGAGACATTTTTGCTTGTCACAACCTAGAGAGGGGGTTGCTGCTGGCATCTGGTGAGAACAGAGGCCAGGGATGCTGCTATATATTCTATGGTGCACAGGAAGGCCCCTTCCTCTGGGAATTATCCAGCCCAAAATGTCAGTAGTGTTGAGGTTGAGAAACTCTGTTTGAAAAGAACCAGAATTAGGCCTAACTCAGAGAATAGGATTGCCTCTGCTAAAGACACGCACCAACACAATGCTGGAAGGCTTCCCCTCAACTCCCTCTGGCAACTACTTGCTCCAGGTGGGTCTGATTGTGCTGTCTCTCTCCTTCAGCACCTGACCGTGTGGCTCATAGCGAAATCTCTCTTGTCGCAGCACATGTGTGGAGGCCTTTTCTCCATCTTGTTGGTTGTTGGCTGTGGTCAGAAACCTTAAGGGCATTCCGGCACCTTCCCACATCCCCACATGCCCATTCTGGGGTTGGCAGGCCTTGTGCCTCTGCAGATGGAGAGGTGTTTGTGGCTTTGAGACCATTTGCACTCCTGCCGTCTGTCCTGACTGACCTATCAAACTTTCTCTCAGTCTGAGCTCTCTGCCTGGGAAGTAAGCACCCCTAAGTTTAAACCTCAGTGCCAAGTCCTCCCCATCGTCCCTCCCAGCTGGCCAGTCCCCACACCTGGCCCTGGTTTCTGCAGTATCCCGTATCCATTAGGCACCAGAGATGCAGCACCCAGGGCTTGCAAGACCTTTAAGAGTGCACTAAAATGTTTAAATTCTATCTACTTTCAAAATCAAAAGAAAAAATATAATAATGTATAATAAATGAATTGTTAGTCTTTTACCAACACAGTTGTAAAATGTAATTTTAAATGTGTATATTTTTAGGGAGGAAGAGGCCCACGCAGGCAACAGTGCCCAGGGACCATGAGAGTCAGGATGGGGCCCCATGTTTCTGGAAGCACACAGCCCCAGGGGCAGGGACGCATGTTAGCAGGTGAATCAGGGTTGTGGAAGCTAAAGGAAATCTGGCAGGGATCGCCCTTCCCCTTCCAGGAAAGACTCTTAACTTTTTAAGAAATTGTTTATCTATCAAGTCCTGCTGTTTTCACCAGGGAATCTCTTAGACTTACTTTAGTGAGTTGACATAACCCTGCATAACCTCAGCTCTCTGTCTGAAACATCCAGTATTGGATGGAGCCGCCCCCACAGGTTGTAAATCAGGCTTAGAGAGTTTTCCCGGCTTCCCTCCAACTGGGAGGTGGATTCTAGAGCCTTCGGCATTTCATGCTGGACTAGTTCCTCCTCCAGCACCAAGTGTCTAATAGTTTGGCTTTTGTAGTGAGGACATACGCCTCAGGTGTTTAAGAATGATGCTTGAGGATGACGATTTAATTTGTGCCACATCTGGGTACTGCCCTTAGATTCAAAACAATCTGGGCAAGCCTCCAGAGTATACCCAGGATATGAGCCATCTAAACCAGACAATCTCTCTTCTCTTTCCATACCAACTTGAAGTCAACTTTGGAAACAGGAAAGGAAACCGTGTACATAGCAAATGAAAGCTGTAAGGAACATGAGACGGAGCCCCAAAGGGAATGGTGCACAACACGAATGAATTACGACTATCAAGTATATTTATGATACCAGAAATATGATAAGAAACACAATTGTATGCCAATTACAAAACATACCCTGAAGCTAAAGTGGCACAGAAGAATTAGAAGTCAAAGCCTGAGTAAAAGTATGCCAAATGAGGAAAAAGAAACAGACAGCAGAAGTCATAATAATATCAAACAAAATAACTTAATTGGACAAAAATGCTAGAGCATACATCCACTCATAAACCTTTATGCACTTATTAACATACTTTTGAAATTTATAGAGCAAAATCTGCTAAATATGCAAGGAGAAATTGACAGGAGCGTGGCATTATAGGAGATCTAGCATGCCCGTCTCACTATTTGACTAATGAAATAACTACACAAGCAAGAGTATACGGCATCTGGATACTACAGTTCATACAGCAGGATTCACGTGCTGATAAGCCCCACATCCTACAAACAGAATACACCCCATTTTCAAGTACTTATAATACATTCAAAATACTCACATCTTAACCCACAAAGAATGCCTCAAAATAAAATTCTCAAACTGTACAGACTATATTCTTTGACCACAACATAATAAAGCTAGATATTAATAAGAAAAATTGAAACAAAAAATTTCAACTACTTAGGAATTTACATTCATCTCCTGAATAACTCTTGGGATAAAGAGGAAATTATAATAATTCTGCAATTACAGATTTTTAAGAAAATAATGACAATGAGAAAGTCAATATAGCCAACTTTATATGTACCATATGATCATCATCATGTTAAAAAAAAAAAAACCTATGGCAAAAGGGTGGGAATAAAATGCATTATAGTCTTAATAATGTTTGTCTCAGGGTAAATCTGAGTGCCTACTAGGAGCTGGGGACCATACACTGCTTTCTCATCTACTATTCCCAACACCTACAAGGTAAGAATTAATGCCTACGTTCACAGATCTGTGAGAAAAATGAAGCTCAGAGTGTATAATGCTTTGGAAAATATCACATATTTAATGAATACAGAGTGAGGATTAAGACCAGATCTGATGCTACACATTCAAGTGCTCTTCCCTGCACCACACTTCCCTGTGCTGGGGCACTCACTGCCTCTAAGTAACACTGGGGGCCATAGCTGGTTTCTAAGGCACCCTTCCAGCTCAGCGCTTCTGGGACTCTAGGCAACAAAAAGGGAGACAACACGGACCACACTTTGCCTTCATTCTAGCCAGGAACCTAAGTTTTGCAACCTGGAATAATTCAGTGATTGCTCCACCTGGAGAGGAACATGAATCATCATGGGCTGGGGTACAATGACCTTCACCTAATCCTATCAGACATTTATTGGGTGCCACTGGTAGGTATCAGCATTGGGCATAGGACAGGTGGGCATCAGGGCTATAGAGAGCAAGTGACCAACTGTCCTCTGGGAGCTCCAAGAGGGGAGCTGGCACACCATCCCTGTGTCTTAATAAAACAAAGTACACTGTGATAAGAACCATACTGGAGCCTCAGAAGGTTGGTGGAAACAGGAAGAAGAGTTGGCCTTTGAAGCTTGGGTTGGTACAGAGAGGGGAAGGCATTCCTGCTGGACAAGTGACTTGGACAAAGACTTGAGAGCTGAGCTGAGTACAAGGCTGACTATGCAGGCCCCTGAGCAGGCCTGAGGTTGACTCTGCTCTCAGCAGCTGGAAGCTCAGATCTTGGGCTTCTCTTGTTTTGGGGACGGGCCACCATCTCACCAGTGTAGTGGTCTTAGCTCACCTCCTGCTCACCTTCTCAAAGACACCTGCAGAGAATGTTGTGTCTCTAACATCTCCACACTCTTCCTTCAAACATCTTCACTACTCTTCCCTGTGAGTATTCAAGGCATACTTGAAAAATGAAATTTGTGGCAACACATTTGAAGGGATTAAAAGATTTAAAACATCTTGTGACCATGCTGGTAGCTGAAAATGGAGTTGTGTGGGTGCCTTTGGCAAGAACTCAGCTCTTGGGGCCACTGGATGGCCAGCACTCGTACTTCATGGGGGGTACCCCCTGCCCTTCATGTCTTCTTGGCTGCTTTTGAGGAGCCAAAAAAGGCCCTTGCCTTCCCCATAAGATGGCCATGTCCCAAAGGCAGGGACTATGTCTCTGCTGTCTAAGGCCCCCTGAGGGGCATGTGGTCTGTATTCTCCCACACTCTTTGGCATGGTTTCACCCACAGCTCCCTGACATTTTCGAGAAAAGGACATAGCAATACAGCTCACAGACCAGGAAGGCTGGAACATTAGCTTCATGGAATGTTAGAGATCCTCTAGGCCAGCATTTCCCACCACCAATTCACAGACAGGCATAGGGCCAGGGCACATTCTCAATGGTCTGCACAATTTTTCCTCCCCCACGTTTCTTACCTCCTAAACCTTATAAAGAGAAACACATCCAAGTGGCTCCCAGCCTCCACAGACAGATCTAGGACATCTCATTGGGACTCTCATGGGGCTGGGGCAGTTGTGTGGCATTGTTGCCTGAGTTCTGAGCCCAAATCTTGTCTCACTTCCAGCATGTCAAGGAGCCTGTGGAATTCCACCCATCCTCCTTTCCTGCCTACAGACTGTTGGACAAGTCAAGGTTTGCCTCACCTGCAGGGTTTACATAAGCTATTTCTTCTGCCTGATGCAGCCTTTCCCCTTGTCTGCCTGGAAAACCCCTGTTCACCAGGCATTGCCTTTCTCGGGAGTCTTTTCTTGAACAGCCTCCATCTCTGAGGCTCAGTTTGTGATGCTGGGCCATGATCCCCTAGTACACTGCCCGCCCATCTCACTGCACAAACACTCACACACACACCCTCACACTCTATCTCTGTGATCATGCAGGTCTATTTTCACTCTCTTCCCACCAGACTGTGAATTTCTTGAGAGAGGCAACCTGGGCTCCTCTATCACTCTGTCCTCAGGGCCTGGCATGGTATCTGGCATCTGGCAGATGCCCAGTAATTTTCCATTGAACAAATGAGTGGGTGGATGGAGGAGTGAGTAGATGGATGGGTGGATGGATAGGTAGATGTGTGGGTGGATGGTTGGATGGATGGATGGATGGGTAGATGGGTGGATTAATGGATAGATGGATGGATATGTAGGTGGATGAGAGGATTGATTAATAAATGGATAGATGGGTGGATAGATGGATGGATAGAGAGGTGGATGGGTGGGTGGGTGGATGGGTGGATTGATGGATAGATGGATGGATGGAGAGGTGGATGGGTAGATTGATTAATAGATGGATGGATGGGTAGACAGATGGTTGAAAGGGGGTCTGGACCTTTATATATTTACACTCCAACAGGATGGGGGTGGGAACAAGTGTTTCTGGCTAAGACCCACTCCGATGGTGTATCCACCCCTTTTTCTCTACCTCATGTTAGGTGAAAAGTATATCCTGTAATCAAAGTTCAAATATTTAAGGACCACATTCTTGTTACCCCCCTCTCCTTCCTCTCCTTCAAGGGCCAAGGAGAGAATTCAGGATCTACTCCTTAGTCTCTTGTGGTCCAAAAGAGGCTGTGGTCCTTTCAATGACTGTGGCCTCAATGTTCAGGGCATAATGTGTGTGTGTGTCTATGTGTATGCAAGTGGCCAGGTGTGTGGCATGGAGAGGAATGTCAGGCTGTCCTTAACTCCCAAGCTAGCTTTAGGCTGCTGCCAGACCTTGATCATTCCTCCCTGCCATCCAGTCTACCTGATCAGTCGTTTCATCTGCTGCAGCCCTGTCCCTACCAGATGGATAGCCACTGTTGGAGGCTTGGGTGGATCACAAATATGAACACATACTGACACACATTCACACATTCATACATATCCACACTTGTTCACAACACACTCACATACATGTACTCATGTACTCAGCCACACCAGGGAAGGCCACACTTGGGAACAGAGATAGGTGTGAAGTGCCCATTCCCAAAGAGTCAAAGTTTTGTGGAGACAATACAGTAGTTACACAGTAACCATGAAGCAGCTTAGAAAGCATATAGTGGGGTAGCAAGTTCAATAGGACAGGGCACTGTGGAGTTTAGAGGGAGCGGAGCCCTTTTCAGGACAGGGAGAGGGCAGGGGCGTGTCAAAGGCCCTGATGGGGGGAAGCTGGGAGTCAGGGGTCAGGGGAGCCAGGGCCAGGAAGAGTGTTGGGGGCTGCCAAGCCCACTGGGACATTATGGGGGGCAACTGTCATTGAGCTCCAATTGTGAGCCCCATCTAGGGGACTGGCTTAGAAGCCCCTGGGTACTTTGGCCAACCCTGATGGACAGTGAGTCCCACTCAGCAAGAGGCAGGGCAGAAGGCATACCTAAGCCCAGCCAAGACAAGACCTGCCTCCAGACGTAGTCACAGGGAGGTGTGGACTGGGCTCCCTTTGAGTATGACCTTACAAGACCAGTGCCATGGCCCCGGGGTAGCCCCAGCCCAGCCAGCTAATCCTCGCAGACTCCTCTCCACTCCAGTTCTCTCTTTCTTCCAGGACTTGGTTCCATTTCACTTTATTTTTTCCGCTATCCCTTGCCCCCACCCCTGCTCTCATTTCCTCTTTCCACGGTGCAAGGGAATTTCGACTGGAGCAGGCCACAGTGTGTGGTGGGCCTGGGGGGCCATCCAGAGGTTGCTGGAGCTGGGAGGGCCCCAGGCAGGGACTGAGCAATGTGTCACTGCCAGGGCTTGGCAGAGGCTACAGCCCTGGGGGGTGGGAGCAAGGGAGTGCCTGGAAGGTGGGAGGTAGAGGGCAGCTGGAGGCCTGGAGCCTGCCAGAGGGACCTGAGGTGGGGGCAGGGAGGCCATGTGAGCCTGGAGGTTCTTTCAGCCTCTTCTGTCCAAGCTCCCAGGGTCTTTGGTGGGATTTGTGGCTCTGGCCGGGTGGTACCACCCCAGCCAAGAATTCTTCTTTCTTTCTTTTTCATTAAATTAAATAATAAAGGGACTATGTCTATCTCCATTTCCTTGTAGCCAAGTCTGAGCCTTGGCTGATCCTGGAAGCCAACCAGGTACGTGGAAAGAGGAAATAGCAACAGCCAAAGAAAATGAAGCAATGGCTTGAAGGCCAGAGGGAGGCTGTGGGCAGGAATCTGCAGGAGGCCCTGGACTAAGGGGCCATGGACGGGGAGGGGCCTGTGTGGCCTCGCAGCAGAGGGGAACGCAGGTCGGGGCTGGGTCTCCCACCGTGGGCTGCTGGGGGATGGCCAGCCAAGGTTGGGACCAGGACACAGGCACGGGTGCCCCTTCTGGATGGAGCTTCCCCAGGCTTCCTGAGGGGCCCACAGAGAGCAGGGAGGTCTCCAAGCTTGGTGGAGGACAGGAGGGAGGGGTGGAGGGCTGGCGTGGTGGGAGGCAGTCATTCTGTGCTCAAACCTGCTGCCTGATCTGGTGGCCCTGGCTCTATGAAGTCTAGCCCCAAGCTCACTTCGGACCACAGCACCTTCACTCTACTGCCCGGATGCCCACATCCATGCCCGGCTGAGTCTCCACGTGAGAGCGTCAGGCCTGGGCCCCAAGAAGGAAAACACGTGAAAGGGGTGGGAGGAAGGTGCAGTGGCTCTGCGCCATGGGCTTTTCCTGAGGAGAAGTTGCACACCCGCTGCTTTGTTGCCATTAGCTGTCACTCTTGTCCACCCGGTGCCCATGCCCACTGCTCTAGCTGGGGCAGGAGCCCTGAAACACCACAAAGGCAAAGCCCCCACCCAGTTTGCTGTGTGTACTCCAGGCCCCTCACACGTCCTCACCAATCTCACATGCCACAGCCAGAGTCACTGTTCTCCCTTCAAATACCAACCCCTGCCTCACATTATGCCCCACAAATGCTGTTCTCAGCTTTCAGAATAGAGTCCAAGTTCCCCAGTTATGGCCCCAAAGTCCCTGCCTGATCCCCAATCAGGCCCCTGCTACCATTCCAGCACCATGTCCTGTCACCCCCACCTTGACCATGTCCTCATGCCCACTTTGTACCACTGGTAACTCCCCCAGCATTCTGCACTCTCCCTGCACCCACCTGGCTGCTCCCTGCCAGGACAGTACCCTCCGAAATGCACCTGGCTAATGCCTCTCATCCTAGCACCAAGGACAGCGCCTGGCACAGAGCAGATGCCAACTTGGAATGATGAACTGGTGAGTCTTCCAGACTCTGCCCTCCCTCCCCGCCCTCAGGCTGGGTCAGGCACCTCTAGCTGGGTTAAGCTTCCCTGGCTTTGCTCACAGCATACTGAAATAGCCTGACCTCTTATGCAGATGATAGGATTTCAGTATCTCCATCGATGTGCTTTTTCATCCCAGTATTTATTTTCATCCCATGGCTTTCTCCTATTTTAGCAAGGCTGTGAGGCATCCATGCCTCAGGGAAGGGCTGTTCCCGTGGAAGAAATAGGCTTCCAAGGGTCACAGCATAGATCCTGAGGAATGAAAGGAGACAAGAGTCTAGATAGGATGCCCCAGGCTAGGGTACAGGGAGAGAAGGGAGATGGGAGGAGAGGAGCAGGGCCTGAGCAGGAAGACACTGCCTAGAGGAGGCATGACCCAGAGGAGGGACTGGCATCTGGAAAGGCACAATCCCTCCTCGGTAGGCACCATCCATTAGTGACACCAGGCAGCCATGTGGGAGCCAGTTGGGGCAACCCCAGATTCCCCGATGTCCACTTGAGTGACCCCTAGGAAGTTCTCCCTGGCATCTGGTCAGTACCTGCTACAGGCAGCAGCCAGAATGCTGCCAACTGACCATGAAGCAAAAGGGGAAGTCTCTGTCTGTGCTCCATGTCCACTCAGTCCCCACCTACCTGATCCAGGGGGGCCCTTACATCCCTTGGGATAGTTCCCCACACCCATTTCACACTCAACAGAACAGAACCAGCTCAAGATGTCCCCCCATGCAGGACAATGGCAAAGAGTGCATGTCCCTGTTATTCTCCTCTCTTCCACACTAGCCAGGAGCACTGGGCCGGCTGCATCCCCAGCTTTTAGCACACTCCCTGGCACACTGTAAGTTCTCAGTAAATCTGAGACAAATATTGTCCCTGTCTCCCTCACTAACAGAACCTCCGGTCTGTTCAGGGACGCAATGTGATTCCTTAAAAATAGTCAGCTTCCTAGAATCCCTTGCAATGAGGGTGACATTAAGACAGTGTTCTGGGCAACAAAATATAAGTGGGACAATAAGATAAAAAAGATAGTGAATGGGGCATCTGGGAAAGCTTGTCAAAGGGACAGACTCAACTGACATGTTCCTTTTCAGCTTTTGCCCTTTGCCCTTCATCCTTCCCCTTTCATCAATCTTTGTGCTTAGAACACAGACACGATGTTCAGAGGTACAAGAAGTAGTTTGCAATGATGAGGACAAATTTTTATTCACTAAGCATAGCAATGCAGACTGGTAGGGGAAGTGTGGATTTCTAATAGCATTGTGGAGGCCAAACTATGCCATCCTTGAATTATCTATCTTTGGACTTCTTGGTAATGAGTATATCAGTTAGCAATTGCCTCAACAGTGCTGCATAACAAATCATCCCAAAAGTCAATAGTTTAAAATAGCAATCACTTATTCCCACTCTCACATCTGAGGATCAGCCGGTCTTAGCTCCAAGCCACAGGCTGAGGCTGCTCCATGTGTCTCTCATCCTCCTAGAACTGGCACATCCCCAGAGCATGTTCTGCCCACGGTGACAGAGTCCTGAAAGGCCAAGCTCAACTGTGCTAGCACGTTGCAAGTCCCTGCTTCCACCACATCTGCTAGTGTCCCACTAGCTCACATAGATGAGCCCAGAGCATTGTGAGATGATAAAGTATACTCTGCCTCTAGCAGTAGGAACCAAAATTCATGTGGCAAAGGCATAGATATATAAAGAAGTGAAGAATTGGGGCCAATAATTAGAAAATGCATGCTGAATAAATAAATGTTGAGAGCCTATAATGTGCCAGGCACCATTTCCGGTGTTCTGTGTCTATTAACCATCTCATTTAAGCTTTGCAACAACTGATTTGAAGCAGGTTTTATTACATTTACTTTTCAGATTAAAATAAAACCCTGTGGCTCAAGAGATTAAGTAGCACATCTCTTGTGAAAGGCAGGGCTGGGACTCAACCCTGGTCCTGGCTACTCCAAAGCCTATCCTCATCCGTTACATGTGTCTTACTTTTCCCCCAGAGTCTTCTGAGAAAGAGCAGATGTCTGACTTTGAAAACCAACACACCAACACTGGACAGAATGTCAACTTGATATCTTGTCACTGCAGGCCAAGTTGATGCCAAGGCAGGGGTGGAAGGTGGGCCAAGAACGGCTCTGACGGTGTAGACCGCATCAGAAACGAGCCACAGCGACTTAGTCTGGCTGATTTAAGCAGAGAAAGGCTATTCGGTGTCTCCCAGAATCGCACAAGAGGGTAGAAAGACAGGCTCAAAATCCAGATGGGAGCAGGGAAGGCTGAGAAGCCAGAGCACAGCACAGAGCAGGCCATGGACGGGGTCCTAAGACCAACCAGCCACACACACTGGGCACCACCACTGGCACTGCTACTGCTGCTGTTGGCCCTCAAAACTGGAGGCTGCTGATGCAGCCACCACCAGAATCATTCTTCTCTGTCCTGGGTTTAAAGCCCAGGCAGGTGCCTCCAGCCCTGAGTAGATGCCCCTGTCCCAGCTGCTTGGGAAGTAAGTATCTGGCTCCAGCGTCTGTAGTGGGAGTGGGGGATGGGACCTGTCTTGCACCAGGACATGTTCAGTTAGGGATACCCGTAAGCAGAGGGAAGGGGCTCAGAGGCTAGGAAGCCTCCACGGGCTCAGCCAGCAGCCAGCATGATCCAGAGGAGTGATCCATGAGAAAGGAAAGGGAGGCCGTTTCCCCTCTGGGGGAGTGGGCAGCAATGAGGCAACGGGGTACAGAGTTGGAGCCTGCGCCTCCTGCCCTGTGGGGCCTCACCCCTGCCACGGGCCATTTTCTGATGCTCTTTCTCCCCTCAAGAGCCTATAGTCTGGTGAGAGAAAAGTCTCACCCAAAGGAAACTTCTGGAGAGTAGCATAGGGCAAGTGACAGATCTCAGCCTTTAAGTGCTATTAAGACTTCAGAGAAGGGGCTGGGAAGGTCAGGGAGGGTTTGGCTGAGTTGGGCCTTGGAAGAAGGTGTATGTTGCAGGATGGAGCATAAGGGGGGGCCTTTTGCTGTCAGTGGGGTTGTGGGCTGGAGGAATTCTCTGTCCCCTTCCCACCTCCTACTGAGATATGCCGGTGGGTCCCTGGCTGGCCAGCTTTCTCTGGGGCTGGGGGTAAGGGAGGATGGAGGTAGCCTGTCAGGCCCGAGCCCAGCTAGCCATGAAGTTTGCTGATAGAAGCTTTATAGATGTTGGGAAGAACATGGACTTCAGATCCTCTTCCTGCATCTTCTGCCTTTGAGTGAGTTACTTCATATCTCTGAGCCCCCGTGTCCCCATCTTTACCGTAAGCATAGTAGTCGTACCTCCCTCCCAGATCTGCTGGGAGTACTGCAATGAGTAGTAGGTGTGAAGTGTGTAGGACATTGTCTGGCACATGAAAGCGCCATATAAGGATTAGTGATGCTGCTGATCCTGCTGCCAACATCGACGATGATGAAGTGAAGTACCTGGCATGCAGGCAGGGCACGTAGTAGGCTCCCAATAAATGCTCGTTTCTTTCCTGGTTCCCTGATCTCAGTGCCCTCTCTCCCACCCCTGGTGCACAGTGTCCTCAGGGCTGGCCCTACCCAGGAATGGGGCCTGCTGAGGTCACCGCATTCCTCAGATCTCTGAGCGTGTAATTAAAGGGGTGTAGCAGGGCAGAGTGCAGGTAGCATGAGCCCCTCTACCTCCCCCGATCTTGCATCCTGAAAATCCTCACTCAGCCTTAACTCAGTCCGGCCTCCCCTGTGAGCCGGGGGGTGTTCCCTACACCCTGCTGAGGTCTAGTCCCTTCCTCAGTGAGTCTGGCTGGGAGCTCCCTTTGGGGGAGCCATGCCTGCTACCTGGCTGGGCACAGGGCTGGGATGGGGGATAGTCCTCAGGACAGGGGAAGGCATGGACCACAGCCTTAGCAAGAACTGGTCTCCCTCATCTCCAGCTCCAGGAACCCCCAAGAGAGGGAGGCCAGGGAGCTCCATAGCAGGCCATAAAGGCTTAGAGGGGCTTCATGTGCCCTTGGCCTCTAAAAGCACTGGGGCTGGGTTGGCAGCACTGCCCTGAGCCTCTGGGAGAGCAGAGCTTATTCCCTGAGTTGCTGGGGTCAGGGTCTGGATACTCTGCACCCTCCAGCCCTGCAGATCCAGTCACTGGGCTGCAGGTCTCCTCCCATCCAACCGGCTGAGTAGCTCTGGGCCAGCCCCAGCCGCCCGCCCCCCTCCCGCCTCCCATCCCAGCACAGAAGCCCAGTCAGGGATCACTGCAAAGCACCACGTGGAGATCTAATCTGGGGCGGGGGCGCCGAGCTGAGGCGGGGTGGAAGGGGTCGACGAGAGGAGGAAATTAATGATTAAATAATGGGTTCCAAATGTAGCGGCTCCGAGTGAAATCCCCAGCCACAAGCCGGCGGGCTGCACGCTCTCGGCCCGGCTCCAGGAGCCCCGAGGAGGCCCAGGCAGGCGGCGGAGATGCTGGTGGCGGCGGGCGGGCGGGCGGCTCCCCCCAGGCCCGGTCAAACAGTCCTGGCCAGGATGCGGGGTCAGCGGGGTGTCTGTGGGGCCCTGGTGATTCCTGATGACAGGTGGGAGCCCTGCCATTTGGAGCAGGGACCCACGGGGGAACGCGGCAGCAGGGGCTGAGCCGGGCAGGGAGGAGGTCTTGGCTGGCAGCTCCGCCAGGCTGCAGCCACTCTTGGCCTCCATGCCTGGCACTGACACCCCCATTTCATTCCATCACTTCATCGTCCTGGCTACCCTGAGGCTCAGCTTGTCCTAGAGGAAGCCCCGGGAACGAATCTGAGGAGAGGGGAAGGCCCAGCCCATCACTCCTGCTTCTCCCCCAGCAATTATAGCCTTTCTATGGCAACACGATGCTCACCCCTTATGCAGGTGAGAAAGTCTCCTACACTGAAACTTTGGGCTTATCTAGAGCAAGTTTCCTCTCCTTGTGCCTCAGTTTCCCTTTGAACACCGAGGGCTGGGATTCCTTGGTAGTATTCCTCTGGGAGCTAGGACTGTGTTGTATTCATTTTTCTCTCGGACTGGTAAGGAAAGTGTGTTAGCCACCCCTATCCCCACCCCGCGAACGCTATATGGTTTTCTACTAGAAAGTCCTGCGCTGGGCTCTTGACAAGCCTCCTGCCTGTGGCGGGGAGGGCCCAGGTCTGGGAAGCCAGGGACAAGCATCTTGGCCCGGTCGTTCCTTTCCTCCTCCTCTGGAACCCTGCTTGGAGCCTGAAATTTTCCACACTGAGCCTTTGGCTGCAGACGCTGGAACTTTTGCAATTTCCTGACTTGAAAATGACTCCCCCACCCCTATGCCTTCCACCGCGTCCCCGTAGGTCTTGTGGGGGTGGTCACCCCAGCAGGGGCTCCAAGCCCAGACTGTGGGGAGCACAAATCGAGGCCTTTGACTGTGACATTGAAAAGCTCACCCTCTGGCTGGAAGCTTCCATGCCTCCATCTGCCATCGACTGCCTGTCTCACCTAGGGCCTCCCGGGAGGACGACTGGCTCCAAGGCCCAGGAGAATGGGAATCAGAGGGGCAAGAGGGAACCAGTCTCCAGGTCAATTGGACTGAATGGTGGGAAGAGAATTCCTGTGCCTAAGTTCAAGCATACAGAACAGGTTTTAGTCTCGAGTTTGGGCCACTGCTCCCCTCCAAAGCCAGGTGGGGAATGTCTGGGCCCGGGAAGGTGACACACATAGCCCTGAGGAGCGTTGAGTTCAGAGCCTGGGACGAGGCCAGCACTCAGAAAAAACTGGAAGGCAAGCCACCCAACTCCACTCCCAGCAGTGCCCATAGTGCTGAAGCTGTCACAGGTGGCATGGCCAGGGGAGAGTTCCAAGCAGATGGCCATTCAGCAGGAGCCTGCAGGTGAGAGCGGACGGAGAAGGTCTTATAAGCCTTGCCCAGCAGTACTGGCCCTGTCGTTTTTCCACTCTCCTGCAGCTCTCCAAAGGGTATTCGGTGCCAACTTGGGGCTCGTAGCCCAGACCCGCCCAGAGCCTACCATGGGTCTTGTGTCGCACCCTGCTGAACTCTGGGGCACCAATCCTGGGTCGCTTTTGTGGGCCTCCATTCTCTACTACTCTGGGAAGGCAAGCAAAATAAACACCAGGCCAAAGAAGCCTAGGGCCTTCCTCTCCCCGGGTCCCCCACACCGCCTTATCCAAGATCCACACACTGTTCTGGGTTGCGCGTGCAGAAGAATTTTAATAAAAACAAGCCATTCGGAAGGTCTGGCGGGGCAGGCAGGCTGGCTGGCCGTGTGGCCTGGGAGGCCAGGAGGCTCTCCTAGGAGCAAGCACTGCTTTGAAGATGGAGTGTCCAGGCCGGAACGAAAGGGAAGGGTCTAGGAGGGAGCAGGCCAAAGAGGGAGCAGGGCTGACAGCAGGGGGCCTTTGGGACTCTGTCGTTTGGGAATCTCCCTGAGGGCAGGCATTTAGAGTAAGTGTACGTAAGCTTAAGGGGAAGATGTTTTCATTGGCTGTGCTACCTTTCTCACCTCAAGTTGTCACCTCACTCAACCCATCTCCCCAGTCCCCCACACATGCAGCTTAATCAGGTACCTGCTGTCCCCAGTATGAAAATCAGTCCACCAAGGGCCCCAAGCCATGGCACAGATGGAGTAAAAACAAAAATCAAAAACAAAACTGAAAACTTTTAATCCCTTTTTTCTGTGGAGATGGATTTTTTCCAAAAGAAATTTAATTAAAGACAGAAAAAGACCAATATAAACCAAGAAATCACACACACATGTGAAAAGTGCCATGATGGCCCTGGAGTCCTGGCCCAAGGAGAGAAGTCTGGACACAGGGTTCCAGAGCCCCAGAAGCTGGGTCTGTAGGGGCGACCTTGTCTGCAGCAGTTTCAGAAGGTCCTCGGGGGTCCCCAGCCCTCTTCAAGGCATGAGCCTGGCAGTCTAGTGGCCCCAGTCGGAGAAACTCAGCTCTTGGTGGCTGCGAGATGCCTACCCAGACTCAGTGGTCAGGGCTCCGGCTGCCACCCTGGGACATGACCTCTCACTGCTCATTAGCAGGGGAGCAGGGGTTGACACACCCTGGTACTGACCAAAGCTCAGTAATAACTTCTGCCTGTTCTGGAGAAGTCTGTGACCCTTCCCTCAGGTGGATCTCCCCCCACCTTTTTTTTAAGCAAAAATTGGTCTATTTTTGTGATTTTAAAATTTTCTTAGCCTAAATCAGTCCAGCACATTGTGGCCAGAAACCCCCGGACCCTTTACGCAGCCAGCGTCAACCACAGCCAGGCTGTGCACGTGCTTCAGTTTCCTCAAAGCTCCCCCAGCCCCTCATGCCTTCCTTTCTGAACTGACCCATCATTTCAAATTTTGACAATGTGACTTGTCCCCTTCCAAAACCCTTGCCTCATCCCTTAACATTGCTCAGCTCAGGCTGGTGGCTTCTTGTCCGCACGATGCATGATTTCTGCAGCTATGATGCCGCCACCCTGGGGAGATGCCTGCCCCACTTCAGCCTGACTCTGGGCCTTTGTGTCTAGCACGGCCCCTCCCAGACAGCCCCCTCCTAGGTCTACCAGGGCCCCAAAGTGGGGATGAATGAATAAATGAATGAATGGTGAACTTGTATTCAGTCTGCACACACCAAGGCCTTTCCCAAATGCCTAGGTAGAGCCACTCATTCCACATTAACCCCTTCTTCATAACCCTTATTACACACTTATCACACCATCACCCAATACTGATTCTCTCCAGGCCTTCCTTGCATCCCTTGTATCCTCCTAACAGTTAGAACGATGTCTGGCACATAGTAGATGTTCAATAAATGCCTGTGGAATGAATGACTAAGACCTGGGGTGTGATCTCCTCTCCTCCTGTTGTGTCTGCACTTCTCACATCTAAGCTCTTTCTCTTTCCTTTCCTCATCTTGATCATTCCTGATTTCCCAGCAGTATTTATCTTAAGATTCCAGGGCCCTAAGGGCCTCTGCTCTCTCTTAATCTATGAGCTTCCCAAGGGCAGTGGCCTTCCATTTTAATCTCCATGTCCCCCGTCATAGCATTGTGTTTGGCATTCACAGATAACTGTTGTGCGAGTAAACAGAGAAGGACTGACCGATGTCTGAATTAATGAATGACCATTTTCTTCAGTGTTTTTGGAAATCTCACTGGCCATCTAATGGTCACTGTTCATTAGAATTCCTCTCACTTTACTTTTCTAATTAATTTCTTCTTGCCGATCAGAATTAAGTTTAAAAAAGGATATCGTTTCCCCTAGTTGCTTTGTAGACTTCTGGAAGATGGTTTTCTACCCTTTATCCACTTTCCATCTTTCCCCCACAGAAGGCACTTGGTGACCAGGAAGGTATCTGGACAGACTAAGCTACGATTCAGTAACAGATAACCCCCGATATTGGTGACTTAACGTAACAAGGTCTGGGCGACTTGCCAAGGCTGGGTCTTCTGTGTCCTGTCTTAATGCTGCCCCTCCACATCAACAGGAGCTTCCACAGCTGCTGTGACAAGGACAGAGAGGGAGGTGCCGGCGTGAGCATGGCCAGTTAAGTTTTTCCACCAGAAGGCATGCACATCACTTCTGCTCACATTTCATGGTCAAAGCAAGTCACTTGGCCACTCTTACTTCCTAAGGAATAGGGAAGTGTCATCTCCCATGTACCTGGAAGAAGAGGAGAGCAGATAATGGGTCCCTGCCATGCTGGAATTAGGGCCACACTTGGGCCTGCTGAGGCTGGCGGAGGCTCAGCCTGGGGCTGAGAAGAGGAGATGGGAAACAGGACAATGGGAAGAGCCCCGCCCTGGTCTGAACCAGGACTTGGACTTCTAAGGCGCTCTAACTGCCACACCAGTCACTTCCTGTGGTTTGCGCCAGGAGCTCTGCCGGGAGCCCTGAGTAATCACAGCTTCATAGTCACCATCAGGGAAAACTTTGTCAAACTTCTCTCAGGCCAGTGGTTTTCAACCCAGCTCTCTGAGATTGAGGCCTGGGTTTCTTCCCCTGGGGCCTCTCGTCCAAACCTTGTCCCTGCTGAAGGGACACTCCAGGGAAGAGTGACTGGAAGGAGACAGTTTGCTGGCTTGGGTCGTCTGCCACAGTGTCACCCCTGCTGCCGCCCGCCAGCCTCTGCCTCTTCCCTCCCCGACACCCCACGTCGCCCGGAATGGTTTTCTCTCTGGCTCTCTTGGCCAAACTGTGTGGTCTGAGTTTCTGGGGTGCAATCTGGTGGCAGACCAGAGAGCAGATTTGATCTGTGGTTTAAAAAACAATAAGAAAAAGAAGGGGGAGGAGGAGGAGGAGGAAGAGGAGAATTATTAACCCTTCCAGCTGGGGCAAGACTGGCTAAAACTCCTGGCCAGCGTTGGCCCCAGGCCCCGCGGGGAGCAGCTGCCCAGCTCTTCAATCCGGCAGCCCTCGATCCTGTCCCCGTCAGCCCTGCCTCCCGCTCAAGCTGCTCTGCTGCCTCTAATCTGCCTCCGGAAGTTCCCAATGGCTCCTCCCAGCCACTCTTCAAGCTCTAGGACCCCCACTTACGGGGACAAACTCACTAGAATCCATTGTTCCAATGCCTCAGATCCAACAGGGAAATGAAGATCCCACCTCTCTAATGAGCTGCCTGCAGCCTTTCGTCCTCTCTCCTGCCAATGGCATGGAGCCTGGCAAAACTCCTTTGTCATCTGCGATCTCTTTACATTTCCTGGAAATTTAAGCAATGGAAATCTCACCTTATGGCTTGGAGCACCATATGCACTGACTCTAGATCTTGCACCCGTGCGCAGCACACTCCTCTGGGCTCCAGACAGCCTTCTAAATGCTCTCCTTGAGGGCACCAAAGACTCACTGCTGTAGAACATCCAGAACTGAGCTCCTGGACCTCCTGGTCTTGCCCGCCCATCAGTTCCTCCCCTATGAGCCCCATCCGTGTTTGCTTCAAGCCAGAAACCGGCTAGTGGTCTCTGGTTCCTCTCCCTCGCCTGCCACAGCCATCCACTGCCAAGTCCTGTGGGTTCTACCTCCCAGAATGTCCAGAATGCACTCACCTGACTTCCCTCCATCTCCACCACCACCACCCTCATCGAAGCCACCAACATCTCTTGCTGTCTGCAGCCCTGCGCTGTCCTCCCCCGAGCCATCGCCACAGTGATCTTCTTAGGTATGGACTGGATTAGGCTACCACCTGGCCTAGACGCTCAGCAGGTCTGCATCTGCCTCAGGATACCCTGGCCCTCAGGCTGTGCACAGGCTGTCCCCACCTGTCCCTTCCAGTCTCACTCCTGCCATGTCAGCCATTCATTGGGGTTTTCAACAAGACAAACACTCTCCCAACTCAGGGCCTTTGGCCTTGCTGTTCCCTTGTCTAGAATGCTTTTCCCCCACTTGTCCACTGGTTAACATCTTCTCATCTCAGATCTTAGATGAACTATCACCTCCTCAAAAGGCCCTCCCTGATCTTTAATCTAAATGAGCCCTCTTGCCAGTTCCTCACATAGCACCTGGCACCTTTCCTTCATAACACTCCTGAAATATGAAATGACAAATTTGCAGGTGAGGTTGTTTGTTGTTTAATGTGTGGCTCTCCCACAAGATTGCAAGCTTCGGGAGGAGGGGTCATGTCTGGTTAAATGCTGACTCTAATCTCAGTGCCTTGTTCAGGACTTGGTATATAGTAAGTGCTCAATAAATATTTAGTGCTAAGTGGATCATTGGCCTTACGGATGGACAAACTGAGGATCAGATGGGCCAGGTGACCTGCACAGTGTACAAATGCCCAGGCTAGGACCAGAACTCAGTCCTCCTGAGTCCCCTATTCTCTCCCCACCAACACTACCACCGTATTATTTATGCTGCCATTGCTGCTGCAACCACGACACTGATTTCCAAGGATGGTGGGGAAGAGGCCCCAGGTGGAGGCCTCCCTACAAAGCCATGGCTTCCTTGCTGCCCAAGCTGTTCCAGGCTCCTCTCTGTGCCCCACACACTACCTGTCGTGGCCAGCGGGGCTCTGTGAAAGGATTCCCAGTTGGCATGCCACCCCTCCTCTCCACCCCACCCCTTCCCATCACTCTGGACCCTGTGGAGGGTCACCTACCCCAGAAAGCCTTTTTCAGCTGCGGGGGTCCCTAACACTCTCCTAATGCTAAGCTGCTCTCTAGCCCCTTCATGGATGCAGGTCTCTCCCTCCCCTTGGAAAAGACTGTGCTTTTCCAAGATGGGGCCATCCCTTTGTACCTCCTGGGATGATTCCTGCTGGGTTCCAGGCACTGTCTGGATCAGGGACACCAAAGGGAACAAGGCAACATCTTTACCCTCATGGAAAATAGCTTCCAGTGGGGTGCAGACAATTGATAAGTGAATAAGTAAATAAATAATATAATTTCCTCTGGGGTGATAAGGGGACACAATGGTGTTGGGCAGAGCCTGATGTAGACCCAGGGTTCCCGTGAGGAGATGGCATCAGAGACCTAAAGGATGGGAGGCAATGATAGTGCCCTGGGCTGAGGACATGGAAGGGGAGCTCAGCCTCTGGGAGGAGCAAGGCTTCCTCTGCCTCTGACTCCAGGGCCCAGGGCTGGCAGAGGGACCTGGGGGCAGGTCCTGAGAGCGTGGGAGAAGGTGCTCATAAGGAAGAATGCCTCCTTTCTGTAGGTAAGGATGACTTCTTCTCTTGTTTCTGTCACAAGTGGCCTAGCAGAGGCTGGTCTTAGAGCACATGGTCAACACTGCCTTTTGAGTTGATTTTTAATGATGTCCTTTCTTGATAGCCTGACTCCATGCAGCTCCTTCCCCTTTTAAATCTCTGGGTTTGATAGGCAGAGTTGCAGTGACAAGTCTTCATAAGTCAGAGAACTTCCTTCCTTCCACACTGCTCCCATCTGTCTTCCTCTGCCATGGCTTACCTTTCTAGAGTTTGAACCTTTCTGCAGAAGTCCCATTTCCCTGTTTAGGCTAGGCAAGAGCTGCCTTAGGTCCCTGCCTGGGGGAAGGTAGGAAGTCATCCCAGCCAGCTGCTGGCCCCAAGCCTGGCCTTCTGGAGCATCCTGGCCTTGCTCCCATCCCTGTAGTAAATTCTGCCACATCCCAGCCCTGCTTCAGGGCCAGGGCTACGGGGGCCCTGCCTGAGGTTCATGCCAGTGAGTTTGGGGTTTTTATTGGAAGGAGTGTGCTGTGCATACAATCCTGGCCTACAGGAGGGCAGAGGTCAGTACTGAGGGCCTGCAACACTCTCTCCACTCAGAACGGTTCCCAGCCCCTGGAGGGACAGAGGGGAAAGGACCCAAGTGAGTCAGGAACAACTCAGAGGTGAAGACTGGGGCGCCACCAAAGCAGACATTTGGGAAATGCCTGATCTAGAGGCTGAGACGCTGAGGAGTCTGATCTTTCCTGGGTGGGGTGGGGTGGGGTAAGAGGGCTTAGGCTCTGGGTGTGGGAGCTGGTTCACGAAGAACAGGTGCCAATGGGTAGTCGGGCGCCCAGAGCCTGGGGTTCTGGGTGCTACTGGCCTGGAGAAACCTTGTGAGGCTGCAGTAGTGAAGTGGGACCTACCTGGGGCAGAAGGTGAGGTTGACATGCCCAGGCTATGGTAGTATTCTTCAAGTTCTAGTTCACTGCTTGCATTTTTAGGGTAAAACATCCCCCTTCTTCTCCACCTTTGATGTTCAGCCTCACCTGCCTCAGCTTGGCTTTCTGGAACCATTTCCCTGCCACTATCCTCCACCAGGACCTCCCAGGCTGGACTCCACACCACCGAGGGCTCCACTTCCCTCTGCCTCTCTCTTCTGGGTGTTCTCTTGCCTATGGCTTCAATAGCACACGTATGTACACACATGCGTACACACACAGAGTCTGTGCTGAGTGTCCTCCTTCTGACATACAGGACACACCACAGCAAGCCCTAGCTGACATCTCTGCAGTCTCCAAAGCCTTTGCATTGAACCTCCACCTCCTCATCCTCTTTAATGGGCTCCCCCGGGGCTGGGACAAAGAGAAAGCCCAGTGTGGCCCTCCAGGCTGGCGGTCTGGGAAAGCAGCCGACGGAAGGATGAACAGCACTACTTCACAAAGCTCAGTGTGACTGTGCTGGGAGCGGTGCAGGCCACATGCAGTGTAGTCGGGGCCTCCCAGAAGCAGGCTCTGAGACAAGGATTTGAATGACATCATTTATTTGAGTGGTGTTTCCAGGAATGGGGACATGAGACAAGGCACACTGTAAACATAAGGACACAGGAAGGTTAAAAGCAAAAAGATTAAAAAACATATACTAGGCAAATATTTACCAAAGAAAGCTATATTTTCCCACCTTGATCTGGACATATAATCTTCATTAGTGTAGGGTTTTTTCCTTTTAACAATCACTTCATACTTGTGGTTCAAATCAGCGATAGATAATTCAAAGCCATATGTCTTTTTAATATTAATAGGAGCTATTATTAAGCCATGTTTGCACCATATTTTACTTATAAATTTGACTGTTTAATTTTTATTGAGATATATTTTATATACAGTTAATTGCACAAATCTTATGTTTACAGTGTCGTAAGTTTGACAAATATATGCTGGTAAAAATGACACTTCAGTCATGGTATAGAATATTCCCATCACTTTTATGCCACTTTTCAGCTAGTCCTCCCCTCTGTTCTGATTTTTATCATGCTAGCTTTGTCTGGTCTTGAACCTTATATAAATGGAATTACATATGTACTCCTTATGTCTGACTTCTTTGATTCGAAAAGATGTTTTATAGATTTATCCATGCTGTTGCATGTATCAGTAGTTCATTCCTTTTTATTGCTGCGTAGTCTTCCACCATATGATTATATCACAATTTCTTCTTTTTTTTTAAATTTTTTTTTAATTCAGGATATTATGGGGGTACAAACATTTTGGTTACATGAAATGCATTTGCCTCGCTCAAGCCAGGGCCACAAGAGTGTCCTTCCCCCATACAGTGTGCCCCCTCTCCATTAGCTGTGGGTTTACCCACCCAGCCCCCTCTACCCCCACCCTCCCACCCCCACTACCTGACCGGCACCCGGTGAGTATTACTACCATGTGAGCACCTTAGTGTTGATCAGTTACTTCATGGACAGTTGGGCTGCTTTCATTTTGGGGTAATTATGAAAAAGTGAATTGCCACTAATCAGGTACAAGTCTTTTTGTGGATCTATGTTTTCATTTCTCTTGGGTAAATACCTAGAAGCGGAGTTGCTGGTTATACATTCAGGTTGGGTTTAACTTTATAAGAAACCGACAAACAGTTCTTCAAAATACGGTTGTCCCTCTGTATCCATGGGATTTGTTCCAGGACTCCCCACAGGTACCAAAATTTGCAGATGCTCAAGCCCCTTATACAAATGGCATAGTATTTGCATCTAAACCTATGCAATCTTCCCATATACTTTAAATCATCTCTAGATTACTTATAGTACTTAATAAAATGTAAATGCTATGTAAATAGTTGTCATCCAGTGCTGTTTTTCTATTTGTATTATTTTTTTATTGGTTTTTTCAAATACTTTTGATCCACAATTGGTTGAATCCATGGACACAGAATCCTTGAATACAGAGCGCTGACTGTATTGATAGCAGAATAAATAGAATTATTATTATTGTATTATTTGTCTTTTTTATTGATTTTATTATCAATTTGTGTTTTTATTCTGGATATGAGTCTTTTGTCAGATAGATGCTTAGATAGAGAATGTTCTAGTCTATTGCTTATTTTTTAATTTTCCAACAATATCTTTTGATAATCATTTTTAATTTTGATGAGCAGAATTCCTGTTTATCATTTTTTTCTTCCATAATTAGTGCCTTTTGTGTCCAACCTAGGAAATCTTTTCCCAAGGTCATAAAAATATTCTCTCATGATTTCTCCTTGAAGATTTATACTTTTAGCTTTTATATTCAAGTCTAATACATCTCAAATTAATTTTAATGTTTGGGGTCAGTGTTGAATTTTGTTTTCCATATGGCTATTTAGTTATTCTAGCACCATTTGTTGAAAAGAATTTCCTTTTCCCATTGAATTGTATCAGTGTCCTTGTAGAAGCAGCAATGCACCAAATGAAAATCTATATTTTTCCAGCTTCTGTTACAGCTATATGTGGCCAAGTAAATAAATAAGTTTTAGCCAATAAGGTATAAGTAGAAGTATTGCAGGAGACTTCCAGGAAAACTCTTTAAGGGGAAGAGTTATTTCTTTATATTTGCTTCAATATTCCTTCCTGATGAAGATAAAACAACTGGAATTTCAATATCTTTCTTGGAATATGAGGTGTCCTTGAGAATGGAAGCCAGGTTAGCAGAGCAGAAAGATCCAAGTAATTTGGATTTCTGATGACTTCATACAACTTTTCTACCAATTCTGGGTTGCCTACCTTCAGGTCTCTCTCATGGGAGAAAAGAAACATTGTTTTGTTTTAAGGCATTGATCTGTTGGCTCTCCAGTTGGTACTGCCAAATCAAATATTAACTGGTACAATTGTTTAATAACATTTCTTTACCACTATACTATAAGATCCAATATGGAAGAGATCATTTCTATCTTGTTCCCTCTTATATCTTAGAATACAAATTGGAGTCATGAAAAGAAGGCAAAGAAGGGAGGGAGGGTAGGAGAAGAGGAAGGAACAGACAGAGGGGAAAATGTAGACTATCCATAGACACGTACCATGTGAATGATTATAATCAAAGAGTGTTTATTAATGAACCAGTATCAGCCTGAAAAATGATTTTAATCTTCAATCTAGACTGGTCCCTCTCTTCCTCAACATTTTCATCAGCAATTTGGTAAGAATAATGGCTGGATGCTAATCAATTTAACTATTAGCAGAAATAATTAATACATTAGGTAATAGAATCAGGAGTGAAAAATTTCTTGACTGGTTGTGGTAGGCATAACAATAGTAATAATAATAATGGTTCTCTGGAATCTATGTGTTACCATGTGTTACCTTACATGGAAATAATTAATACATTAGGTAATAGAATCAGGAGTGAAAAATTTCTTGACTGGTTGTGGTAGGCATAACAATAGTAATAATAATAATGGTTCTCTGGAATCTATGTGTTTCCATGTGTTACCTTACATGGAAAAAGAGACTTTACAAATGTAATTTTGTTTAGCACCTTGAGAAAGGGAAATTATCCTGGAATATCTGGGTGAGCCCAAGGAGATGTCGATGATGGAAGCAGAGTTAAAGAGAGATTTGAAGGTGCAGTATTTAAAGATGGGGGAAGGGCCTTGAGCAAATGTATGCAGGCAACCTCTAGAAACTGGAAAAGGCAAGGAAATTCATTGTTTCCCAGAGCCTCCGGAGGAACACAGCCCTGCCTACATCTAGATTTTGGCTCAATGAAACCTATTTTGGACTTCTGATCTCCAGAGCTACATGATAATAAATTTGTGTTGTTTTAAGCCACTGGGTTTGTAAAAATTTGCTACAGCAGCTATAGGAAATTAATATACTGGTTGAGTTTATAAGGCGAGTCTAACAAAATTAGCATTTAGAAAGATAGGTTTAGTGCAAAATCTTATATTAGGGTCCTAGAAAACAACCAAATCCTGATTGCCAGGACGTAAATGATTACTTTAGTATGTAAAGAGTCTGAACATTTTAATTGACTACAAGCTCAGAAAACAAATAAACAGAGATGCAAAAATATGTGGGGTCTTGGAATGGAGAAATGCACCATGTCTTCACTGAGGAAGGTCCTGCAGGCTGCCACCATCTTTGACTTGTGGTATTGAGTTGCGGGTTCAACCCTTTAAGTAGGATTGCTGACAAACAGAAGGGGCATCTAGCTGGTGAGGGATCTGAAAACCACGTTTCAAAAGAAAGGAATAAGGTATGAAAATGTCATCAAAAGAAGAGGAAATCTAAGAAGATATGACATTTTCTTAAAGGATATAACTAATTCCCTGTGTTCCCTAAGGGTAGATAGAACACAAACCCAGGAGCACCAAGGAATTTTTTCAATTGCACATGAAAAAAGAAATCTTTAACCCCTGCAGGTGGCCCTGAGATGGGATGATTTCTTTGGGAGGGGACATTCTGGGATTCTGCCCCTAGATGTATCTAAACATAGCCTGGAGGTATCTTTTAAGATCCCCTCTGGCTCCCAGAGACAGTGTCCCTTGAATAGAAGTGTATTAGGTACAGAGTTGTGGAAAGGAGGGAGATGACTCTATTTTCTCATCCAGCCATTTCACCTCCATGCAAGCCACAACTGTGGAAAGAAACCTGGATAGTTAGGACTCTGGCTCCATCTTGGAAAGTCCAAAATTCTGTTGATAAAGGAGAGGGGCTTGAGTCCCTGCCAAGCAATTCACCCCTGCTCCCACGTCAAGGCTCTCCACCACCACCAACAGTACGACAGCACAAAACAAAACAAAAGCCTGTTATTACATCAATAGTGCTTCCCACAATCAATCAAATCCTAGAATTGAGGAAATACAGTATTTTCTGAGTTTTGTGCCAGTTCTCAGAAAAAAAAAAAAAGAGAGAGAGCCAAAATTAGCTGCAATGTTCCATTCATCATAGAGCCTGGCTCCCACTGACCATGGAGAATAAGGAAGCCCCCTCTCCAAGACCCTCCCTTCCTGGGGTACTCGGTGCCCATTCCCTCAGGAGCCCCTTTCCTGCAGGGGAGGCACAGGGGAACTCCTTTCCCAAAGTGATTCACAGCTCTTGACCTCAGGGATGGCTCCAGGATCAGCCTTTCTCTTGTTGGGTCCCAGCCCTAACATATTCCTGGAGAGGGGTCAGATGAGGGACAGATTGATGAGGGAATGGATAGCTCAGTCAGGATTAGGACCTCTTTCAGGTTCCAGGGAGCAAAGGACCTTTGGGTGAAGAGGGGTTCAGAGGGGTGGGAAGAGTGGAGCAAAGAATACATCTTTCCTGGAATGAACTTGAAGCTACAGATTAGTAGTTGCAGTCCTCCACATGGCACCCCCAACTATTGCCAACTTTAAGGGAATTTCCATCTTCCCTTTGCCCCTTCGTTCACCCTCCACCCCTGCCCAGTCCCCAGGAGGGGTGGGAAGGGAACTGTGGAAATTCCCTTTTTAAGAACATGGGGTGACAGCAGAACAAAGGGATACCAAGAACTGAAAAGGATCCCTCAACCCCCACCTCCTGCTCTCATTCTCAGCCACAGCATCCTCTGAAAGGAAGAAGAACTCACCAGACCCATCTGCAGGTGCTGAATTTTCCCAAGGCCTCCAGCCCACCCTCCTCCAGTCTCCCAGCCAGCCCATCCCACTGGGGAGTCAGCAGGCCCAGCCGACAGCTGGGTTGTGCAATCAGCATCCCAGATGTGGCTGGGACTCTGACTTGCGGCAGCTGCCTCTGTCATCACCCGAAGCCTATGGCCTTCATTTCACCCTTGAGCTGTACTCTAGCAACATTCCTGTCGCTATCCCAGACAGGCCCCACCCAGCTACCATCCTCCTTTAGTAGCTCCAGAGAACACTTAGCAGTTGAGAACCACAGCCCAGCTCAGCCATACTGTGCTCTGCCACCAATATGGGGTGTGGGGCTCACTCTCCCTAGGCCTCAAGAGATATGAGCTAAATCTTGAGCCCCAAGTTCTCTCCTGAATTTTCTCTGCATTCCTGAGGCCCTTGAATTTAGCGATGCATTTATTGCTCCCCACAGGAACTGGAAACGATATAAAATCTCTTTTATTGCCCTTGGGTATTCTAAACAGGGCAAGGTCACATCCCGTTCTGCAGCTACCATGACCACTGTTTCCATGAAACCTTGGGTGTGGTCAATCATCAGGCAATGCCATTGATTATTTAGCCTCAGAATTGGCAGTTGGTCAGACTTATAATCAGCCTACTCCCTTCTTCACATAAGAGCCTGGCTCGGCAGATGCTCTGTAATTGTTTGTTAAGTGGAGAAGTGAAATGAAGGTTCACAGAGATGGAGAGAGTTGCCCAAGGTCACACGGCAAAACAATGGCAGAGATGGGATCAAAGCCCAGGTGTTGGGGCCTTGCAATCAGATTTTTTTCCTCCACACCATCCTCCCTGACTTCATAATGGTGATGGTGGTGATGATGGTGATAGTGGTGGTGGTGGTGATGATGATGACGATCATGTGGTGATGGTGGTAGAAATGGCAGTGATAATGATGACAACAATGGTGCTGATGGTGGTGATGATGGTGGTTGTGATGGTGGTGGTGAGGATGGTGGCGGTGATGGTGGTGATGATGGTCATGGTGATGATGGTGGTGGTGATGATGGTGTGGCAGTGATAATGGTGCTAACAGTGGTGATGGTGGTGGAGTTGATGACATAGTTAAGGTGGTGATGGTGGTGGTGATGGCAGTAATGGTGATGTGATGGTGACGGTGGTAATAATGATGGTTAAGGTGGTTATCATGTGGTGATGGTGGACACAGTGGTGGAGACGGTGGTAATAATGTCTTGGTGTGATAATGAAGACAAATTACTTTCTGTCAAGGAATTCTTGTTAGGATACATAGCTCATTCCAATACTTTTGGATCTAATTCTTCAACCTTGGAATGGCTGGGAATTTGAGTGAGTCCTCATTTAAATCTTTATTCAGCAGCAGAAATGAAGCCTCGTGTGGCAGCCAGAAGAACTCACTGTTCAGAAGTCCTGCTGTGGTGAGCACGGGGACAGACGGCTCCCTCTGCTGCCCTCTGGATCCACCACAGCGCTTGTGCCAAGGCCCCTCCCAACGGCTTCTCCAGCCAGTGACCAAGCACAGCAGGGGTGCTGACACTGGCCCGTTCCTGGAGATGAAGGACTCTTCAGCCAGGTGACTTTGGCCCAGGGATTCCCTGTCAGACTCCTCATCATGGCTGGAAGCTTCTGAGAGCAGCACTGCGACCTCAGACTCTCCCCCCACCCCATCCGCTCTCCCTTCCCTCTCTCCTCCATGGGGCCAGACATGCACAGCCACGCAAAGGCTCTCCTCATCTTCCCTAGCGCCCTGTCCTTCATTCTTCACAGGCGTTTCCTCTGACAAACCTCCTCCATGTCTCCTCATGGACTTTTCTGTGCTTTTCAGCAGACTCAAACTAATAAACCTAGGTGACCAAGCTGAGTATTACCACTCTGGCGAAAATAAAAATAATGGAAAAAATATTTTAAGAATGAGACTGATTTTCGTCTGTGACTTAAAAACTGTCTCTGAGGACGATTCTGGGCAGGAATGCTTTATATGCTTTGAGAAATGAAGTTGAGTTTGCCTTTGGATAGTACCTTGCTAGGGACTTGAAATATAGTGGAGAGAAGGGAGAACAAAGACCCTGAGACAGGAACCAGGGTGATATGTTTAAGGGACAGCGAGCAGCCCCAAATGGCTGGCAGGAGGAAAGGATTAGGGGAGAGGAGAAGCTACCGCTGGACGGCGGGAGAGAACCAGATAAGCACCCCGAAGCCCGAGGGAGGACTTGAGATTTGATGAGATAAGAACAGAAAAGACTCTCAAAGGGTGGAAGTGGCATTATGGAGGGCAGGGTAAGGAGGGATTGCCGGGTCACGCAGCCTGACACCGAGAGCTGGATTGAGATGGTGGACACGGTGAATGCTGAAGGTGTTGAGAAGGGATGAACAGGTCTTGTTGCCTCACTGGCCATGAGCTTTAAAGAGGAGGTGTGTGTGGAGCCTCTGACAGGAACAAGATGGCTGAAAGGAGTTGTGTTCTGGAGGGAAGATTATGAATTGTTTGGGGGCATGTTTTTCCAGTAGTCACGTCCACCCACGACTTGAAAATGTGGGCCCAAAGCACGGAAAGGAGGCTTTAGGCTGGGATGTGGCCTTAGAAGACAAAGGAGTGAACGAGTTCCCCTCCAGGAGTCATCGTGGGAGCACGGACATGCCCAGGTGGAGGAAGCGGAGTCTGAGAAGTGCCTGCCTGGCGGCAGGGAAGGATGAAGTGGAGACGGAAGGGAGGGAGCCGGGAGGTAAGAAGACAGGAAAGGCAGAATCCCCTGTAACCAGGGCTTACATGGACACTGGTGGTCCTGAGGGCTGGACCCCCCACGTCCCTCCACAGCTTTCCAGCCTCAGGGGTGCCTAGGCTGGCCCTGAAAGGAATGAGGGAGCAGGCATCTGGGGGTTCCCACAGACCTCAGAGAAAGTCTCCTCCAGGGTCACGTCAGAAGAAACGGGGGACATTCTTGCAGAGCTCAGGACTGCTGAGCCTGCCATGGAGGTGGCCTCCCACAGACTGCTCCTGTGGTCCGGTGGACACGTTGCTCTCCTGGGGTCAGTGCTGGGGCGGCAGCAGCCTCCGTGTGAGGTGGTGGTGCTGGCATCTGCTTCCCTGGAACAGGGACTAGGAAAACAGATGACCTCAGGCTGAAAGCTCTTAGAATCCTTGCTCAGAAGAGGCAGAAAAGATGAGGCTAAAAATACATGCAGACCCAAATTCCCTACCTCTCCAGAAAAATTACAAGCAGAGTATCCTACAAATGTGTGTGACACAGGCCCCTGGCATGGGCTGTTCCCTCATCAGCCTGTTGATTACGCTTTTCCTGGGCTTACGCACCTGCCCTCCACCCAGGCCTGGCTCCCCTCTGTCTGCAGAGCAGGCTGGGCTTGTTCCTATTCCCAGCCTTTGTCCACCTTCTTCCCTCCCCTGATGCACCCTCTCCTCCTCCTGGCATATCCTCAGCTTGTCCAGGGTTCATCTCACAGATCCCTGCTGATCTCCTCTAGGGAGCCTCCTAGGCTGCTAAGCTCCTCTAAACTAACAACCTGAACCATACAATGTACCAGAAGATGGTCTATCTTTTCCTCAGTCTCTGAATGTTAGACTTATCTCTTATAGCCATAATAGAATCTTCTTAATGGGGGAGGGGAACTCAGCTTTGCCCAGGCTGATCTTGAACTCCTAGTGTCAAGAGCTCCTCCTCCCTCAGCCTCCCAAGTAGCTGGGACTATAGGCATGTACCATCGCATCTGTTATTTTTTTCTATCTGTAAAAGCACCTAGCCTAAAATTGAGCACATAGTAGGTACTGAATAAATGTTCCTTGTGATCAATTGAATAAATAGAATGGCTTAGTTTGAATATTTGAATATATTCAGCTCTTAGGGATAGGAAAGAGTGGGAGAGGAGGCGCACAGGGAGATTACATAGAACAAGAGGGGAAGGATGGAAGCCCTCACCCTACTGTGTATGTGTGTGCGTGTGCACATGCGTGCATCTGCCCTTGGATAGGACATACCTGGGAGGCTCTGTACTGAACTAAAGGAAAGAGTTATCATGCTTTGGATTCTTGAGCAATTTATAGGATTCTCAAAATGGCCCTGAACGCTCTGAAGAGCCAATGGCCCATCATCTGCGCTACAGCTGCCTGGGCTTTGCCCTGAGCCCACTTCCTTTGGCTGCAGATTGAGGAGCTTTGCTGGCGAGTCCCACAAAAGAAGCTTGGTTCTGTTGCTTCTGCTGTGACTGACCGTGAGTTTTGTCAGTCATGGCAGGAGCAAGGATGCACGAAGCCAAGGGTGTGTCTCGTGGCTGACCGTTTCTTTACAATCTGACCTTTGCTCCTCCCCCTCCCACTGCCAAGTCCAACTGTCTCGCCCCTCACTTGGGAGCCTCTGCCCTACAGAAGCCTGGGTCTAAGCACAACATACGACCCACAGTAGGTACCTGAAAGCTGCAGGGGGCTAGAAGGAAGGGAGAGATAGAAGCAGAGAGGATGGGAGAAGAAAATTAGTTTTTAGATCTAAAACTTCTGGGAGAGGGGTAGTAAAGAAAAAAAAGGGAATAAATATGTAGACTTCCTGTAGCACAATTTAGTGTAACTATAGTACACAAAGAGCAGAGTGGCTCACACAGACAGCACCCTAACTCGGTTTTAATAAAATGATTGTAGATTACGATCAAAATAGTAAACATTAAACCTTTCAATATGCTGGCAAAAGGCACAGGATTGTGACTTCCACAGTTCAGTGTGACTCACAGAGGAAGGGGTGTCCACCCAGCTTCTCTCCAACCCAGGGCATGTCAGGGAACAATCTTGGACCTTCTCCTCTTCTCCCTCCTATCTGCTCTCAAAAGACACTTTGCTCCGGTCAGAGCTGGACGTTCCCCTGGCCGGGTCTGCCAGTGGGTGGGCTAACTCAGGCGCCATCTTCTATCAGGAAGTCTCTCTTCCAGAGACTCAGCCTCGCCGGGCAGGCCCCGCCAGCCTCCTGCCCACCCTCACTTCCTGTGCTGTGACATGGCTCTCAGAGACAGAAGCAGCCATCTGCTTCACAGCTTGCCTGTGGCTGGGTGGACGAGGCATTTGCAGCCTATAGCTAGGTGGGGATATGGACTCTAAGACTGCCACTCAGATCTGGCTACTGGGACACTAGGGACTTGGGAGCACGCTGCGCCCCTTGGGCTTCCAGACAAGGGCCTCCCGTGCCAGCCCAGCTTATCCGAGAAGCCCTGCTTCGGGGAGATACCGGGCACTTGTCCAGAGATTAAGCTACTACCGTGTTTCCCTTTTGGATTTTATCCTTATGTTTATGACTCCCTTGGCAGGAGACCTGGAAGGAAGGGAGGTGAGTAGGATTCAGGCCCTGAACCTCCCTGGATCCCGAACAAGGGGCCAGAGTGCAGTAACTCAGCAAAGATGCTAAATATGCCATTCTCAAGGTCACACTTTCCCCATACCCTGTCTGTTCTGTAAAACTCTACCCGCAAGGCAGCGCGATAAGGGGGAAAGAAAAGGCCGGGAGATAAGAGACCTAAGGTTTTGCCCCAGCTCTGCCCATGAGGAAATCTTTACTCCTCCATGGCTTCAGTTTCCTTAATGCAGAAAGAGACCTCTGAGGCCCTCAAAACCTCTCATGTGAAGCAACTTTACAACTGGAATTTAGTTTGATACCAGTAACCTTGTGTGCAGGACAGAAGCCGACGTGATCCCAGACCTTGGGATTTAACGATGGAGTGGTGGGGTTAGGATAGAAAACTCACATGTGTGAACCAACTGGAGGAAAACGCGAGACAGAGTTTGATTGAATGCCTGAGTTAGTGGATCAGACCAGCAGCGCCTGGCTTGTGGGCTGGGACTCTTGCAAGCGATCTGCACATCTAGATGCCCTACAAGCATCGACTGAAGGCTGAATAAATAATACAACACGCACATATATGTGTGACTATTTTTCAAATCATCAATGCTGCCGTCACGAATGAAATGCAAGTTCATTAGAAAACGGTCCTACATGGAGACCGCTTTTGGGTTACCACACGTTTTCTCAAACAGCGGACCTTACAAAGACAATTGCTGTTTACAGTGAAATAAAACAATATCTGGGCTCTCCTTTAAAATACTCCAGGGAAAAAAGGCAGGGGGTGCATGAAACTAGAAGGAGAGAATGTTAATAATTATTGAAGCTGGATGAGGAGTATTCAGAGGATTATTATACTGTTGTCTTGACTTTTGTATGTTTGAAATTTTCCATAATAAAATGTTTTTTGAAAAGTATAAATGCTCTTATGTGGTCATTGATGGAATCTTTTGACATTCACAAAAGGGGTTCTTTGTGGAAAGCTGCTCACAATACATTGTTGAGTGAAAAGAAGCAGTTATAAAGCCATATGTAAGTATGACTTCAATTCATTTTCTTTAAAACAGTGAGGGTGCGTGTGTCTGTGTGTGTGTGTGTGTGTGTGTGTGTGTGTGTGTGTGTTTCAGACCCTCACAAAGATGTGAATGGTGGTTAACCCTAAGTAGAGGGAATGGGGCAGTTTTTATTTTCTTTATTTTGCTTATTTGTATTTCTGATGATGAATATACTTTCTTTTTGTTATCAGCCCAAAATAGTTTTTAAGTTTCATAATAGGTATTCTTAGATTCCAAGAGGCTCCAGAGAATTTGTTTGGACTCTCACGTGCTGTAGGAATTCAGGGACATCAGCATGGGTGCCAGGCCTTGTGAAGCTGGCATGGTGGACAGCCTCACCCTGGGTCTTAAGCACAGGCAGGATTTAGAAATCCCAAGGCAGATGGGACGGCGTGCCAGGCAACACAAAAATAAGGACATCTTGTCTTGAGAGAATGTCTTTCCCAGAGCAGGGGTGAGCCCAAGGGCCAGGGGGCTGCAGGGGGTATGGAGCAGAGATGGAACAGCTGGGTGGGACAAGGTCTTGAAGGGCCATGGGGTTCTGGGAAAAGAGGAGTCTGAATGTCTGGCTAAAAATTGTCCTGGGTATGTGTGTGAGTGTGCACGCGCGTATTAGCTGTGGCATTCAGAACAAGGGATAATTGGAAAAACATGACCAATGCTGAGCCACACGCATTTGGGGACATGTGGCTCTGGTTCTGAGATTGTTTGTCATTCCTTATTTCAGGAAAGCAGGAAGACAAAAGATGAAGCATTGAACTCAACGAATATTCAGATGTCACCAAAGAGTCATCCTGAGGCCAAGACCGCCATCTATCAACAGCCATCTCTTGGGGCCACCACCCACTCCATGGACAATCCCGCTGCTAGGTTGTCGGTATGCACAGTGCCAGGGCCCTCAGCAAGCAATAGGAGCTTTCGCACGCTGGGAGAAGGAACTCTGGCACCTTCCCAAGGGTTTGCAGGAAGGGAGCTGGAGGGGCAGCGGGATGCAGAGGAAGAGGCTGCATTACAGGCAAACTGGAGAAAATCCGGGAAACTCCCAGAAACTCCAGCACAAACTGTGAGGAGAGCCTGGGTGATCCACAGAGGCCTACATGACCTCAAGGAGGCCCAGAGTTGCTGGCTTCCAGAAGGCGGGGAAGTTGATGGCATGCTTCTCTGTATCTCTGTGTCCTTACTGGCAACTAAAGTAAAGGCATGAGGGTGGGGGTAGGGGTTCAAATCAGACCTTTGGGGAATCCGAAGAGGGTGGAAGACCTTAGAGCATTCAGAGGCTAGGCTAGGCAGGTGGACACCTGCTGGGAAGACCCGCAAGGGGATGGCCATTCAAACTCTCTTTGGTCAAGGCGCCAGAGGGTGGACTCGCAAACTGCTAGCATGGGGCTTCTCTGAGCTCCCCTCATTCACTGCTACCTAGGAGACCTTAACTTCACCTGATGTGAAGAGGCTTGGGATCTTAAAGCTGATGTGACATTATCCAGCCTTGCTCTGATCTTTGCCAGAACACTAAATGCAGTGCTTGGTTCTGAGTAGAAACTCAAGGAACGTGAGGTCCCCTTCCCAACCCGGCAGCCCTAACTCTTCTCGCCTGGCTTACCTCCTCTTAGGAGGCCTGGCAGCCTGCATCAGGAAGGTAATAGCTTGCTCTTTGCTCGTCCAGCCAAGTCCCTTTCCCCTTCACTCAGCCAAAATAAGGTTGGACTTTCTCACAGTGTTTACTAGGAAACTAAGAAATAAACAAAGCAAAACTGAAGGCAAGTGATGGAGGTTGAGAAACTATTACAGGATTCCAGAATCTATCAGCAATGTCAGGTCAAAAAAACCAATCCAAATCCCCTAGGTTTTTTTTATCTTATTAAGTGCTTCTTATTTCTTATTTTTATTATATTGTTCTAGTCCTCATTCTCATTATTAAGTTTTGTTAATATTTTTGAACATATGCCATGTGCCAAGCATTGTGCAATGTGGTTATTATTTTATCAGTCACAATGAATGTGTACATATACCATTTTATCATGCTCAGAAAGGGTTAAACTTGCCCACAGTCAGCAAATTTCTTCCTGTGTATTTTTTATCTTCTTGATCCTAAAGTGGCAGAGCTGGAGCTGAAACCGAGTTCTCTGACTTCAAAATCTATGTATTAATCACCCTCCATCTACCTCTTTTTGGCTGTGTGTCCACACCTCTCCTTGTAACATAAAGCGTCTAAGGTGGGGTGCCTAGCCAGGCAACACACTTCATGAACCTTGGGACCCATTTCTGGCCCAGGCCAAATTCATGCATAAGCTCCTGACTCTGGCTGTGAAATACTTTGCAACCTCAAGAAAACAAATAAATGGGACTGTCTTGCATTTCCTTAGCCTTTTTTTTTTCTCGTGGACTTCAGGTGCACAAAGTTGCTGTGTCTACTTCATGGTATCTTATCATTAGTTCACCTGTTGCCTTCCTTTATTTTCTATTTGTATATTTGTTTATTTAAAGAAAATAAACACTCACAGACCACCACTCATCTCAAGAAATAGAACATTACAGATAATTTACAACTCCTTGTGTTCCTTCCTAATCTGGTCCCCTGACCCCACCCCCTCCAAGTAATCACTATATTGAATAGTATGTTTCTTTATTCTCTTGTTTTTTAAAAAATGCAGTTTTTACTAAAAGTTTTTTAATGTAATTTTAACACATATATATGTATGTTTAAATATAATTTTCTTTAGTTTTTTTTTTAAACTTGTGGGATTATAGCTGAGAACCAGAACCTTCTGAGATTTCTTTTTTCATTTAAAATTATGCTGTCAAGAATCATCCATGTCGTTGTAGATACTTTCTCTTTTTTTCTTTTCTTCAATCCTACCATAAAAAAGAAACAAATAAATTTAACAAGATTTCTGATCACCTTTGCATCTGAAATATCTTGCACTATCTCTTGAATTTAGTTCTCTTCTTAAAAGACACTTCAGAAAGTGTCTTCAGTGTAGGTCTTTTGTGGGGGTGGTTGTGCACTGTCATTCAGATGACAATTGGTTAAATATAGAAGCATTAATTCAAAATTTTTCTTTCAATATTTAAAAAATATTACTCCACTATCTTTATGCCTCCATTGTTGCTATTCAGAAGTCTGATGTCAATATGGCTCTTGTGCCTTTGTAGTTGTTCACTCCTTTCTCTAAAGAAACTTTTAAAATGTTCTTTTTTTTCATTGATGTTCTTAAATTTTACTATAGTGTGTTTAGAAGTGAGGCTTTCCTTCTCTCTCCTATTTGTACTGTATTGATCCTTTTTTAACTTGAGATTATTTATTTTTCAAATTCTGATAAATTTATCTATTATTTTATCAAATACTTTTTTCCCATATATTTTTTATCTTCTTGATCCTTATGTTATCCTCTGGAACTCCTATTATCTGGTAGTTAGCATTTCTACTCCCATATTCTGTATTCTTTAACTTTTCTTGTATATGTTCTTATTTCTTTTTCCTTTCCTGCTACCTTCTGGGAAGCTTCCTCAATCTGATCTTCCAATTCACTAATATGTTCTTCAGCTATATCCAACCTATTATTATTTGTGTATGATGTTCTTTATTCCAGCTATTATATTTTTATCTAATAGCTCTACCAGTACTTTTTGAAGATTTTTTTATTCTTCTTGCATATTGCATATATGTTTCTCCATTTCTGTGAATGTGTTTAGCTCATTTTAAATTCCCAATCCATTTTTCTAAAACTTCTGCTTTAGAAGGAATGTGCAGCCCAGTTGTGGTTTTCCTCTTGAGGTGGTGGTGCTCTCTCAGGCATTTAGTTATTTGGGCACATATTCTCCAGGAATCTCAGCTACTGTCTGAAATTATGTAGTGGAGAAGGGAAAGCCACACTGTAGTCATAGAGCAGTGGTTCCCAGATACCTTGGCCATCATACCACAAAGCAACTCCTTAGGCTGGGAGTAGGTGTGAAAAACATTCTCCCTAGATATAATCCACTAGCATAGAGTGGGAGAAGAGCACAGAATATGCAGATGAGTTAGTTTCAACCTGGTTTTCCCAGCTCCCTTCTCCAGAGGGGTAGGTGTGTTGCTCAGACAATACCCCTCTGTATACCTGCCCAAACTCCTGGACCATTGTCTCCAAAGTCTGCAGTAAGAAGCACACAATTCTTGTCCCAATACAATGTAAGGAAAGGCAAGATCATAGCTTAAACCATTTTTCCCTAATTTAACCTCTCATTGTCACCATCAATCACCAATAGTCACCTTCCATCCAAGCCTTTGACACACCCAACACACCAGTTTAAAGTAAATATTATTAGACCAAAGAGAGAGATAGATCCCAATACAATAATAGTTGGAAACCTCAACACCCCATATTCAGCATTGGACAGATCATTTAGACAGAAAATCAACAAAGAAACATCAGACTTAATATGCACTACAGACCAAATGGACCTGATAGATATTTACAGAGCATTTCATCCAATGGCTGCACAATATACATTCTTTTTCTCAGCACATAGAACATTCACAAGTATAAACAATATGTTAGACCACAAAACAAGTCTTAAAAATTAAAAAAAAATGAAATCATATCAACTATTTTCTCTGACCACAATAGAATAAAACAAGAAATCAGTAACAATAGAAACTTTGGAAACTGTACAAACACACGGAAGTTAAACAGTATGCTCCTGAATGACCAGTGGGTCAATGAAGAAATTAAGAAGGAAATTAAAAAATTTCTTGAAACAAATGAAAGTAGAAACACAACATACCAAAACCTATGGGATATAGTAAAAACAATACTAAGAGGAAAGTTTATAGCAAAAAGTGCCTACATCAGAAAACTTCAAATAAACAACCTAGTAATGCATCTTAAAGAACCAGAAATCAAGAGCAAACCAAACCCAAAATTAGTAGAAGAAAAAAATAATAAAGATAAGAGCATAAATAAATGAAGTTGAAACAAAAAAATTACAAAAGATCAATGAAATGAAAAATTGGTTTTTTGAAAAGATAAAGAAAATAGACAAACCTTTAATGAGACTAGGAAAAAAGAAATAAGACCCAAATAAATAAAACAAAGGAGACATTACAAATGACACCACAGAAATTCAAAGGATCATTAGAAACTACTATGAGCAACTATGTGCTAATAAATTGGAAAACCTAGAAAAAATGGATAAATTCCTAGACACATACAACCTACCAAGATTGAATCATGAAGAAGTCAAAAACCTAAATAGACCAATCACAAGTAAAAAGATGGCAATAGTAATAAAAAGTCCCCTATGAAAGAAAAGCCCAGGACCCATTGGATTAACTGCTGAATTCTACCGAACATTTAAAGAAAAACTAGTAACAATCTTACTCAAACTATTCTAAAAAACTGAGGAGGAGGGAATAATCCCATACTCATTCTATGAGGCCAGTATTACCCTGTTACCAAAACCAGACAAAGACACAACAAAAAAGAAAACTATAGGCCAATATATCTGATGAACATAGGTGCAAAACTCCCCAGCAAAATACTAGCAAACTGAATTCAACTACACATTAGAAAGATTATTCATCATGATCAAGTGGGATTCATCCCAGGGATGCAAGGATGATTCAACATAGACAAATCAATGTGACACATCATATAAACAAAACAAAGGACAAAAACCATATGATAATTTCAATTGGTGCAACATCCTTTCACTATAAAAATTCTCAAAAAACTGGGTATAGAAGGGCTGCACCTCAGCATAATGCAAACCATATATGTGAGATCCATAATTACTATCATACTTAATAGGGAAAAACTGAAAACCTTTCCTTTAAGATCTGGAACAAGACAAGATCTGCCCGCTTTCACCACTGTTTTTCAACATAGTACTGGAAGTTCTAGCTAGAGCAATCAGACAAGAGAAAGAACTAAAAGGCACCCAAATTGAAAAGGAAGAAGTCAAATTATCCCTGTTTGCAGATGATATGATATTATAGTTAGAGAAACCCAAAGACGCCACAAAAAACTACTAGAACTGATAAAGAAATTCATCAAAGTTGAATGATACAAAATCAATGTACAAAAATCAGTAGCATTTCAATATGCCAACAGAGAACAATCTGAAAAAGAAACCAAGAAAGTAATTCCATTTATAATAGCTAGAAATAAAATAAAATACCTGGAATAAACTTAACCAAAGAAGTAAAATATCTCTACAATGAAAACTATAAAGCCTTGATGACAGAAATTGAAGAGGACACACAAAAAATGGAAAGATATTCCATGCTCATGGATTGGAAGAATCAGTATTTAAAATGTTCATACTATCCAAAGCAATCTACAGACTCAATGCAATCTCTATCAAAATACCAAGGACATTCTTCACAGAAACAGAAACAAAATTCAAAAATTTATATGGAACCACAAAAGACTCAGAATAGCCAAAGCCATCCTGAGCAAAAAGAATGAAACTGGAGGAATCACATTATATTACATTATACTATACCGACTCAAATTATACTACAGAGCTGTTACATAATTATAATAATCAAAACAGCATGGTACTGGCATAAAAACAGACACATAGATTAATGGAATAGAATAGAGAATCCAGAAATAAATATACACGTCTATTGTGAACTCATTTTCAACAAAAGTGCCAGGAACATTGGCTGGGGAAAGGACAGTTTCTTCAATAAATGGTACTGGGAAATCTGGACAATTATATGCAGAAAAATGAAGCTGGAACCCTATACCTCATCATATACAAAAATAAAATCAAAATGAATTAAAGACTTAAATCTAAGACCTGAATCTATGAAGCTATTAGAAGAAAACTTTGAGGAAATGCTCCAGGACATTGGTCTGGGCAAAGATTTCTTGAGTAATCTCTTGAAAGCACAGGCAACCAAAGTAAAAATGGACAAATGAGATCACATCAAGCTAAAAATCTTCTGCACAGCAAAGGAAACAATCAACAAAATGAAGGGACAACCCACAGAATGGGAGAAAATATTTGCCAACTACTCATCTGACAAGGAATTAATAACTAGAATATATAAGGAGCTCAAACACCTCAATAGGAAAAAATTAAATAATCCAGTTAAAAAATGGACAAAAAATATGAATAGACATTTCTCAAAAGAAGACATACAAATGGCCAAATGTATAGAAAAAAATTCTCATCAACATTATTCATCAGAAAAATGTAAATCAAAAGTACAATGAGATATCATCTCACTCCAGTTAAAGTGGCTTTTATCCAAAAGATGGGCAATAATGAAAGTTGGCAAGGATGTGGAGAAAGGGGAACATTCATACTCTGTTCACAGAATGTAAATTACTACAACCTCCACCGAGAACAGTATGCAGGTTCCTCACAAAACTGAAAACAGAACTATCATATGACCTAGCAATCCCATTTGGGTATATATCCAAAAGAAAGGAAATCAGTATATCAAAAAGATATCTTCACTCCCATGTTTACTGCAGCACTATTCACAATAGCCAATATAAAAAATCAACCTAAGTGTCCATCAACAAGATAAAGAAATTGGGTACATATACACAATGGAATATTATTCAGCCATAAAAGAGAATGAAATCCTTTCATTTGCAACAACATGGATGAAACTGTAGAGCATTATATTAAGTGAAATAAGGTAAGGACAAAAAGACAAATTTCACATGTTCTCACTCATATGTGGCAGCTAAAACTTAATGCAATTGATCTCATGGAGGTAGAGAGTAGAGTGACGGCTACCAGAGGCTGAGAAGGGTAGCAGGGATGGCAGATAAAGTGGGGATAGTTTATGAGTGAAAAAATATAGTTAGATAAAATGAATAAGATCTAATATTTGATAGCATAACAGCATGACAATAGTCAACAATAAGTTATTGTATATTTTAAAATAACTAAAAGAGTGGAATTTAAATGTTCCCAACATGAAGGAAGGGTAAATGCTTGAGGTGATGTATACCCCAATTACCCTGATTTGATTATTACACATTGTATGCCTGTATGAAAGCATCATATGTACCCCATAAATATATACGATGATTATATACCCATAATAATTAAAATTTTTTTGAATGCACATCACTAATCAACAGAGAAAGACAAATCAAAACCACAATGAGATATCATCTCACCCCAGTTAAAATGCTTTCATCAAAAAGACAGGGAATAACAGATGCTGACAGGGATGTGGAGAAATGGGAACCCTCTCACACTGTTGGTGGGAAGGTAAGTAGTATAGTCATTATGGACAACAGTACGGAGGTTCTTCAAAAAATTAAAAATATAACTACTATATAATCCAATAATCCCACTACTGGGTATATATTGGGTATATATCCAAAGAAAACGAAATCAGGGTGTCAAAGAGATATCTGCACTCCCATGTTTATTGCAGCACTATTCACGATAGCCAAGATAAAAAATCAACCAAAGTATCCATAAATGGATAAAGAAAATGTGGCATGTATACATAATGGAATACTATTCAGCCATAAAAAATGAAATCCTGTCATTTGGGACAACATGGATGGACCCAGAGGACATCAAGTTAATTGAAACAAGCCAAGCACAGAAGGACAAATACCACATGATCTCATTCCTATTTGGAATCTAAAAGCATTGTCTCATAGAAGTAGAAAATAGAATAGCAGTTACCAGAAGCTGGGGAGAGAAGTAGTGAGTGGAGGATGAGGAGAGGTTGGTCAACAGGTGCAAAGTTATAATTAGATAGGAAAAATAAATTGTGATGTTCTATTGTACAGTAGGGTGAATATAATTAACAATAATGTATCGTACACTTCAAAATAGCTAGAAGAGAGTGTTTTCAATGTTCTCACCATGAAGAAATGACAAATGTTTGAGGTGATGGTTATGTTAATTTCCCTGATTTTATCATTACATAATGTACATATGTATTGAAACATCACATTGTACCACATAAATATGTACAATTATTATGTGTCAATTGAAAACAAAACTTATAAAAAAAGAAAATTAAATTTTCTTTCTTAAAAATATCAGATAATAACAAATAGAGAAATTGAAACTTTTATACACTCCTGGTTAAAATGTAAAATGGTGCAGCCACTTTGGAAAACAGTCTGGCAGTTTCTTTTTTTTTTTTTGAGACAGAGTCTTGCTTTGTTGCCCGGGCTAGAGTGAGTGCCCTGGCGTCAGCCTAGCTCACAGCAACCTCAAACTCCTGGGCTCAAGCAATCCTTC
>NW_012147986.1:1660994-1726661 GCF_000956105.1 Propithecus coquereli
CTCCTGAGTAGCTGGGACCACAGGCATGCGCCACCATGCCCGGCTAATTTTTTTATATATATATTTTTAGTTGTTCAGATCATTTCTTTCTATTTTTTAGTAGAGACGGGGTCTCGCTCTTGCTCAGGCTGGTCTCAAACTCTTGACCTTGAGTGATCCACCCGCCTCGGCCTCCCAAAGTGCTAGGATTACAGGCGTGAGCCACCGCGCCTGGCCAGTCTGGCAGTTTCTTAAAAGAGTAAACATAGAGTTACTATATTACCTAGTGATTCCACTCCTATGTAAATCCCCAAGAGAAATGAAAACAAATTTTAACACAAAAACTCGTATACAAGTGCTCATAACAGCATTATTTTTAACCAAAAAGTGGAAACAACCCAAATTGTCTTCCAGTAATTAATGAGTAAATATAATGTGGTATATCCATACAATGGAATATAATTTAGCAATTAAAAGAAATAAAGCATTGAGACTTGCTACAACATGGATGAACCTGGAAAACATCATGGTAATGAAAGAAGTCAGTTCCAATTTCTCTATTTGTTATTATCTGACTTTTTTTAATAAATAAAATTTAATTTTATTTTTATAAGTTTTGTTTTAAATTAACACATAATAATTATACTTATTTATGTGGTACAGTGTGGTACTACATATTATATAATTCAATTTATATGAAATATCTAGAATAGGCAAATCTATAGAGAAAGAAAGTATATTAGTGGTTGCCTAGGACTAGAGGAAGGAACAAGATTTTAGGGGGCGGGTGATGGAAATATTCTAAAATCAATTGTGGTGGTGGTTGTACACCTCTGTGAATATACCAAAAGCCATTGAATTATACATTTTAAATGTATGACTTGCATGGTGTGAATTATCTTAATCTTAATAATACAAGATTCTTAATACTCTTATATTTTATTCTAATTTAATAGAGTTTGTTCTATAACTCTTTAAACTGTATGGAATTAATATTTTGTGTAGAATGTGAGAAAGGAATTTTACTTTTTTAAAGGGATAGTTATTAATCTCAACTCCACTTTTTGCATAGTCTATCCACTTGTCACTGCCTTGAAATAAAACTTTTATAATATACTAAATTCTCAAATATACATGATTCTGTTGCTAGACATTGTGCTCTAATTCCTTGTCTATTTGTTCTGACATGAGTATTGCATAGTTTTGATTAGTGTAGCCTTATAGAATATTTTGAAATCTGGCTGGACAAATCTTCTCATACAAAATATCCCATGCCATTTTTTTATGGTTATCTAATTGCTTTAGTCAAAATATTTTTTAAAAATGCAACCAAATTTCAACAGCATAAGAAATTTTTAAAATAGTCAATATATACTACATTTGAAAGACATTGTATTTTTATCATATCATAAAAATAATTTAGTTTTCTATGTCATTTTCTTTCATTTAGTCTTCCAAATGAACTCTACAATAAATATACCAAATCACATAATCACAAAAAAGTAAAAAAAAAAATCAGCATTTGATTGAATTACGTTGAAATTATTGGTTGATTTGGGGAAGTATTGCCATCTTTACAATATTTAATCTATCTTTCCATTGAAATAGGCATTTACATCATTCAGTGACATCTGTGATATCTTTACAGGTCTTGAATGTTTATTGAGAAGTTTATGACTTTTGTTACTATTGCTGATGAGAGATACTTTTGTTTGATATTCTAATGATTATTAACAACATATAGGAAAGCTACCAATGCTTCTATATTTATCTTTCATCTAACCACCTTAGAACACTCTCATTATTTATAATAGCTTATCCATTTATTATTTTGTATTTTTTAGGTAGATGTATCTGCTAGGAATTTTTTCATATTGTGTTTTTAAAAAGAAAAGGAAAATTGCCTTAAACGAAAAGGAAATTTATTTGCTCTTAGAGCAGAAAGTTCAGGACAAAGACTGACAGTAGAAGAACTTAGTTTTTCTCCCCATCTCTCCATGGCATTTGTATGTATAAGATTCATTGTCAGGCTACATGTGGTTAGTCACATGGACATCACCAAATAACCCAAGAGAATGGAGTGTTTTGAAGTGGGTAGGCCTGGTTCACACGCTTGACTTTTGTTGCTGAGGGAGGAGGTCCATCCAGATAATACGAGGCAAGAGTGCATGAAGGAGTGGATCCTAAAGTGAAATTTGTGGGCTACTACAGAAAGAAGACGCAATAGATGCTGGAGAGCCAATAGATAATCAATATGGAAACAATCAAATCATCTAAAAATAATGGTGTTTCTGCCTCTTTATTTCTGATATTTATGCTACTCAATTTTTTTTTCTTATTGCATTGTCTAGGATGTTCAGAACTAAGTTGAGAAATTGTAGCAATAGTATTCCCTGACTTTAGTGGTATTTTACAATTTTGAATAAAGTGATTTGGATAAAAATTTGATACTCTTAACTAAGTAAGAAAATACCATTCTAGGTCAAACTGATTGAAAATTTTTAATTAAAAATGAAATATTGAATTTTATTAAATGTCTATTGATATGATTGCATATTTGCTCTAATTTATGTACTAAATTAAATAAATAAATTTCTTAACATTGGATAGTTTCTGCATTTCTGTGAATTGCTTTTATAATGGCGGGGCGGGGGGGAATAACCAGACTATATTTGTTTTATAAGAAGCAACAAGTAAGTTGTGAGATTTTTCTATTTTGGGTGAGCTCTGGTTAAGGGAGAGAGATTTGGTGATCACCTATGGAAGGCATATGTGATCCAAGATTCAAGGATATGGCAACTAGCTGTTTTCATGCCCAGACTTTAGGCCTGTGCCCTTCCAGGACCCAAGGCACAGATGGAAACCATGTTAGAGGCAGGAACCCAGAATTGCCTAATCCACCAACTGCTCCTTTCACATGACCTCTATTAGGATGGTCACAAGGGTAACACACAGAAGGTCTGATGAAAGGGGAGAGGCACTCAGAAGACAGATGAGGACACTGGGGCAGACAGCCAGTGACTTGCCCATGGTTACACAGGTTTTGAGCCCAGATAACCTGCCTACAAAACCTGAGATCCTGGGCTAGCCACTATACTTGCATTGGGGACTGGTCTGTAACCATCAGAACAAGGACTATAAATACCCTGGAACTGAAAATTGAAAAAAGGAGGAACCAATTCCTTGTCCATGCCTGGTCTGAGACTTCTTCTGCATCACAGAGAACTTTTCACCAGGATTAGCTGCCTGGTCCCCTCCAATACTGCTGCACAAATGGATTTTCCAATATCAAGGCCTCCTATTCTCATGCCACCCACATTTTTCAAGAGAGGGAAGGATTTTTGGGAAAAAACAGTTAATGTAAATTTTAGCTAGACTCAGACTGGGAAAGGATTGAGCCTATCACAATGTTCATGCAACTACCAGCTCTGTGTTCAGAAACACTAGAATGAACATAATTATGAACGTATTCAGGGTTCCTTGGAAACCCACAGGGCTTTAGTAATCCCTTAAAAGTCTGACTTGTGTTAGATATGACAAAGGGAGAGTGGGAAATTGTAGGACAAATTTCAGTAATAGCCAAAGCCAATATCAGAAGCCACTGGGGTGAGCCATCTTTTCCTAACAGAGAGCAGTGCTGATTTCACAGGACCACATAACGGAAAAGCACCATTCATTCATGTTTTTGATTAATATTAATCTATTCAGTGCGCAAGGCAGCTCACCAGCTGCTTAATACAGTGGTGCACACAGTGGACATGGCTCCTGCTTTAATGGAGTTTAGAATCTAGTGAAAGAGATAATCAACAAGAAAACAAATTTCAAATTCTGTTATGAAGGAAAGGAAGAATCTGCTGTGGGAGAGAAGGAGGAAGGGGTACACCATGAAGGTGTCAAGGGTGAGAAGAAGCCATCTTAGCCAAGAGGGAGAGAGGCCACAACAGGGGCAAAGACTTGGCAGTAGGAAGTTACTTGGCTTGTCTGAAGAACTGGAAGACCTCAAACTTGTACAGGAGCATCAAATGCTGGGGGAGATTCATGTAAGATGACATTGAGGATGTATCAAGACCAAGTCATGCAGGTGCTCTTTGACCACGGTAAGGGTCTTATTCCAAGTAAAATGTGGACCCGTCAAAAATGTTTTAGACAGGCCAATAAAATAATGTATTTTCCAAAATTGCTATAACTTCTGTATGTAAAATAGGTAGGAGAGGGCAGCATAGGAAATAGGGAAACTAGTTAGAAGCAAATTCCCAGAAGAAAAATTATAGAATCTTGGACCAGAATGGTGTCAGTGGAAATGCAGAGAAGTAAATGGACTAGAGAAGTATTTTGGAAGGAGAATCAACAAAACCTGCTAATGACGAAGATGTTGTAGGAAATAAGAGGGGAGAATCTACAATTTCTCCCAGGTTTCTGAATGGTGCACTTGTTGGGTGGTGATGCTATGTTGAGATGGAAAAGCTTGGGGAAGTGGTGAGTCTTGAGAGGACAAATGAAGAGTTCTACTTCAGGCACGTAGAAGTTAAATATTTACCTTTTTGAACTCCCTCTTCTCTAGGGCAACACACTGGGCCTTACCCTTGGGGGGACCTAGTCTGATGGGGGTGGTGTGGGCCCTACTAGCCAACCACCAAGGACTCTAGAGCACAAGAGGGCCCTGGAAAACCTTACCACCCACTCTTTGCCCCAGCCCCACAATAACTGTTCTCCAATTGCCCCAGAAGACCCCAAGTACCCCTCCCCCATTTCTCCATCTGGACAGAACGATGGGGTTGACCCTGGGAGTGACTCTTGGCCTCCTCTTGAGAACTGGCTCCCGGCAACCTCCTCCCCCTGCGTCAATACTTTTCCCCTAAATGTTTACCAGCTTTCCAGATGGTCTCCAGATACCCCGCACCCTCTCCCCTGGGTGCAATCATCATTCCCAGGGTCATTTCAGCCCCTTGGATCCTTCAATCTTGGGAGAGTCATGAGTCTATCTGTCATCGCCCACCCCCCTGAGGACTGAGGAGGGCAGAGAGCCAGGCCAGCGGGCAGAGCACATCTGCATCTCCTTGCGGAAGCCCAGCTCTTTTGGTTAACCTGTGGGGGAGCTCAGCTGGGAAGTCTACAGAAAAGCAAGAATCATTAGTTTGAGCCTTCTACCCACATACACCCCCTCCCTGTCATTAAGGATTTCTTGCCTGTCATCCCAGATTTAGCTCAAGGGCCCCCTTCTTTCAGAAGCCTTCCTAATTTCCAGGAAGATCCAGAAAATCCCTCTCCTCTTGACCAAACCTCAATGGCAGCTCTGGCCATGCTCTCCTGCTCATGTAATGGCCTGGTGACTTGTCTCTCTTTCCCATTAGACTTGTGCTGTCTAATATGGCTCCCACTAGCCACAGGGGGCAATTTAAATTTAAATTAATTAAAATTTCAATAAAACTAAAAATTCAATTTTTCAACGGCCCCAGCCACATTTCAGGTGCTCAATTGACGAGTGGCTCCTGTATTAACAGCACAGATTGAGAACATTTCCTTTGTCACAGAAAGTTCTATAGAATAGCACTGCATTAGACTAAGGACTCCCTGAGGATCAAACTGGCTCTTATTCATCTTTGCACCCCCAGAACCCAGCACAGTACCTAGAACATAGAAGATGCTCAATATTTGGATTGAATGAGTGGATGAGAGATGAAGTTCTGGACACCACATTCTAGAGGAATATAGATGGCCTCTATGAAGCATGTTCAAAACACAAGGACCAGAAGGAAATATGATATCAGGGAAAGGCAGAGAGAGCAACTCAGTGCGGGCAGGGTGGCCTTTCCTGGCCCTGAGACACTGGAATGCTCATACCAGTGCCCTCCAATAGTGCCACTCTGTTGGTGCTTAGCCATACAGGGCCATTATTCCTACCAGCCTCTCCTCCAAACACCTCTTTTCATCTCTCTGCTAATCCATGCCCCCAACTGTCCCTGCAATCCCCTGAGAGGGCACTCCTGGCCAGCCCCAGCTTGTCCTACTTGTGCTCTTCCCAGCACCACCGGCAGTTTGAGGAGCTCCATCTGGCAGCTGTGGTCACTACCCATTTTGTGTTCAATATGAATGTCTCATGTCCATGACTCTTCTCACTCCTTTAGGCTTACCAGTGGATCCCCAAGGCCAAGGTTCCCTAAGACCTAGCTTACCAGGGGCAGGAAATATATTTTATTGATCAGAGTAAGCAGAGGCTTCCCAAAGGCTAGCATCTGTTTTCTCATAAGGAAAAGGGTTTACATGGGAAGGGCCATAGGTCTGACCTTGTGAGAACAAACCAGCCAAAGTCTTGTCTACCATGGCAGACACAAAGCAGATGCTTGAGACAGCTCAGGATGACACTGCTTCTCCTCCACCATCTCAAGTGACCTTTGTGCAACAGTTTCTCCTCCAGGCAAGTGGCTGGGCTCTGGGCAAAGTGAAGGACATAGGCCTGAATCTTGAGGATTTGAAGAAGCTGACTCTCTCCTCCTCTACCGCCTCACTAATGTCTGCTGTCAGCTTCTGTCTCAGCACCTTGAGCCTCGCCATCTTCCTTTGTGCTCTAAGAGTCTGTGGCAGATGAATTGAATAGTCCCATAGCTCTGGTTTGGCTCCCTAAGGGTTCCTAAATAATCCTAGAGCTGTCCCTGAATTCACTGCTTCATGGAGAGGCATCTGCCATCAGAAAGGGCTCTTTGGAGTCCTGCTCTCACCCTGCGCCCATTTCCTTGTGACTCCTGGTCAGTTCAACTGCTTCTTCCACTAGAACCTAGGCCATTCTCAACTATGGGCCGAAGACCCAAGGTGGCAGCCCCACTGCTGGCAAGATTGTGAGGGCTATATAGTATGTACGATGTCCTCAATCATTCACCCTGTCCATCCACTGGGCTCTCAACACCAGCCTCTTTCACCCAAACACTAGCCCTTCAAGGAAACAGCAACTGATCTCTTTACTCCCTGGAAGAAAGTCTGGCCCTCAGAAGCTCACTGTTAGAGCCTGGAGAGTGGACACCGGCTCTGCCAGTCAGAGGGCAGTCTTCTCTCATCATGATTTCAAAGGCTCAATGGAGTTCAACTGTACAGGAACACATGTGGTCACTCTGAAGAGGCATCATCTGCACGGTGTGGTGTGAGAGGTGCTGGGAGAGCTTCCTGATATTATGATGTGTTTTCCCATTTCCCATTAACTCCATTCCCTGGGGCTGAGGCTGGCCTTCCCCAGACCCTTAGTTTTAAATAGTAGGCTTTGTGCCTCCCCTGAGAGGCTCTTGGGGTGGGCACACAGAGGGAGCCTTTATGCCCATTGCACAAAAGGGCAGTAGGAGCAGGTGGCCATCCTAAAGGCTGTCCCCTGCTCCTTTCTCCTGGGCTGACACGCCTGAGAGTGGAGGCTGTCTTTCCCATGTTTAGGGCAAAGGCAGGGAAGAGCTGGAAGTCATCAGGGTGTTGTTTTTGCCAGTGGAGCCCTTGAAGTGGAGACAGGAGAAAAACAAACAAACTCATGTCATCTCCCCAGGGCCATGGAAGAGGTCCCTTTCACAGCCAGGAATGTGACAGGGAGTGAAGTCAGCCAGGAGGCTGCTTGCAGAGGGAGGGGTGCAGGCCCTGGGGCTGAGGGGCTGAGATGGAGAGCCGGGGGATGGGCTGGAGCTTGGGGGTTCTCTGCTACCCACATCCCCAAGGAAGAGCAATGAGCCATCAGAGAGAGCTATACCCCAAGGCTGGGAGGGCCCCAAGACAGAAAAATGGCGCATCTCCGCAGCCCACTTAGAGTCTACCAAAGGAATCCAGCAGATGTTCTCTGGAAGCCAGTTTTGTGGTATACATATGGCAATGATTGCACAAATTGGCCACAGTTGGCCAGGGAAATCATAGCCAGGAAGAAAAAGAGGGTCCCAGGAAGGAGACAAAGTGCCAGGGATGGGAAATAGACTTGAGCTGAGAAATAGAGCTGGAGAAACCAAGTGGACAAAGGTCAAGGTCAGGCCTAGCTTGCCCAGTCCCCAGCACAACAGCAGGCCTCTGATGGGTGGGCACATGTGCCATGCTGCTGCTGTTTCAAGAGCCTTGACCAGGAATCCCAGGGCATGTCCCACCCACAGGTCTCCGTGCCACCAGGCAGCCCTGAGGCCTGGCTGCGTTGTCAGCTCAGCACAGCCCCCAGGACCAGGGGAGAGGAGGAGGAAGTGAGGTGAAGATGCAGGATCTCCTTATGCCTTCTTCTCCCTCCTCCAAATTGTGAATTTAGGGGCCCCCAAACCACAGCCATGACCTTGAGAGCACAGGGCTCTAGCCCCACCTGTTCCTCCTTGTTCCTCTGTCCCTTTGAGAGAGATCTCAAGTGTTCTCCGCCCTGGGCCCCTGCTTTGGTCCCAGCAGAGGGAGGGAAGCTGCCCTGGACTCGGTAGAGCTAGCATGCAGGCCTGATGCCACCTGCCACTCTCTTTGCAATGCTAGGCTCACCCTGAGTGGTCAAGGACTCAATGTGCACATTAGTAGAACAGGGAGACAAACCCTGACCCCTCGCCTCACAGTCACAGCAGGAGGCTAACATGGAACTATCATTGTCAGAGCACCTAGGAAGCAAAATAAAGCAATTTGAAGTGTTCCAGGAGAAGGGCCTCTCTTGGGGGATATTCTGCTGAAAACGTTGAATCCTTCACCAGCCAGAATTTAGGCTGTCAGAGCTTCTGGCCTGACTTCTCCATGTGTGGTTGGGAAACTGAGTCCCCCCAGATCAAGTGGCCAGCCCACGCTCCAGGAAGACCCAGGACCAGCTCTGCACACAGTTCCCAGCACACGCCCCTCTGCTCCCAACCCTCAGGTGTGGGGCCCATCGTCTGCAGCCTGCCGAGAGGTTCTAATGTGTACCTAAGACCCAGTGTCCACCCAACTCTGCTTCCCAAGTCTGAAGCTCTGCCATGAGATCCTTTTAGCATCACTTTGAAGCCTAGGCCTGGGCCTCACTCTTGCTCTCCTCCCAGAGGCCCCAATTCTGCCCCTGTGCCCAGCTCAATGGCCAGAGCCCCCAGCACCCAGACTTCCTGATGCCTCCCACCTACCTCTCCTCCCAAATACCCGGGCTCTCCCTAGAACGTGAGCCCCATGCAGGCAGGATCCTGCTGCCTCCTGTTCACTGATGTCTCCTGTTCCCTTGAGCACAATGGAGATGTTCAATATTTGTTGAATGGATGAATGAATGAGCAGAGGCCTGTGCCCATTATAAAAGGATTGGAGAGGAAAGGGAGCCCATGAATGGATGGGAAACAGACAAAGGAAGGCATTGCAGGGTGGACTTCTGCAGTCCCTTCTCCCTTGCCCCTCACCACACTTCGCAGCCTCACCTGTCTCTCCAAAATGAGTCACTTCATCACGCAGAGGACCACCTCTTTCTCCTAGCCCAAGCCCTGTAGCTCCCTAGTGCCTGGTTGAATCCTCTGGCCTCTGCCTCTCTTCCTGGGTGCCCAGTGTCCACTGCAGCACAGGGGTCCCCAATCCTGTAGGAGACAGACTCACCAGCTGTGTGGAGCTCACCAGGCTCCATCTGGTGGCTCCTGCTTCCCAGCCTGGAGTGTGGGTGCTCAGGACTCACCCCTATCCTGGAGGTTGACAAGGGTAGGGGAAACCTGGCTACACCCAGCTCCCAAAAACCCAATGAATGTTGTCAAGGGAATGAGTTTCTCCAGCCTCCCTCATCTGTGCATCCCCAGCTCAACTCCTCGTCTCTCTGTCCATATCCTTTGCACTTCCTTCCACTGCTGGCTTCTCAGGGGGTCCAGACCCAAGGCCACTTCCTGCCGCAGACACCCAGAGCACAAGGAGGCACATATGTCTTATCCTGGACTCCAGACTCCAAGGAATGCCAGGACCTTGTGTTCCCCACTGCATTCCAGGCAGAGCTCTGTAGGAGTGATGGGGAGGCCACCAATGTGGTCTGGGCTCCCAGGAACACCCGGCTCCTTCCCCCTGCCGCACTCTGACCTCCCACCACATCTCAAGCCTTTTGGCTCTGAGTTGCTTGCAGGAATCTTGGCCCAAATCTCTACAACCCCTCTTTCTACCTCCTCCCAAGGCCATCTCATCCTCTATGTCTCAGTCGGGGCCCAAGTGTCCCCCAACCCGGGAAGGTCCTCCTGTACTGTCACAGCCCTTCTGTGCCCCTGAAAAGTAGCCTGCTGGCTCAGAGATTTTTAGAAAAGTTTTCATGAAACCAGAGCCCCAAATCGTGGCTCCCATTTTAGGATATCACTTCTGTACTGTTCCCTTCACCCCAGCATAGACAGACCCAAACTGAGGCCACATGCTAGTCAGAGACCGACACTCCCTCAGGCTGTCCCCTAAACCTGGCCTCAAACCGCCTTGTCCTGAGCACCAATTGACCCCTAACTCTGGTCTTCATTTGACCCCAACTGTCCCTTCACAATGACCCCAAGCTCATCTCTCAAGTGTAGGAAGTGAGACACTTGAGACACCAGATGCCTGAGGTCTCAGGGGACCCCACTCAAAGTTCACTTTCTGTGGGAAGGGGCTGGCCTCCCGAATTCACTGCCTCGGGATTTCTTCTGCCATCAGGAAGAGCTCTTTAGCCTTGAACCCACACAGTCCTGCTCTCACCTGGGCCCACTTCCCTGTGTCTGCTGGCTTGTATGAAGCTCATGGACAAGGCTGGTGTAGTAGCTGCTCTTGGGGACAGCTCAACTTCTTCCCCAACTAGAACCTAAGTCATTCTCACCAACAGCCCCAATGCCCAAGATGGTGGCCCCATTCATGTCAATGTTATGGAGGGTGATAGAGTACTTACAATGTCCTTGTCACTCACTCCGTCCTCCACTGGACTGTCAACACTAGCCTCTTTTAGTCAAACACTGTCCCTTCCAGGGAGCTAAAGTTGTGCTTCTCTCTTAGGCCCCCTGAGGACCCTGCTACTGTGCCCTGTCCTGGGCACCCCATGGGTCTCTGAGCTCTCTTTCCCTCGACCCACACCTGAACCCCACCAGCACTCTGAGTGTCTCTTAAGCATGGAAGTCACTTCTTTCATACTTAACTCATCCCTGGAGCCCATGTGCACTCCTAAAACTCTGTGTGCTAAGTCATGGCCTGTCTGTCTGGAGGTAGTTGGGTCTCTGATGACACAGCTTCAAGGGGCTGAAAGGGAGGTCCCAGGCAGATGCTGGCTCCAGAATCAGCAGCACAGCCCCAATGCCCTCTGCTCCCACCCTCCCTGCTGCCCCCTCTGGCCGGACTCTGTTAAGGAACATCTGGAGCTCATCTGGAGGCATGGAGGGCACAGCGACAGGAGCCTGAGGCTCCTGTGGCCAGGTGCAGCAGGGAGGACAGTCCCTCAGGTGGCCAGAGTCCCAAACACCTGCTTTCCTTTCCCCTGACTCTTTCCTTCCCTTTCCCCAACTGCCTAAAAATGTGTCTATTCTGTATTTGTTTGAAATATAATTTTTTTCAAAAATGAAAGTCCCTCATGAACATCCTGGAGTTCCTGAAATCTTGGCTAAGCCTGGAACCTTCTGGGCACATGGAGGAATGGTGGGTGGAGGAGCAGGGGACCTCTGGGAGCCTGCAGGGGTTGGGGCAGAGTGACTGCCCCTGGCTGGCCAAAGGAGGTGCTCCAGAAAGGGGGCTGAGGGCAAGTCAAAGACAAGGGCCTTTGGGGACACTTCGCCCAGGGTACCCTCTTCGTTAAGGTTTTCCTTCTTTTTCTCTTTGCCCCTCCTGCTTCCTCTTCCCCTTCTCCATATTGGCCTTTGTCTCTACTCCCCCAACCACTACAGAACATCATTAAATTGCAGAAAGATGGGGCATCTCCCCTGCTCCTTCACTAACGTCTTCTCTACTTCTCTGTTGTTCCTTCATTTGCCAAATATTGATTGAGACTCTGCAGTGTACAAAGTGCTGGGCTCTTTCTGTGTTCTTTCTCCATTTTTTTTAAATGATTTTAAAATAGAGTCAGGACTCTGGCCCAAGATGCAGTCTGGCCAGGTCTGGGTGAGGCACAGAACTGGGGTGCAGAGTGGAGACTGAATTCCAAGCGCCCCCTTTGAGTCAAACCGAATTCCACCAGGCACCTACCTCTGCTGCTCCAGCCTTTCTAATGAAGCCACAGTCAATTGACCTCCCCCTCCCTGCCCCCAAGTCATTCCCACTCAGCAGCCAGGGAGGTTTTTCAGATCACAAGTCTGAGAATATCACTGTCTTGCTAAAAATCCTTCCAAGGCTTCCCAAGGCTCTTAGGGTAAAGGTCGGCATCCTTCGTGACATACCAGTTTCTGCACGATCTGGTCCCATGTTGTCTCAAGTTGTGCATCCTCTCACGTACTACAGCCACACTGGCACGTCCAAGTTCTCTCCGCCCTCACGACCTTAACACATGCTGTTCCCCTGCCTATCTCACCGTCCCCATCCCCACTCTCTTCCCCTTCCTAGCTCCTACACGTCATTCACATTTCAATGTAAGTGTCGCTTATTCAGAGGCAGAGTGCGTGCAGGTTATATACTCTCCTCATCACCCTCAGCATTGTGACTCTTATGTAATCATTTATGGAATCATGGTCTCCTTCCCTTGACTGTCACAGGTGCCTTGAGAGCTGGGACCCTGTCTGTGTTGGCTGCAGATGTTGGGCTGACTCAACTAACCCCAGGCTTTATGGGGAAAGAGCGTGGAAGACACAGATCCATTGTCCCTTCCAAATGACTGGCTGAAGCCTGTAGGCCACATGGGAGCAGCAGGGATGGAACCAATATGGGTTGGAGAAGACACTCCATGTGCATTTAGACCAGGGCTCCCACTAACCTGTACAGCACCTGTGTGAGCTTAGAAAAAGATGCCCCTTCTTCTGGGAGGATGCAGTACCACAGCAGGGCACACATCTTGATGAGTGGCGTCTGGCCTGGCTACATTTCAGCTGCAACCCACCCCTCAGAGCAAGTGCTTTTTGGCAGGACATGCCCTGATTAAGACCCAGGTACAGAAATGAGCTCATTTTCAAGCTAGCCAAAGGCTGACCCTTGTTCAGAAACTCTGTAGCTTTCTGAAGACCCAGGGGGGTTCGAGAAGTTGTGTCCCTTCTTCCCCTACAGGGCCTTTGAAACCTCTTTCAGAGTTTTATTTCCTTCGTCTGGTTCTGCAGACATCTCAGGGCCTTCCACAAGCTCTGGCCACTTAGTTCCTTAGTTCTTCTTAAATCAGTGATTCACCCTCCCCTGCTCTCTCCCCACTCTGTGGACATCTGTCATGCGCCTTTCTCAGAATCACGTTTTTTTTTTTTTTTTTCTTGAGACAGAGTCTCACTCTGTTGCCCAGGTTAGAGTGCTGTGGCATCAGCCTAGCTCACAGCAACCTCAAATTCCCGGGCTCAAGTGATCCTCCTGCTTCAGCCTCCCGAGTAGCTGGGACTATAGGCATGCGCCACCATGCCCGGCTAACTTTTCACATATATATTTTTAGTTGTTCAGCTAGTTTCTTTCTATTGTTTTAGTAGAGATGGGGTCTTGCTCTTGCTCAGGTTGGTCTCGAACTCCTGAGCTCAAACAATCCGCCTGCCTTGGCCTTCCAGAGAGCTAGGATTACAGGCGTGAGCCACCACGCCCGGCCAGAATCATGTTTTAAGAAAGGGACTATGCCATGTGGACAGAACATCCCAGCCCTGCACCCTGCACTGGGCTTTGAGTTACGCCTCTGTATTTAATGATGGGGAGTTGCACTCCCAGAGCAGGTCTTAGGGACGAGTAGAGAAACAAGGACTACATCTAGCTGACTCGCAGGAGGACACGTGCTGAGTGATAAAACCACCACAGCATCCCCAGTTCTCAGCAAGGTCTGGATGACCGGTCAGTGAACAGCTGTTCTACAGCTGGGAGAGCTCTGGCCTGCCCTGTCCTCCCCAAGGCTGACCTCCACATGGCCCCATGGATCACACTGCCCCCCAAGCCAGCAGCCTGTCATCAGCCTCTCGTTTCACTCTCTTCCATCCTGCAGCCTGCAGTGCACTCTGCAGCCCCCATTCTGAGAGTGGCTGGGGCCAAGGAAGCCACGGTGGGCTCCTCCCACCCTGGTGGCAGGTGTGAGAGGCATTCTGAGCCCCATCAAGCCTGAGGCGAAAGCCTACCACAACACATTGCTATAGCGGCCCAGTCTGGCCATACAAGGCCATGGATGTGCTCATGGTCCATGTCTCTCTCCCCGTGTAGGGAGGTCTCTCCAGGGCAGAGGGAGGGGGTTCTTGGAGCTCCCAGGATCCAGATCAGGCTTCTGGCTTGGTGTGAGCTCTGCCTTCTCCTCCCTCCATCAGCTGACCAGTCTTGCTGTGCAGCCTACATGCCTTTCCTCTCCTTCTGCCTGCAAAGAGCCTGTCAGTGATGACAGTATTAGGCCCCTCATTCTTCCACTTCTGTCTGGAGCCTGGCCCATCATTTCTTGGCATGAAAAGAATTGGAGCCCCCAGCTCCAATTCTACGAAGATTCTATGATCTTCCCAGCTTATAAAATAATTTGCTCAGAAAACCCCTCTTCCTTGGGAGCTAGGTTTAGTGTTGGGTTTTAGTGGGAAGGAGAAATCTCAGGCAAGGGGCTTGCTTACCATAAAGATTCGGGCACATCTTTAGTTAGCATCGTCCACTTACTGCCACCAAACCATCACCTTCATTACCACGATCCTCACCACCATCACTACAGTCTTCCCAACAGTTACCAACATTGCCACCGTCCAATAGACATTATCCCTCTCATCGTGGCTTCCCTGTCACCGTCTTCATTATCTCCACCATGATCATTGTCTCTGTGACTGAGAGTCATGACCACCATCACCAACACAATCATCCCCGGTTACAATTACTACTCTTGTTAACATCACCACAATCATTGCCACCATTATCATCAACCTTCATCATTGTTGCCCTCACCACTAGTATTATCATCAACATCATGACTGTTACGCGGTCACCATCTCTTCCACAAACATTGTCACTGTTATTATCACCAGCCATCATTGGCATTGCCACCACCATCACCTTCACAAACGTCATTACACATTGCCGTCACTACCATCACCACCACTGTCATCAATATCATCGCTAGTCTCAACACCCATTACTACCACCCATCACTACCACCCATCGTCACCATCCCCACTGTCAATAATACTCTTTATTTGTCTTTCCCTGTAATGGAGTCTATGAAATTCAGCTCAGTTCTGAAAATCTTTGCTAAACACATCTGTAAGTTCAACACACAGTGATGGGTCATTCAGGTTGAATTAGTTAGCTTTTGCAGTGTAACAAACAACCCCAAAACTTAGTGTCTTAAAATGACCACCATTTTATTTAGCACACGACTCTTGGATTAGCTGGGCAGTTCTTCTGGTCTGGCTCAGCTGATCTACACTGGGCTGCCTCATGTGTCTGTAGTTGGCTGACAGGTCAGCTAGCAACTGGATGAACAAGAATAGCCTCACTCGTGTCTAACAGGGAACCTCGGTTTTCCTTCCTGTGGCTTCTCATCCTCTAGCAGACAAGGTCAGGCTCATGCACAGCAGTCCTAGATTCTAAGCTTAGCACAAAGGCGCTGTCCAAGCCTCAACTTGCATCATGTTTGCTAATGTCCCACTGCCTAACAAAGTCACATGGTCAACCCAAATTCAGGAGGTGGGGAAATAGACTTCGTAGCACGATGGTGCGATCTAAAATGTCACATTGCAAGGGCATGGATTCAGGGAGGGGAAGAATTTATAGTCATTTTACAACCTACCATGCAGGTGGGCAATGGAAAAATAGACCCCTTCTTTACAACCAGTGGCATACACTGGCTGAGAAGGTTCTAATTTAATGAATCACTCAGAAGCATGCCACTGAAGTAGCTTCCAGAACTGGGGTAGCTTCCTATCCAGAGTCACCTAGTCTTTCTACTTTGCCTACTTCAACTTCCGTAAAACTCTCAACTTCCCACCTTCGTGTTTTCTCTCCTAGCGTTTCTTCTTCCCTGATTTTCCATGATCTCTGAGGACCTCGCCTCTCTGCTCTTCCCATCCTCACCTTCCAGAGACCCTGTCTCCTGGCCTCCCTCTCCTCATTCCTTCTTCCCAGGACCAGCTGTCATCAAAGACCACACCAACATCCTCCCTTCAGCCTTCCTTGCCAGAGATTAAAGCAGACACATAGAATGATAGCCCCTTTTGTCCTTCTGTGTATGTCCCTGAAACTGGATGACTGAATTTTCAACATGGTTGGGAGAGTTAAAAAAATGCTAGCAAGAAATCTCACAAAGAAATTTATGTAGTGGGAAAATATTTTCATTTGGAGAACTTTAAATTTCACTTTGTATTTGGGTTTCCTGAAATTCCCAGCAAACCAGAGACAGGTCATACAATAGTTCAGTTCTTGTGTTTCAGGACTGAGTCTGAGTACACAAGTCCCTCTCCAGTCCTGGAGAGGAGTGACAGGTCGCTTAGACCTAGCCTCTAACTCAGGATAGCACCCCCACCACATTTGTCTCCCAAGTAGCTCTCCTGCCTTTAAAGATACCCGAGTCTGAAACAGAAGCAGAGAAAATACTACTGGTTGCTCATTTCTAGCAGTGGCATAACCATTTTTTCAGGAAGTCTCTTTGCAGCTCACCCAAAGCTTTCTTGCTGTAGTGTAAGCCTGTTTCTACCTACTGCTTTGTAGTGGGCATTGGAGCCCTGTTGCCATGCTATGTTCATTGGCTCTGGCTTGCAAGGCTCCACCAGGGTCCAGGGTTTAGCCAACTCCTTAGAGCCCTGGTTAATTGGGTTCTACTTAACATGCAAAGGTTGGGAGCACTGGACAGGAGAGGCTGGGTTCTCTGCTTCACCCTGCTTGAAACGCTCTCACCAGACATGGCCAGGCCCTCAGGTGCCAGTATTCTCAAAGGCAACTGCTAAGGTATGGATGGGCTGCTAGGATGCCATCCCTAAGGTCATGCAGGGGAAACACTTGTGTTCTCTGATCCATCATGAGATGCATCTCCCAAAGCTGTGGAATCATAAAATGCAGTGCTCAAGACACAGGGAGGCTCTGCATGTTTCTTCTCTGCTGAAAGCCCCTAGGATCTGACTGGTTTGAGATCAAAGGCGACACTGGGATCCCCCCACTTAAGCCTTCAGTTCCCTTTCCCTGACCAATGGCTACTTTTCGGCATGCAACAAAGAAGACCTATGAAGACTTTGTCTTTGCAAGCAAGATAGCAAGGGAAGGGGAAAGGAAGGGCCATCTAATGAGCCTTTATTTGGTGTGTGTTGTCCTAGAGAGAGCTCAAAGTGGCCCAAAGAGGCAGGCCTGGCCATCCCCATGTAGTCCTAAAGGTGGCCTTAGACAAAGCTCTGACTCCTTTCCTCCTTCTGGAAAGGGGGAGGGCGGGAAAGATCTGTGTCAGGCAGCCCCGGTTCAGCGTCAGCAGTGGGTGTTTCTCCCAGCACACCCAGGGCTCACCATGCAGCTAGGCTGTTGCCAGCTGTAAATAACATCCCATCTCAACCAGACTACACGGTGGGGGAAACTGAGGATCCCGTGTTCTGGGAAGGTTCCTCGGGGCTCCTGCCCCTGAGACCCTCTTGGTGCTTCCTCCTCTGTCACGGCTTCTCCCTCAGGTGCCACAGGAATCCCCAGCATCTTACCTAGGCGTGGGCCCCCAGGGGAAGCAGAGGACCAGTCTTCCCATGCCCCTGTGTCTCTGTCTCTGGTGTGAGAAAACCTTCCCTGGAAGCCCCCAACAGACTTCCCGCAGATCTCATTCCTAAATCAGTCATGGCCGTCAAGAGAATTATCATGGCCAGTGAAGTTGCACCAGTCAGCGGGACTCGGGCTCTGCCAGCACCACCGGCTTTCTCTCAGAGTCTCTCAGAGTCTGCTCCGACTCCTCCCGGGTACCTCCTCCAGGGCCCACCTACACCAAGCAGCGTTGTGGAAAACACAGGATGCCCCCACTGCCCTGCCTCGGGGCTCGCAGTCCAGCACAGAGGACAGAAGCAACAGAGATGGGCGAGGAGCCAGGCAGAACGCCCGGACTTGCTCCTTCCCGAGCTTCAGCAGCAAGTGCTCCGGAGTTGGACAGGGAAGGCTCTGGGGAGGAAGTGGGGTCTGGGCAGGGCCCACAGGAATGCAAAGAGCCAGAGGCAGGCCCAGAGTTGGAGCTGGTGGGGGACAGTGTAGACCCGAGCAGGGACAGGTGGGAGGAGGGCAGGGGAGATGAGGAGGGAAGGTGAGGGAGATCTGAAGAAGGGAAGGCCTGCGTTTGTGCCCGGGCAGGTACCTTCCCTCCCCGAAACCACATACTCCCTGACAAAGGTCTTCTCGGGGAAGACCCTGTGAGGACATGTTGGGTGGGGGAGAAGAGGAGGAGTCGAGAGCCAAAGGCCAGGACAGGAGAGGGGGTAGCGCAGAGTCTGGAGGTGCCCAGAGGGACCGTGCAGGATCAGGCTCCTCCTGTCCAGCAGCACCCCAGGGAGCTCCTGGCAGGGAGGGAGGCACCAGCACCGCACATCCCTTCAGGGTTTGGTGACCGTCGCAGTAGAGACAAGAAAGCTAGGCAGAGTGTGCCCTCCACTGGTCAGTAGAGACAGGACTGACCAGTGCAGGCCTGGGCCAGGCTGGGGAGGCCACGGAGCCTGGGGGACAGACAGTGAGCCCCCAGGACATATGCCTTCCAGGGCCTGGGGAGCATCTGTGGGGCCACTTCTGCTTTGGAATCCAAGCCGAGCGCTCTCACTACTGTGGCCCAGGCCTTGCCCCTGGGGTCAGAGTGCACACTCTAGTCTCTCTCCTTCCTCTCGTATCGGGACTGCCAAAGTGCCCAAGGATGGCAGGACTAAGAGGGGAGAAGTTGGCACTTCAGAGCCCAGAAGCCTGGAAAGGCCTAAATGATCTTCTGAGGAAGGGATCCCAGAGAGTGGGGCTGGGAAGGGCACAACCCCAAAGATTTCCCAGCCCAGCCGGCTCCAAAAGTGAGGCTACAACTCAGGTCTCCCCCAGCCCAAATGGGACTGGGGAGGTCCCTTCACACGCACGGGGCTGGAGACCAGGGGCTTCCGGCCTCTGGATTCTACTCCCTCCGATGTTCAGGCTCATAAGGGAATCCAGGAGTTGAATGAATTCATTCCTTTTTCATTTACAGGAGAAATCACACCTTTTAAAAAGGTTTCCCCAGACCTTGCTAATGCATAATGACATTCCCCATCACCTTCTCTTTTTTCTTGCCTGAATCTCTCCTGTTGCAGTTTAAACCCCTGGGACAGAGTGATGTGTTGGGCCAAAGGCCACAGAGGAAGCAAACATGGTTCCCATCTTTGGGGTCCCAGTAGGATTGTTCCTGTCCTAAAGAGCCCCCAGCTTCTGGGGGAGGCAAGGTAGGCCCCCCTCAAAGGAAAGAGGCCTGAAGCAGACAAATACACAAAGTAGAACAGAAATCATAAACACATTTTATTTCTAAATAATTTTAAAACCACTGGCATTGTAGCAAATTGGAATATATTTCCAGAATCAACTCAAAGAGATTTTTTTTTATAGCAACATATGAAAAATGTCATTTAAATATCCACCAGCAGCTGCACCACATGTTGGGCTCTTAGGAAAACACTTTCATTCCTTTCATCAAAGTCCCTTGATTAATGTTCCACTTTTCTTTGACACTTTTTCCATAGTTTTTTTTTAGAAAAAAATCAAAGCCTGTACTATTATCTGGAAGAAAATTAAACCGATAAGATTTAATGTCTGCTATATTCTACAGTCATAGCAAAAAAATATAGCATAGGCCTTGGGCCAAATGCAAATGAACATTAAGCAGAAGGTGCACCCCCACTGGAGGCTTTTGGGAGAGATGAGGCTGGAGGCAGCAGGGAGCAGAAAGGGCCCGGAGGGGGCATTGGTCGGAGGGGGCATCGGTCGGGTGGGGCATTGGTTGGGAAGGCCACTGCGAAGGCCTGCGAGTCAGGCCAGCCCAGATGGAGGTGGGAGTAGGACTGGGCAGAGGTGATTTCCCAGCCGCAGTGTCTCAGGGCAGGGTGCGGAGGCGGAGGCCGGGAGACTGGCCCTGTGGGAATGCCAGTGATGCCCGAATGCCACCAGCAGCAAGGCCAGCAGCATGGCTGGGATTTTGTGAATGAGACTCAGAGGGAGGCAGCTGATGGGGGCCGAGGAGAGAGAAGCAGAGAGCGGGAAGGAGGCAGGGGAAAGCGGCAGGCTAGAAACTGCGCCAGTGGGAAGGCTGGGCAGATGGAGTGAGGGGAAATCGCAACGTGTCTGGCACAGCAGCTGATGCCATAATTTAAAGGTCAACTCAATGGAAAAGGAAGAGAAAAGGGGGAGGGGGTGGTGTTGGAATGACTTTGCCTCCACAGTATGGCTCTTAACCTCTCCCATTCCGGCGCAGCTCTACTTGGCCTTTTCGGCCACCGGAAGGTGCTTGTTCTCTTGCCTTGATGTCCTCTGAATTCTGGGTCCCCCACCCCTCTCCACCCCCCACTGCAGCACGGCTGCACGGGCAGCAGACCCAGCTCTGCATCCTGTCTTCTGCTGCTGCCTCATCAGAGTAGAAGCGGCTTAACCTCCCTGAACTTCAGTTTCTTCACTCATAAAACAGGGGTGATACCTAATCTCCCCGGGGCTTTTGTAAAAGTTACATTGCATAATGAGTGTAGATGCTGGAAAAACTCACTTCAAAGTTGCAGACCTTTCTGGGCTTCTCTAAAGGAGGTGGCTTGAATTTACCTTTGAGAAAAAAATTGTTCCTTTGTTCTAGGAAAAGCACCATTTGGACAAATAAAAACTAGCCACTATCCTGCCTCCTAAGGCACCCTGTCCTTGGAGGCAACTGGTCACCCTTAGACTGAAAGCTGTGAGGATGATGTCGCCTCACTTCCTGCCTTTCCCATTCTCTCTCTCTTTCTCTCTCTCTCTGCTGGCTGGGCTGCTTCTTGGGGAGGAATGTTACTTTTCTCCATATGGATTTGGACTGCCTTGTGCCTATAAATTATGGCAAGTTCTTGGGGAGCTGTGAAGGTTTTTGTTGGAATGGTTATTTGCCGGAGGGCTGAAGAGGAAACCCCAGGGGCTGCAGGAAGGACTTGGAGGCATAGGTTTCAGCTCAGGCTGGGGGAAGTAGCCAGACAGGCCCAGAGACTTCCCACTGTGGTGCTATTTAAGGATGAGAAACCCAAACTGAATCGACATGGAGTTATTACACGTAAGGGCCATGAGACAAGCCCTCATTGCCAGCCTTCTCTAGTGGGACAGAATACAGGACTTGAGTGAGGGATCTCAAGGCCATACCTGTGCCCCAGGTACTAGGCTACAGTGTCCTGGTGTCAGGGCCCCAAGGGCTGGCCCAGTGCCACTAGCCCCTCACTTCCCTTCCATCATCTCCAACTATTTAGAGATTCTAATTTAAAGTCACAGCCTGGAGCCCTTCCTGCTCCTCCTACCAACACATGGCTTTGAAAGGCTTCATCTGGAAAGACGGTAAGTGTGGTCATGGTGGCATGGCTGGTGGTGGAAAAGATGGAGGGTCCCCCTTCACAGCCCCCTCATGGGGCCGCAGGTAGGCTGCCGTGTTCCAAGCTAAGACACAAGGGGAGTCACGCCCCTTCTCCTGGTCTCTCAGGCATGCTAAAGGTCCCCTCTCCTTTGAGCCAACAGTGACAAGGACACTTCAACTCAGAGCAGGTTTGCTCCTAGGGTGGGCCGTCTGTCTAGATAATGGGAGGGGCCCCAGCCATCAGGCAGGCAAAGACAACAATGCCTTGCTTCCCACTTTTCCAAATGTTGTGTGTCCCCACGCTGTGGTCCCTTCTCCCTCCCTGAGGTGTGGTGAGCAGGGGGTACATTTAAGCACAGAGTCTCAAGGACCCCCTGAGCTCCATGCAGTCTAGTGCTGTGTGTGCTGGGACTTGGCAAGGGGTGGGGGAGGGTGCTCAGGAAGAGGTGCTCTAAGAAAGTCACTGCAGGGAGAGGGCAGTGGGCCTTGACCTAGAGCCTTGACCTTAGGCTGGTGGGCAGCACAAGGAAATTCTACCTCATGGGCCTTTGCTAGCCACAGGGCTGGCACAAGAGAGCTCCTTACAAGGAAAGATGCTCCCTTTGTCTACTTGAGACTGCAAAAGAACCCCTGGAGAGAGCAACACAGCTTCATAGTGACCACTGGGGACCCTGGGAGAGCTGTCTCTGCAGGAGAGCCTGCAGTGACCCCTGGCCTGGCCTGTGGTCCTAGAGCAAATGACAGATCAACTAACAGGTATTGAGCTCCCTGTCACAGCAGGTATGTGGCAAAGGCTGGAAGAATTGTTTTCCAACAGAGGGAATTCTTTGTCATGCAAAATGTTTTCATGGGTCCACCCAGCCCCAAGGTCCTGTTGACATGGCCCAGGCAAACCAACACTGAGCCCCCATTAGCTGACCTCACACATAGCACTCTGCCACCAGACATCCAGGGGACAGTGAAGGCTAAAACCAACCGAGACCCTGAGAGACAAACACAGTCTCATTCATAGTCTCAATCTAGCCTAATGTAGCTGTTGGCACTTCCTTGCAGATAAATTAAAGAGATGGCTCACATTCACTTAGAATGACTACAGAATTTAAGGGATCAAACCATTAGTTCCAGCACAAAGGAGACCAGGAGATATGATATGTCAGTACATCATAAACCAAGGAGGGGCCTCTCTCAGACCGGGACGGTATCTCCCCCACTGAGGCAGAGGCTTCCCAGGGCAGGGTCTTGGTCCCCTGCCCCAGGCCTCCTACCACATTGGGCCAGGACAGTCTCCTAGGACGTCTGAGAGAGCTGATGTGCCCACCTCTCAGGAGCCCAGCTGCTGGCTGGAGCTCAGGGATGGGTTATGGGGAAGGAACACTACAGCCCTGCAGCGGCCCAGGCTCCCAGCAGTGTCCGGTCCTCTCTCAGCAGGCTCCACCCACGGCAGGACCCTAAGGACAAAACAGAGCACTATCCCACCCTGAGTGTCTGGCACTCAGTGCTGCTGCTGGCATTTCTCTGCTTGGTGTTTCCAAAAGGCAGCTGCTCCTGGCACAAAGGCGTCCTCTCCCCAGGGAGAACCAGCCTCCAACTGCCACCTACTTCTCAGAGTGAGCGAGTCTCCTCGACCACCCAGGGTCCCCAAAGCCAACTGCAGCCACTTCTCCAAGGCACTCTCTGCTTGAATTTTTCTAGCTGCTGGTCCCACTCACCTACCTGAGTTCTCCTCCATGCCAGGCCTGCCCTGGGCATGGGGACACAGAAGCAAGCCACCCTCCATGAACCCCACACTCAGGTTGCCCACAGCCTTGTGATTCCTCTTATGGCTTCACTTTTCAGAGACCTGTCCCAGATCACAGACCCTGGCACAGACCAAAGGCTATGGCTGAGGGCAGCTTGTTGGGGCTGCCCAACAAGGAGGACAGAATCAGGCCTCTCTGGGGCAGAGCTGTTTGAGGAGGGGGGTGTTAGCCAGGACGCTGGGAGGCAGAGAGGGGAAAGCATGCACCAGCTGCCAGGCTGGGGTCTGGGGTCATATCTCGTGGGGTCCAATTGGGTTCAGAGAGGAGGCATATTGAATCAAACTCCCAGTGGACTAAGCGAGCCTCACATTTGGGTTCTAGCCCAGCCTTCAACTTCAGTTTCCTCCTCCAAAAATTTTCAGGGTCATCTTTGCCATACCTGCTCACAGGGACATGGTAAGGATCATGTAAGATATAAAGGCTACTATGAATGTAAAAGATTGTATTCTCGAGCTCACACTTACCGACCTGCAGGACAGGGAGCTCACTACCTCTCAGGTGAAGGCTGAGTCTATTGAGCTGGCATCTCCACGGACCTGAAGAGCACCGGAAAACCAGAGAAAGAAGGAGGCAGGCACATCTTCAGCTGGAGACTGTGGCTTCATTAGAACTGAGACCATAACTGGGTGGAGGACAGACCCTGGAACACCAGAAGGTGATGCTCTCTGCCGCAGGAGCCTTCCATGAGCCCCTCCCTGGCCTTGGGCTGCTCTGCCCTTGCCCCCTTGCCCAGTGGCCGGTGGCACGTGTGCCAGGGGCTAGGTCCCTAACACTCACGCTGAAGGGGACACATCTGAGAACTGAACGGATTCTGCTTGGTAATGGTGGTGGAGCCTTGAGCCACCCCAGGCAAGCTGGGGGACATCTGCCCTAGCCCCGGAGACAAAGCCTTGAGACTGTGCCCTCGAGGAGGAGCCCCCTGGGAGTGAGGGCGTTTGGGGTAGCCAGGGGAATTGGGATGAGAAGCAGGCGGCAAAGGCAGGCAGCTGGTTCAGACCCGTGGCAGGAAGTCACAACCAAGATTCATCTTGGAAAAATGCAACTAATGCTGCGCAGCTGCGGCTGCTAATCAGAAACACAGGCCCAGAGGTGGCAGCAGGGACAGGCCCGGAGGGCAGGGCCGGCACCGAGGTGATAATGGGCAGCGAGCTCTCAGGCCCTCTCCCCTCCAGGCTGTGCTGCTGTTTGGAGACAAAGATTGTCACATTGCAATGTGGATGGACAGTTTCTCTCCCCCTGCCTGCCTGCCTGGAGGGGGTGCCCTGTTCCTCAATAATGCTGACGTCAGCTTAATCAATAGCTAAAGTCTTGACCCCTCTCCAAGGGATGGTGCAGGTGTGATGACCTTTACCTCTGGAGTCCCCTCCTCAGGTGACGGCCCTTCCAAAACCTTTGGGGCCTATCCCCTTTTCCCTGGCACAGCCTGCCAGCAGGAGAGTTCTGAGATGAGCCTATCAGCCCTCAGTGGGCTCCCTCTCCAAAAGGGCTTCACCACCTGGACGCAGGCTCCTTCTTGGGAAAGGCACATAGTTGTGACTTCCTTACACAGTTCTGAGCCAGCTGTCGGCCTTTGCCACTTGCTTATCCCAGTCCCCTGGGTTACCCCACATGCCCTCACTCCCAGGGGGTTCCTCCTCGAAGGCACAGCCTCAGGGTTTTATCCCTGAGCTGGGGCAGATGCCTGCTGGGCTGGGGCTAGCGTCCCCCAGGTGGCCTGGGGCAACTCAGGGCTCAGCTGGCCACTGCCCACCAAGCAGAATCCGGTCAGCTTCTCAGACGTGTCCCCTTCAGCATGAGTGATAGGGACCCAGACCTTGGCACACGTGCCCTGGCCACCAGGTAAGAACAGAGCAGCCCAAAGCCAGGGAGGGGCTTCAGGAAGGCTCCTGAGGCAGAAAGCATCACCTCTGGCTTTCCAGGTCTGTCCCCCACCCAGTCATAGAGACCGTGTCTTCATTAAAACCAAGGACAGTGCCTACATGCGGGGAACAGCAGAGGTTATGGGGAGAAAGGTCAGCAGCCCTAAAGGTGGTAGCTCCTTGAGCATTGCTCAAGCTTCTGCTGTTCCTGCTTGCCGGGCACTGAGCTCCAAGGGGAATCCTTTGTGTTCTCTGTCCTCAGGCTCACAGTCCGGGTGAGCACAGTGATGGGAGTGCCCAGGGGCTGAGGGCTTGGAGTGGGACCACGCTGTGCTTTGCTGGTTCTCATTCCATATTTCCCCTCCCCTTTCTCCAAGCTTTCCTTCTGCCATGTTTGCCCCTGGGCAGGCCCCCAGGGCCCATCCCCAGAGACAAAGGATGGAGAGCCCTGTCCAAGGGAGGAGAGACCAGACCCTGGAGATTCCCAGCCCAGAGGGTATCCCCTCTGAAGGCACCAGGCTCTGCTGGGCTTCCCCTCACTCAGCCCCTCCTCTGCCCCAGGCCCTGCTTGGCTATGCAGAGAGGGATTTGAAGGACCACTTTGCCCAGCAGCGCCCATGCCAGGAGCTTCATGCCCAGCTTCTGCCAGAGCACATGAGTGGTGCAAACATCCACCTGTAAAGGCATCCAGAAGCCACTTTACGATAGCTTTAAGGAGCAGAAGAGATTCTCTGCCCTATGTGGGCCAGAATCAGCCTCCCTGAATCTTTTAGCCTTGAGTTCCAGGTGTAGGCTCTGGGGCCTCATAGAAAAAATCTCAAAGAACACGGCTAATGTGGCTGCGGCTGCCTCAGGCCCAGGTTACTGCAGATCCCAGAGGCTTGCCCCTTCGCTGCCTCCCCAATGCCCCAGGGACCTCCTACTCATCTGCCCCACTTGCCTCTCTCCCCCACCCTGCCCTGGGACCTAAGGCTTGGCATGTCCTTCACTCTGGCCCAGGCAGGTCCCCTGCTGCAGCCCTAGATTGTGGAGCCCTGAGCATCAGCCCAGGTGACAGCAGAGGCCCCCATCTTAAGCATAAGCATCGATCTTTCAGCTTGTCTCAGGTGGCCACTGAATTGGATTTGTGGGCGCCTTGGAGCAACCCAGTGGCTCCGCCTGTTGGCAGGACCCTCTCTTTCCCCACTCAGAGTGTCTAACAGAGTCATCCTCAGAGAGCCTCCCAGGCATGTTGGTTAATCACACTCGAGTGGCCACAACCTGCCCCTGGCCAGTGTTTTCATGAGCTCTGCCTTCCTCCCCCGTGCTGTGCCCACAGAGTCCACGTGCAGTGCAAGATTCGAGTCAGAGGAGAAGCGAGGTGTGAGGCAGGGGTCTTGGCGGAGGTTTGAGAAATGGAGATGGAGGGGAAGAGGTTGAAAAAAGGAAATTTGGGCCAGTGGGTGGGAGGGACGGAGGGAATCTGGAGGGCATGTGGTGTGGAAAGGGGGGTTTGGTGTGACGTTGGGAGCTCAGATGGAAGAAGCACAGGTCAGAGGGTCAGGAGCAGAGGAGCAGAGATGGGGGAACCGAATGGCAGTGGCAGGAGCTGGGAGCTGCTGTCTTGGAGGTTTCCTTACTGTCTGAGTGTTTGCCATGGAATTTCCCGGCCTAATAAAGAAGAATTTAAATAGACCGCAACTTGCTTAATGTTGACTATATAAATAATCCAAATCCCCAGTTCCCTTTGTTCCACAGGCTATTTGTGTCAAGAAAGAAAGGCGGGGGGGAGTGGGATCCAACAGAAGCCACGTCCCAGATAGCGGGATTTGGGGACTCTCTGTTCTCCTCCATCAGGGCCCCAGGGAGCAGGGGTTGAGGCCTGGGAGGGGGAGATTTGGGTTTTCCAGCCAAGCCTTCCATTTGTGAGCCCGCACACATAGGCACATAATCCCCGCATGGACTCATGTGCATACGTGTACACACACACACGTGTATGCACTTGGGCACGTTATCCCCACACAGACTCATGTGCACGCATGTGTACATGTGTGTGATTGCCCACACAGGCGGACTCATACGCAAACAGGAAACCATGCACGTGTGGACACACTCAGACACACAGATCATCTCAGCAAGGCTTAGCTGAATCTGCCAGTCACGAGCTGTTGGCATGGGTCATGCCTTGTCATGGGTCAGGTCCCAGCCCTTCACTCTGCCCCATTCTGCCACTGAGCAACCCTGTGGACAGGGCCCTGGCTTACATGGCTTGGGAATAAGATCCTGTTGGGCAGGTGGCAGAGTGGATTTGGTTACACTGAGTCACTTCACTTCCAAAGAGGGTTCCTATTGGAGCAACAACATAAAAACCAAGGTCAGAGTCCTCCAAACCCCTGTTTCTTCAAACAACTGTTGGCCAGTGATCAATTGTGTCCATCCCTTCCTCCCACCAGTGCCCAGCCCCACCACACCCAGCTACGCCGAGGACTCAGAGGAGAGGGAGGAGACACAACCTTCCTGTAAGCTCGAGGGCCCAAGCCTGGCAGTTTCTAGCCCCTTATTTGCAGGCACAGCAGTAGAGGAGCAACAGAGACACAGCACTGGTCCCATCCTACCTGAGGTACCCAGAGGGAGAGGAAGGAAGGGAGGGAAGGGTGAGAGAGGATGGAAGAGAAAAGAGGAAAGGAGAGGAGTAGACAAGGAGGGGACAAAAAGGCACCACAGGGCTGACCTGTGCTTGCTTATGCCAGTGTCCATGCCAACCCAGTGCCAAATATTTTTCATTTCATTCTTGCATGTGGCCTTGAGCAAAGTCACACATACGTCACACAGAGCAGGGGAGAAGAAGGTCTGGGGTGGGGAGGGGGCTGGCTTCGCACACATTCATAGGTTAGAAATCCCTGTCCCCATCCTAATTCTGCTTGGTCCCTGAGCCCTGGGTATTTCCTAGCCACCTAAACAATGCTCTCACCCACTTCACTGCTGGCCCTGCTCACAGGGGCATGGCTCAGACCGGAACAGTTATTTCCATCCCTGTGCCCAGCCCCATACTCTGCAAGGGCCAACAGATGTCCCAAGAAATCAATGGCAGGGACTGGCCAAAGACCAAGCCCAGGATATAGGAACTTTGTGGGGGTGAGATTAGGGCTCCTATCCAAGGAAGCCACAATTAAATTCCTTGCTAAGAATAAGAGAACAACCAGTGAACTAACAGTACCCTCTCCAGATAACCCAATGCACATTAATCACCAGTCCCTGCCTTATTTCCGCGAAGTCCGCAGCCCACTTTTCCCCGGAATAGAAAGGCAGACCCTGCTGGCATCTCTTTTTCTGAGTAGGCTGGGGTCTCAAGGACTGGGGTGCTGCAGATGGTGTGCGTCTCTCAGGCTGTCTGGGACGTGGACGGGAAGCGGCACTGTCGACATGCCCGGAATCTCTGGGTTGTCACCAGGTCCACTTGATCCTCTTTCCAAGACGGAAGAGGGGAAAATGTATCCTTCCAGGCCCTAATCCTCTCCACATGGGCAGGCATTAGAGTGGCCAGGATCCCCTGCAGCACGCAGGCCATCAGGAACACCGATGCCACAGTGCCGGGAGGACTCCAGCCCCAAGGACTACAGGTATGTGACTGCAGAGGTCTTGGCCTCCCAGGCCTTCCTTCCACAGCCTCCACACTGCCCAGATCCTACCCCAGGCCTGCCTCTGCCTGATATCCCCTTACATGCTTCACATCAAAGGGAAACTGAGTCAGCATTAGCTGGTGGACAGCTGGGTGGAAGGACTCAGGCAAGAAGTGATTTGCCCTGAGCTGAGGCAGCCGCCTGAACTTGAAGCCCTCCCGGGAAATCACAGGCAAAGATGCCCAAGAAAGCTGCCTTGGAGAGCGTGGGGCCAACTCTCACGAATCCCGGAAGGAGATCAAGGGGGCTCATCTGCATCCCTGGACACTCAGAGCAGGACATCAGGAGGCTGTCTTCTCATCATTGAGTGGCTTCCAGGGCCAGTTTCCTGAGGGGGCCCAGGACAGGGGGAAACCAGAGCAGGGGACTAGCAAATGCCCCAGGATGGAGCACTGCTGATCAGCAAGGGGAGTCAGGGGGTCCTCGGGAGGAAGATGTGTATAGGGGACCCTCCTCCAAACCACCCCCAAAGCCCTCACAGCCAGGACCCTGTGAAAGGCCAGTTTTCATGGCCAATGTTATAGCTCTTTCTTCCTATAGCAAGATGGACCCTCAGCCATCTTTATAGGCTGTAGGCTCTGAGGCATGGTTTTTGGAGTTAATCTGGGTCACATGGGGCCCAGCTCCCAAGTCCCCATGGTCTGGGGATTAATGACCTCAATGTCCAACGTCTAGGAGTCTGAGGACACAGAGCCAGCATGCTGAGCACAGACATGCATGGACAGCAGATATGGGCTATACCCACCGCTACAGCCCATGGTAAGCCTGAGCTGGAAAGGGCCCTTGTTCTGGCCCCTCTAGCTCGCTTTGGGCCTACCAGGATTGTCAGGCTGTCTTGCCCTCTCTAGCCACCAGGACCACACAGCCTGGACCCTGCAGGCAAGGAGGCTGCCAGGAGGCCTGGAGGCTGGGAGGGCCTGGCCCTGCTTTGATCTTGGGCATCAAAGGCCAGGAAATGCAATCAGCTCCAAGGAGCACTTGCTGTCTGGACGTCCCCAGCAGGCACAGGCCCAGACCCCTCCCCGTCCTTCGTAGGCTGGGCCAGGCCCTAGCAGGCCAGCCAAGGGCCCTGGGCAGGGGCCTGGAAAGTCCACCCCCATCCCCAACCAATTCAATGGAAACTATTTTAATAAGAGCTAATTCTGCTGATGTGGCATCTTCTTTCTGCACCCCCACCCCATGTCTGTGTTCCCCTCCAACCCCACCCCCGGCTTCCCCCCTGACTTTTATTGTCCCAGACATTCGCGTGAAAACAGGAACTTTGTGCTCTGGGCTCCATCTGCTCCTGCTTATTTCTCACTTGGAACTGCAATCCTTGGTCACACATGCCCCCTCCCCACCACCTCACCCACTTCTTCTCAGACTGCCCCAGAGTCGAGAACTCGTGGGGTCTCTGCGCCCTGGTACAGGCGAGTATGGCCTCCTACTGGAAACTCTTCCCTACCAGGCCGTGGCCGTGGATGCAGCGGAGCTAGGAAGCTGAGAGGGCGGCAGGACTTTGAGCCTTGGAGGGGAGTCCACCCCTCCCCGGGCCCCTCTCTGCCCCAGAGGAACAGAAAAACTCCCCCACAGCCCTGGGAAGAATTCAGGGTATCAGGGAAGGCCTTGCAGACACCAACAGCGTCTTGTGTGAGGTCAGTCCTCCCTCTCTGAAGGCCTTGGTCTCGGGCTGAGCGTCCAAGAGTCTCAAGCTTGAGGCAACGCCATCTTGTGTTGCTCAAGGGAATTAAAACGGAGAGCAAAAAAGATGATGTGATTAAATAGATGGATAAAAAATAAACAAACCTCTCATGGTACACTTACTATGTGTCAGGCAACAGTCTAGAACAGGGGTGGGGAACCTGCGGCCTTCAGGCCATATGTGCTCTTCTAGGTCCTTAAGTGCAGCCTTTTGACTGAATCCAAATTTTACAGAACAAATCCTTTTATTTTTATTAATATATTTTGTCTTTTATAATTTTATTTTATTTTTAAAATGAACATATTTAAAATACCAAAGAATAAAATAAGTTTCAACAAAATAATCCTCCCAGATTGACCAGCACAATTAGAACATTAGTAAGCCATAAGGGCTAAACTGACAGCTGCTATGCTCATGATTTAGTTCTAACTTCCCCCGCCTGACTGGAGCCACTATCGCACGAGGCTGGTTGGTGAGAGTTTATGGGGGTCGAGTATGCCAGTCTGTCCTCAGCTTTTGACAGCGGTGCACTGTGTTTCTGTCTGAAGTGGAATTTGTGAATATTTTTTAATTCTGTCTGCTTAACAGCCCATCATGTCAAAGAAGACCAAGAGAACACTGAAGGAAGAAAACAGATTTTTTTAAAGAGGATTGGGAATTGCAATATTATGTTGTTTCTGCTAAAGATAAGATGATTTGCTTGCTTTGTGATACTGCAATATCAGCATTGAAGAAATTCAATGTTTATCAGCATTATAACACTCATAAGGACCACAAATATTTTAAATTAGAGGGAGAGGTGCAAAAGGTTGTATTGCAGAAATTAAAAGATGAAAAGCAAAAGCAAAGACAATTCTTTTAAGCAGCAATAAGACCTGGAAATAATGCCACTGAAGCAACTTATAAAGTAGCTTATATAGTTGGGGAAAAAAGGGAAGCCATTCAGTGATGTAGAAATTGTGAAAGAATGCATTGTCAAAGTTGTAGGATGCTTAGACCTGGATAATGTTTCAAAGTACAAACAACTGCCTCCTTCAAGGAGAACCATAACTGATTGGTAGCATGTTCAACTTAACAGAACAACTTCATGCAATACTTCAAAAGGAAACTATATATTACTCAATCTCTTTGGATGAATCAACTGATAGTACTGACGTGGTGCAGGTTCTATACTTCATTTGGGTCAAAACAGAAGATTTTCTTTTGTATGAAGAGTTACTCACTTTGGGCACTCTTGGGAACAGAACATGGGGAATAGATAACTTCAACAACTTTCAAGATAAATGTCATGAAGTTGGACTGAATTTGGTAAATTTAGTGAGTGTATGTACAGACAGCGCACCTTCCATGACCGGAAAACATGAAGGGTTTATTGCATAGATAAAAAAAAATATTAACAGATCCAGATGTTCCCTCTCATTTCTTCTCATTGTATCTTACATCAGCAAAAACTCTGTACTAAAGCTACCATTTTAATTGACACTTTGCAACAAGTTATTAATATAAGTATTGTTAACTATATTCAGGCAAATGCAACACAGCAACTGCAGTTTTGTAACATGCTAAAGTTGAACTATGAGGATTCAGTGTGGATTTGCCATATCATTCTAAAGTGCATCGGCTCTTGCAGAGACAGGTGTTAGCCAAAATTTTATTTCTGTGAGAACAGATAGTTAAATTTTATGAAGAACAGAATCAGCAATGTGGATTATTAACAGATTTCTGTAGGAATGCAGCATGTCTGTGTGATATCATGTTAAATCAAAACAACTTGAATATTTCTTTGCAAGGTAAAAGTAAGTCCATATATGATATGTGGCAAAGAAATTCAAGCATTTCGAAAAAAGCTACCTTTTTTCAAAAACACTTCTTCAAAAGGAAATTTCAGGTGAATATTTCCCCAGTTAGCAAAAGTCATTGATGAGCAGGATGATATATGTTAGTCATTTGAAGAATATGCAGTTGTTGGAGACCTATTCATTGGAGAATACAATGAAAGTTTCACTGATTTTGAGAATCATGACATCACATTCAAATTAGCATTTCAGACCACCTAGTTGGTATCACCAAGATACCTAAAGAATTATAGATGGAATTTATTGAGCTCTCAGTAGATGACATTTTAAAGTCATTTTTTGATGCTAAGAAAGATTGAATTGAAATATGGAAAAATGTAGTAGAATACCCATGCCTTCGGTAACATGCCCAGAAAATGCTTTCTTCTTTTCAACCACTTATTGCTGTGACTCTACATTCTCCTACCTAACCCAAATAAAGACACCCTTAAGGTCACAAATGACTGATACCCATCTAGAGGATCAACTGAAAACTGGGGACCTCCATGGTGCAACCAAATATTCAAATGCTTTCCAACGAAAAGCAAACACAACAAAGTCATTAAAAGGTTATTAACTTTAAAATTAACAAATAGTTTTCATTCTTTGAAATTATTAAGTGCATAGTAGTTAGATTTTTACAAAATAATGTACATTTTTAAGTATATCTAATTGAAGTTTCTTGAATGCGGCTGTATTTGATTACAGCTAAATTAATGTGGCCTTCCAACAAGAAAAGGTTCCCCACACCTGGTCTAGAATTTTACAAACATTATCTCACTTAACCCTAGGAGGTGGGTGCTGTTATTAATATAATCCTCACTACACAGATGAGGAATCGAGGCACAGATAAGTTCACCTGTTCCAGGTCACACTGCTGGTGAGAGTGACAGAGCCTGGCCATCTCCACACCTGAAAACAGTCGCCGTCCACTCACCCCTCTGAATCTTTGCTGGTGCTCTGCTCTGGAAGGCTCTCTTTCCTCTTCCTTCCGGTCCTTCAAAGCCCACGTCCGCCTCCCCATGGGGCCTAGGTGCTCTGATGCCCACTTTCGAGCTGAGGAGACTGAGACCTGGCACAGTCACTGCCTTACAGCCGGCTCTCACAGGGACTCAGATGCCACCTACAACTGAGCTCTCTGGTTACCTCAAAGTTAAAAAGCCCTCTTGTCATGATCCATAGTGTCAGAGACTTTTCTTTCCCAGCTGTCCCAAATCAGGTGCCCTGAGATGTCCAGTGAGCAGGAAAGGAGCCAGATGAGCCCACAGCACACAGCCCGGCGGCAGGCGCCCTCTGAGGAGGGTCTGCGTTGGCGGGCCCGGATCCTGCCTCTGACGCCCATGCCTGCCCTGGCCAGTGGCCAGTCCTGCCCATCTTCCCAAAGGCTTTGTCCCTCAGTTTCTGCCAGTTTCCACACCCAGACAGCACCTTAGCTGTGCCACACCCCACACCATGTCAGCAACCAGAACTTGGGTGCTCTCTTTGGGCCTTTGCTGTTGACCTGGGGAGATGGGCACCACCAAATGGACGTGGTGTGACAGGCTCCTGGCCTGGGGAGAAGGAAGGAGAGCTGTAGTCTGTGCCTTGGCTCTGTTCGCTTTAGGGCAAGTTGTTTGGCCTCTCTGGGCCTCAATTTTCCATTATGTAAAATAGGAAGGGGAGCTCACCTAGAGCAGCAGACCTCCTGCCGATTGTGGAGCAGGACGGAGGGGGTCCACAAAGGCAAGGCATGTGTTTGCAAAGGATGCTGGAGCAGGTCACGGGGTAGGGACGCGGCTCCGGGGGGCTCCCTGGGGGAGGTGAGCTGGAGTCCAGATCCCGGAGGAGGTGAGGGGAACCAGCTCTGCCATGTGGGACTGGCGGGGCCTGCCTGAGCCTGCTGGGCAGCTGGTGCAGGCCTGGTGCGCAGCAACAGATGCAGGGGAGGGGCTGCCAGCCCCACAGGAAGCCCCAGCTTGTTGTTGGGTAACTTCTCCTCCTGTTTTCTGGGAACAAGCTATTTGGAGAAGACGGGGAGGGAGATCTTAAAGGCTTCCAGATGGGGGACCCTTCTGCCCAGGCCCACTGCTGCACCGTCACAAAGTCTGTGCATGCTTTCTAAGAATCCCAGCGAATGTTAGCCAGGGAGGCTCTGAGGAGGTCTTCTGAGCCATTCCCCTGCCTCTGCAATCCCCATTACCCCCAAGCTGATAGGAGGCCATATCCTATTCTTTATTATTATTATTGTTATTATTATTATTTTATTAAAAACCTGCAGAGACAGAGGGTTTTGTCTCATCCTTGCTGCCCTCTTCCTTCCTGAGATGCTCTCTCAGTGTCTTGGCATCCCCCCATCCACTCATCTGGCTGCTTCGCCAGATGGAGGGAAGGGCCTTCCCCTCCCAATACCAGGGGACACCATTTTCCCAAGAGAAGAGAAAACATAGCCACCACCCAGACCTCTTGTAGAGGAGGGGCAGGGCTGGGGAGGGGAGGGGAGGGAGAGCAAAAGAGAGGCTTCCCAGTGGAATAGAGAGCAGGGCTGGGTCAGCCCAGGGCAGTTCCCAGCCCCTCCTCCAGAAGTCTCTCTGTGACACAGCCAGGGCTTGCTGCTGGGTGGGCTCCCACTCTCCTCCTGTCATTCCATGGTGCCCACACTCAGGGACAGTGACCTCCTCTTCCCCTCTGACCACCCTGGCTCCAATCCGCCTTCCCGGCCCATCCCTACTATCAGCCACTCCCTGAGCAGGGCGATCAGGACATGCAGCCCTATCCTGGGGCAGCTGGCCTCATCTGAGCTGCAAGGACAGAGCCCTGGGGAGGCCAGAGAAGGTCCAGGGAAGACACTGTTGTCAGGGCTCGGTCTGCCAGCATCCCTGCCCTGGCTGTCCTGGCTGGAATTTGCTCACCAGCCCTTGGGCTATGGGATGGGTCTGGCAGAATGGGGAGGGGGACTAGGGCAGGGAAAGGAGACTTTAAGAGGAGAACTCTGTCCTTGGGGCCAGACGGGAGTGATAGCCAGGTACAGGTGATCCTCTGGGTCCTATCCGGGACATGGAAGAAGAGAGCCCCCAGGCCTGGTTCACGGAGGAACCCACCCCCAACCCTGTCAGAACTCCAGGTCTCAGAAGGAGCATCATGTTCCCCCAAAGCCTGCCCCTCCCAGACCACTGCAGCACAGCCTCTGATAAGAGGACATTATTGTTTATTTCTTTTTTAAGATTATTTTTTTTTATGCCCTGGATGTGCTAAAAGAGAGGACATGTTTGAATCAATCAGAAATATACAAAGTACACCCCACAGGGGTGAGAGCAGGGCGGATGTGCAGAGCCAGGGGCAACCCCCCTGGGCAGGCCTGCCCTGGACCCCCCCACTGGGAGCACTGGGTCCCGTCAACCAATGGGGGTCCCACCTGGAAGACTGAGCAGCCCAGGCGAGGGAGGCAGAGCTTACTGGTGCACTCTGACCCTGCCTCTCCCTCAGAGCACAGAAAGACCTGAGCTTCGGCTCTCAGGTCCTGCCCTGGGTGGAAGGCAAAGCTGGAGGAAGGGCTTAGCAGGCACACCCCTTGGAGAGGGTCTGTCAAAAGGAGCCCAACGAGGCCACCCCTGAGGCAATGAGTGATGCCCTCAGGCACAGCAGGGGCTGGATGGAGAGGGGAGAGGCGCTTCTGGCTGTACTCCAGGCCTCCTCCAGGTCTCTGCCTTCCCAGCTGACCACTCCTGTCCAGGCAGGGGCCTGGTCATGACAGGCACCAGCTTGAAGCAGAAGGAGCCTACGGGGCCCCTGATCTACACATCCCCGCCTCTGGCCTCAGTCTGCCATGGGGCCTTTCTGGGCCATTCCACGGGAGCGCCTTCTCCCTCCCCTCCCCTCTTCCCTGCAGGCCTGGGTGAGCCCATACCAGCCAGTTCTTCCCTGCTGCTCTCCTGTGGACCTTTCCTGACACATGCCCTCAGGCCTTCTAGGGGCTGCCCCGGCTACCCCACCCCCTCCAGGGCTCTGCCACTGCCCTCTCCCTTGGCGGCCTCCCTGGCCTGGCAGCACAACCAGAGCTGTGACCTCCTATCTGCTCACTGTACAGCATTCAGCCTTCTGGCTCCTTGGCCTGCGTCTATGGAAATCCTTCCTGGGCTGAACCCAACTCTGGCCCTGCCTTCCACTGTGCCATGGACAGACAGGTCCCCATCCCTCCCGGGCCTCAGTTTCCCTTCTCCAACAAGAGTTGAGACAACAGAGACTCTCAGTGCCAGCGGCTCCTCCTCTGGATTCAGTGAGTTCCAAGGTAGGCAATTTGAGGGGCAAATGTATGCAGATGGATATGCAAATGGGCATCTTCAGGATTTATGGGTGGCCTTAACTCCAAGGGGAGGCAGCGGCCTCCCCTGGCTGGGCCCACTAAATCCTGGCCGATGTCAGCACCGTAAAGCACCGTGATGAAGGGCAGGCGGGCGCTGGAGGAGGCCGCTGATTTACAGCCACCGGGGCCTCCTCCTGGGCTCGCAGGCAAGCTCCACGGGACAGGGATGAGGAAGGATTTATGTCGCTGGCTTCCCCACCCCAGCAGCAGGCAGTCGGGAGAGCGCAGAAGGTGACTTTCACCTTCACAGCCAGCACTGCTCTGGTGGAGCAGAGCAGGCGCTACCCCGGGAAGGGCAGAAGAGTGGGGACCGTGCCCAGTCCTGAGCCAGAGTTGTCTCTTCCGTGCGCTGTCCGCTTCACCCTGGCCCTCTCCACCAACCGTCACCTTCTTCAGAGGGCCGGAGCTGAGCTGCATCCGTCCCACCTTCTCTGCCCTGATGAGGTTCAGCCCTGGAAGACTGAGGGGAGCCGGGTCCACTGCGCTTCCTTCCCAGCTCAGATTTCTCCTGAAGTCTAACCTTACTCCCTTCTGCTGGGAAGAGAAGGAACAGTACATTTGGCTCTATTTTTTAGTGGCCCAAAACAAGAAAGTTGACCGCCCTCGTCTTCACCTAGCTGAAAGGCGTCAGGTGTTTGCTGTGCGCTTTCCCTTCCTCCCCACCCTTCAGCATCCAGCCAGGGCTGGTGGCAGGCATTGAGCGGCAGCATCCTCCACCTCTACGTAACTGCCAGATGCCTGAGGTTGCGCCAAATTACACTTTGGAAAGGTAGCACTGCTTCTCTGGTGGCTCACTGGAGTGTGCCAGGAATGATTCCTTTGTCACTCAGTGAGTATTGCTCACACCGGGAAGTCCTACTGCATACCCAGGCTGCAAGGTCCAGGACAGAAAGTTCAGGGGCAAAATCCCCAGCAGGTGGTTATGGGGCTACCCACCCCCCAGCCCCAGGGGCCTCTGCCTCTGAGCATTACCTCTGCACAAACAAAATGTGCATGTCCTCTTCTCATAATTAAAAAGTCCCTGAGGTAAAGGAAGGCTCCTTTTGAGGATGTAAACACATAAATCAAAAGGCCTGGTTCAGCTAAGTTGTTCTTCTACTGAGTTGTGTGTTTTGAGCCAAGGCTGTCTCTCCTGAGTTTGTTTTAGGCAAATGTGTCCTGCCCCTCTGTACGTGCGTGCCATATGGGGCCCGTGAAGGGACTTCTGCCTGCTAAAGAGGTGTTTCCCTGACCAAAGTCTGCACCTTAGCATCCTAAGAATTTGTCTCTAGCTCCTCAACATTTCTCTGCTGTAAACGGTGAATATTTGGGGTCTGTATTTCCTGGGGCCCCCAGATATTCTGTGCCTCTCTCTGGCTGCCCTCAAACAAAGATCAACTCTGGTTACCATGAATGCTGTTGTCTCAAGCTCATCTCTGGGATACCACATCATTTCCAAGAACCAGACTATTTAAGCAGGGTTCCCTATGATTCAACATAGATACCAAACTCCAAAGAAGCTTCCCCTGCAGATTTGACCCAGAGATTGGCACCCAAGTCCTCATGGCCCCAAGGGAGTGAGTGGTGGAGGCTAGAGGAAGTCACCAGCGCGAGGGAGAGGGCTGTGGGGAGGGGTGAGCATACACAGTAGCACATACACTCACCTCTTTCAACTTTGTTTGCTTGGTGTGCTTTTGTTGAGAACTTGTGGGCCAAACAGAATCACTGTGAATGATTGTGCAGTTTGTCTGCTGTTCAAGGCACCTTGCCTAGGGGGCAACAGCATCAAAATAAAACTTCTAGAACTCTGGCCCTGGGCTCTATCAACCTAGGAAACGGGGGACCTTTAACTAATTCATGCAAAGACACTGTGTAGACTAACAGAAGCCCGGCTGCCAGGCACGCTGAAGATATGTTTATATCTATGACCTCATTTAATCTCAACAAAAGTAGATGTTATATCCCCACTTACAGGCGAGAAAAATGAAGACATGGCAAGGTGCAGTTGCTTGCCCAAGAACACACTGTTGGTGCCTGATGGAGGTGAGGTCCCAACACCGAGCTTTCCCCACCCCGTCTTGTTCTTCCCACTTTACCTGCTCTCACCGCACTTCATCTCCAACTCTGTCCGTTTAATTTTGCTGTTATAACCCACATAACATCAGCCCTAATCTAAGAAGATTTATGATACTAAGTGTTGGCAGATAGGTGGAACAACTAGTACTTTCATATATTGCTGGAGGGAATGTAAAATGGGACAACCACTTTCGAAAAAAATCTTTTTTTTTTTTTTTTGAGCAATCTTGCTCTGTTGCCCTGGCTAGAGTGCAGTGGTGTCATCATAGCTCACTGCAACCTCAAACTCCTGAGCTCAAGCGATCCTCCTGCCTCAGCCTCCCGAGCAGCTGGGACTACAGGCACATGCCACTGCACCTGGCTGTGGAAAACTATTTTTGAGTTTGTTGAAAAGTTAAACATACACCTACTACATAACTCATCCATTCCACTCCTAGATACATACCAAAGAGAAATGAAATAACATGTCTATATAAAGATTTGTATCTGAATGAGGGTGGGCAGAAAGGAAGAGGGGGACAGGTAAGGGTAAGAAGGGGCTAGAGAGATGGTACCACCCCTGGGCTGCCTTACTTCACTCCATTCCTCCTCAATCCATGTCAGAAGACCTTGGAGGCTCCATGCCAACATCATGGGAGCCAATTGGGAAGAAGAAGGAAGCCACTGGGAAGTCTGGGCAGTGCTCAGAGACCCACTGGTGACTGTGCCCAGCTCTGGCCTTTCTATGTGCTGTGAAGCAGGGCCCCTGCTGGTGGGAAGGGCTGAGGTGGAGGTAAGGATCGGGTAGATGTAGGAGAGGCCCAGGCCCAAGTGAAGACTCATACCATGAAGAACTGGACAAGCAGTAGCCTGAGGCTGGCTGAGAACAGAAGTTAGGAATCCATGCTGTGGAACTGGGCAGAAGGTTGCAGCCTGGCAGCTCTGCAGGTACCTAAAGGTTCAGCCCATACCCCTGAGATGCTCATTAAGGGTTCCAAGACTCATTCCAGGGCCCAGGCTCAGGTGGGTGAAAAACTAGCCTGGCTGGATTTGCCCAGTGCATGGGTGGGACCAAACTTCCAGGCTAAAAGTTTCAGGGAGCTGCTGCTGGGTGGGGCCAGGCCAGGGCTTAACTCACTCCCTGGGCAGGCCACACCTGCCACCTTAGCTTCTGCCCCTGTCCTGGTCATGGGCAGCAGTATTAGCCTGTGAACCTTAGATTCAGCCCAGCCAAGCTCTGAGCCAGAACACTAGCCCAGAGGGACACGGGGGCCCCATCTCCTGCTGGCCTCACCTCCCATCACCAGTCTGCAGGTCTCTGCCTAGCAGGCAGGGTTGCACAGAGTAGAAGTATCTCCAAGAACCTCTGGAGGTGGCCCTGTTCACCCCCTGCCCCTGCCCCGGGGTCCCTACTTCCATTTCTGCTCCCTGCGGGTGGGAAGCCTCAGCCTTCTGTTCCAGGTTGCTGCCCCTGCTCCTGCCCTGGCCTCCCAGGACCCACTCTGGCTGCCTTCTGCCCTTCCTTGGCAGCAGTCATTATGGAAGGCCACACCATTTGTAATCCAAAGACAAAAGACAGCGCCACTTGGGCTATTTCCAAGCATCCTCAAAATGACATTAGTCCTAAAGAAGAGGTCAGTGGGGTCAGACCTGCAGTGGGAGGGCACTGTCATTCCCCCCGCCCAGCCCAATGTCCACTAGCAGTTTGGAGTTGCATCCAGACATCAGGCACCCCTCTGTCATATAAAGTATAAAAATGCATTCCAAAGTCAATCAGAAGGGCTTACCTTTTACCACCTGCCATTTTGGATGACCTAGGTCAGCACAAGGTGCGGACAGGGCTAAGGGAGCATCTACCGGTTCATCTGTTCTGCCCGGGAGCACGGAGGAGCAGGACTCCCTGCTGTGGTGGGGAGATCTGCCCCTCCCCCACCCCGCCCCAACATGACATCATTCTCCGTCATTCCATCCACCACACCTCTCATCTGAGACATGGACTGCTCTCAGCCCCAAGTCACAGGGCTTTTTTTCCCCCTCATTTTTAAAAGTGATTTGTCTCCTTGTCCCAAATCTCCTCTTCTCCACTGCCCAGTTCAGGCTTTCTCAAATTCTGTTCTGGACACCTACAGTCCTCCCTGCAAGGTCTGCCTGCCCCCCTCACATCCCCCATTCGCCCTCTCCACCAGTGCAGCTGTTCAAAAGAACAGTTATTTCCTGAATGCCTACCTCCTATGTGCCAGGAGCCAGAGGAACTAGAGGCGGGACAGGTCTGTCTTTGGGTGAAGACAGATGCGAACCAAACAATGCAGCCCAGAGTATGCCCACAGTGCAGTCCAGGTGCCAGAGTCACGGAACACTTCTAAGCAGTGAGGCAATCATTAATGGGTGGTGATGTCTCCCCACCCTGCTTGCCTTCTCTGAAACATGATGTCGTGACCAATAAAAATGAGCTTCCTGTCCTTCCCCTGTACTGAATGCTCCTGGGCACATCTAGAAGATGCTAGATACATCTCTCTCTCTCTCTCTCTCTCTCTCTCACACACACACACACACACACACATACACACACACACACACAAGATTGTCCCATATAGGAATGAAATTGTACCTTTGAGAGCTAATGCTCTCTCTTTCCAGCCTTAGGTGATATGAGATAGATAACAGTCTTCCTTCCTTATGGAATGTTCTAAAAGAGGAATAGAGCCGCAGTAGGCGACAATGGTGTTCTCAGTAGTGGGATGGTCTGTGCAAATGCTCAGGGGCTGAATTTCAAGGTCTTCAGTACTCTGATCACACTTATTGTACTGGTGAAGGCTCTAGTGGCCATATGTGACACGAAGTGCAACTCGGACTGACTTAAATCACAAAGGGAATGTGGCAACTTTAAAACCAAACTTGACAGATTGATCTAGAGAAGCTCAACCAAGCTGCCTAAAGGACGTTACCAGGGACTCAGTTTCTCTCCGTGTCTTTGCTTTATCCTTAGCTTCACAAGGTGACCCTGTAGCTCTCCCCGCTGGACAGCCATGCCAGACCAACTTCCGGACACCACACTGCCGAAGAGGGCAAAAGCTCTCTGCCAGTAACACACTCGCATTCACTCCCTCTCTCTTGTTGGAGCCTCACTTTCTCAGAAATTCAACAAATGTTTCCCTGCCGCTCATTGGCTCTGACTGGGTTAAATGGACATCTCTGAACCCATCTCTGAGACTTGGAGAATCTGATCTTCTCACTGGCTCAGACAAGGTCATGTGCTCCACCATGACCAGGAGCACCAAGGATGGACACAGGGCTGAAGAACAACAGATGGCCAAGGCACCTCTCTGTGTGAATGCAGGTGAGATGGTCACCTGGGATGTGCTTCAAACCAAATAACAAATCACTTTGAGAAGGGAGACTCTGTTATCTATCCCATATCACCTAAGGGTGGAAAGAGAGTTTTAGCTCTCAGAGGTACAATTTCATCTCTACATGGGACAATCTTGACTGTGAGAGAGAGAGAGAGAGAGAGGAAGACACTGTATGTATATAGTCTTCGTCGTCATCTTTTTCCTTTGGACTATGGGAAAACTGGAGGATTGAAAGCCCTTTCTTCCAAACACTAAGCAGTCATAGCCAAGGAAAAAAAGACCACACATAAAATGTGATGCTGGTACTAGTGGCCTGAGAGACGGCCACCAGTGAGTGTGGCTCCGGGAGGCTGAGGTGCCTCCTATAGTCCCACAGCCAGTGTGCACCAGAAGGAAATGGGGCTGGGACTCTGGGCACCTGTTAGGCCCAGGCCAGTCCCTCTTCCCCGAGGAAGAGCCCAGAACCCCAGCCCTCTGGAACTTGGAGGGACAGACTGAGGTGGGTGGGGAAGTCTGGAAGGGTCTTGGGCCTCTAACTCCACAAATCATCCTGTTTTAATGTAAGTGGTCATTGCCAAGAGTACAGCGTGTTTTCCTGCATCAGCAGCTTAGCATGGCATTGGTAAGTAATGCCCCAGGATAAATGGCTTTGTTTTGCCTTGTTTGGAGGGATTCTGTAACCCTTCCCTCCTTTCCACAGAGTGGACTCCCCAGAACCCCGCCAGTGGCACCCTGGAGCTCAGGGCCTCCAGCACACGGGGGAGCTGGAAACCTGGCAGACTCTGGCAGCTGAAGGAGTGCAAGCCCCTGAGGCAGGGCTACTGAGAACCTGGGCAGATCTGCCATCAGTTTTTAGCAAATGGCTAGAGAGGAGCAGAGGGTAAGCCCTGTGCCCTCCAACCAGACAAGAGCTGAGACCGGAGGGGAAGGCTCCAGAGGGCCCCAGACTATTAGGGAGAAATCTGGGGCTTGGGATGGAAGGGGGAGAAGAATGAGCAAGTGGTATAAGGGAGAGCTTACGCTGCCATCTTGTGCCACGTGGGTGTTACGAAGCCAGGATGTTTTTGCCAGTGAAGACAGGGAGTTTGGGCAGAAGCATGGGCTGTGGACCCAGAACCAGGTGGCTGGGAATCTTGGCACTAGCTCTTACTGGTTGAGATACCTTGGGAGGTATTATACCCACATTATAGATGAGGAAACTGAGGCTTAGAGCAGCTGAACAATTTTCCCAAGGTCACATGTCTAATTCATGACAGAATTTAAACTTAAACCAGGGCAGTCTAGCTCCAAAGTCAATAAATGTTGAATGAAGAGGGTAAATCTCCCCAGCTGCCTGCTGATCTCTGACCAACCACCTGAAATCCCAGCTCCTCACCCTTCCAGAAATTCGCCCTGCTTTAGCCACACAACAAATCTTGTCGTTTATATTTCCAGCCTTCTACTTTCTGTACACAAGTCTTGGTATATATGATACGCGTTCCTTCTAGGCTGGAGCATTTCATCGTCAGTGTGAAGCCCTCCAGAGCCCCTTCCTCTGCCACTGCCACCAGCAATGTTCCAAAAAGGCTGCTCCATCGGCCTGGATCCCATATAAAGACAACAAGGAATGGGCCCCAGCCAACCCACAATGGACGTGCAGCATGAATGAGAAATAAATTTCCATTGTTTTAAGCCACTGAGATTTGAGGTTTGTTACTGTAGTTTAACTTATCCCATCCTGACTGATTCTCTTCCTTTTCTGATAGGAGGAAGCAGGTGAATCCTTCTAGATTTATCCAGGAGCATTCAACAAAGGGAAAGAACAGAGAGCCTGTTTATGTCAGTCACACCATCATGTGTCAGCGAAGCCATGCAAGGCAGGGAGAAATAGGCAGAGGGAAGACAAGGATTCCAGGGACCCTGGGCCAGAGAGAGCTTTCAGACTACAGGAGGATCTGTCATCTGTCCCGCCTGAGGCCAGGAAAAGCTGAGGCAGGGAAGTTCTCTCTCACACAGCCTAGATCCAGGCTGGAGCCTGGTGCTGCCCAGGCCTCACCTGAGAGAATCAGAACTTGGCCTTGGGAGGAGTCTGGGGGCTGGATCCCCCCCAGGCTGGGCATCAGCAGGGCCTCTCGATACGGCTGCAGATGAGTATGTTGGCAGACACAGGTCCAGAGCGCTGGTGCCCAGACTCCCAGGTGCAGACAGACCCCCTCTAGGCAGACCCTGTGACAGTGTACGGGATCCTCACTGGGCATGAGCCCAAGGAACACAAACTGCAGCATCAGGCATCGTGCTCTGGGATGGTGGAAGGAATCTCCTGCAAACGGGTCTGAACACTATGAAAAAGCTTGCGCATTCATCCTCTTGGATAATCTCCTCCCTCCTCCTCCAGCATAAACAGAGCTCTACAAAGCCCTGTCCCCGATTTCTAAAAGACAGCTGGAGAGAAAGTGGTTGGACTATAAAATAACCTGTTCTGGGTCAGATGGTTCTGAGGTTGGATTTGAATTGGGAGAGATTCTAGACCTGTGAGAAGGGGGTGGGGAGTAAAGACCTTTCCCTTAAATGGCAGCTGCCTGACTGGTGTTAGTAGGAGGATGCCTCAAGGCACAAATTTCCCCCAGACATGTTCCCACTGCTTTCCCCTTTCCCTCCAGGTAGGGCTAACCTTTATTCATTCTTCACCTGACCACGCCCTTCCCCCTTCCCCAGCCCACCCAGCTCCCTGAAAGATCTGATCATCCTTCTGTGCAATGCACTGAGTTTCTTCTAGAAGATCCTGGAAGTGCTGTGCCATTTCCCGGAGAAGCAGTGAATTGTGAAATTCCCTCTAGCTCTTCCCCCAGCCAAGATTAGCAATTTGGAAGCTACCTTGGAAGCAACTTGGAAGTTAGCTTGGAAGCTACCATTGGCATCACATTTGACTCTTATTGTATCAGTCAACAGAAAAGTATAGAAGAAACAGCCCTGCCCTTGAGCCCAGTGGGACCTGCTTTTGATTCCCAACTCTGCCACGTGCCAGATGTGTGAACTTGGGCACGAGGCTTAAATTCTGTAGGTCTTGGCTTCCTCACCTGTTAAAATGATGATAATACTGGTCTCCACATCATGGTACCATCCAAGTAAACGTACAAGATGAAACAAGACACAGCACTTACACAGGGTCTGTGTGACATGGAGCACATACAAGTGCTTAATAAATGATATTTAGTATTAGTATACTGTACTGAGTGAGCAAGAAGCGGAAAGGCTGCTTCAAGCCTCCACAAGCAGTCAGTAAGTTTGCTTGACTTGAAAAGGCAGGAAGAGGATTGGGGAACCATGCAAGGGCCTGGGCAGGACCCTAGAAGCCTGGTCAGCTGCAGCATCCAAGTACTTCGCACTCTGGTGCCAGAGTCCGCAGGCAAGAAGGAGGCTCTAGGACCCAGGGGCCCTCTCCAACAGTAGCTCTGGAACCCACCCAGAACTACCTCGGTAGACATTTGTTCGGTGTTCAGAAGAGTCCAGAAACTAGCCCTGGGAAAATCTCTTCCTTAGTTTTACCCACATCCATCTCTGTCAACACTCTTTTGTTTCTGCTACTGCATTGTCCTGTTGCCTTTTTTGACCTTCAAGCTGCTTGTGGGTGTTTCAGAAGTTGTCAGACTTCCCTGTCCAGGCCAGTGTGCATGGGGAACAGGGACAGCAGGGATGGCCAGGTCCAATTCAAGAGCTCAGAGAGATCTGAAAAGCCACAGGATGAACCAAGAAGAAGCTGTCACCCTTAGGGATGCTTGAAGAAGAGGGTCTTTCCCTCCTGGAAGACAGCTACCCAGAGGGGGAATTCCACCCTGAAGTGTTCCAAAATGTGTCAGTCATTTAGTTCAAGCCCAATTTATATGTGAATAGATAATACGGGACTTTCAGGTCAAGACGACAGAAAGTATGTACCAAAACCTTCCCCCTCCATCCCAACATATGGGAATGACAGATATGTCATTAATTTAGAAAATGTGTATATAACTGTGTTAAAGAGAATAAAGAAGGGAAAATCTTCACAGATGAGTAATAGGAAAGGGAACCAAAGCAGGAGCTGGAGGGCAGCTAAGAATTTAATGTGTATGGCAGCGCAATTCACAATTGCAAAGATGCAGAAACAACACAAGTGCCCATCAACACATGAGTGGATTAATAAAATGTGGTATATGTATACCAGGGAGTTCTACTCAGCCACAAAAAAACAATGGTGATCTAGCATCTCTTGTATTATCCTGGATGGAGCTGGAACCCATTCTACTAAGTGAAATATCACAAGAATGGAAAAACAAGCACCACACGTACTAACTGTCAAATTGGTATTAACTGATCAACACTTATGTGCACATATAATAGTAACATTCATCAGGTGTTGGGCAGGTGGGAGGCGGAAGAGGGGATGGGTATATTCACACCTAATGGGTGTGGTGCACACTGTCTGGGGGATGGACACACTTGAAGCTCTGACTTGGGCAGAGCAAAGGCTATATATGTAAGCTAAACATTTGTACTCCCATAATATGCTGAAATAAAAAAAAGAACTAGGAACAGAGACAGGTCCTTGGGGATAGGGCTGCTATGCCAAGACTGGGCTCCTCTGTGAAGCTGGGAGCCATGAACACCCAGCCCACCCACCAGGGGAGTCTGGATTGACTCTCCTTGCCCACCTGGGCATCTGTCTGGAAACACACTGCTTGGCCATGGCCAGAAATAGAGATGCAGTCCAAGAAAGAAATAGCTCCCTGTGTCAGGTATAGGTATGAAGTTCAGAGCTACTCCATCTACATGGAGAAGACCCAAGACAAAGGTGTTCATGTGATACCCGCTTCACAACCCTGAACCCCATGGAGCTGGGGCTAAGGTAACCACAAAACCACCCTACAGGGAAGGGCATTTAGAAGAATACTCCCATGAGACATGAGCCCTCAAAGAAGATTATCCACCAAAAGGACAGAAACGGAATGTGTAATTTCCAAACATGCAGAGAAAAAAAAAGAATTAAAAAAAATCCATTCAACAGAAAGCAAGAATGAAGGGGAAATAAATAAGCAAAGAAAAACTATGGTGAATAGAAACAAAAATGATAGGCAAAGTAAGGTAAAATATATTGAAACCCATAATAAATGGATATGCACAGATTAAACATTTATTCAAAGATAGAATTTCATAATGACTTTTTCCCCTCTAATTCAGCTATATGCTGTTTGTGAAAGAAACATCTAAATTCGAAACAGAAAATTTGGAAATAAAGTTATGCAAAACACACACATGTAAAATTCTATCTAAATAGGTACTGGCGAAATAATAATGAATAGAACAAACATTAATTTTATAGAAATGCAGAAGAATATTTTCTAGTCTTAAAAAGAATCATCAATTAAAATGGTAGAATAACAATGCCCTGGATACAACCAACAATGCACTCAAACTATGCCATCAGCAGCATCAAGGAAGAAAATGACATATCCATAATCAGAGCAGGCCACTCTCTCAGAAATGAGCAGATCATGAAGTCAAACATTGCTAACATTATGAAATATTTAAATAATAAAATTACAGATTTTCTATAATAGAGCCATATGGTACTTTGTACTCTATAAATAGAAAACACATACTCCTTTCAAGTATACATGATCATTTATGATATTTGACTTGAACTTCATGTCAAAAGAAGTCTTACCAATATGATCTAGACCACATGTTCTGACTGCCACACAAGACAAATCAAATTAAACCATTAACAGAGCCCCCCACAAAAAAAAGCCCCATATATTTGGAAACAAGCAATATAATCTCATTGCCAAACAACTCATGGGCTAAAGAGGAAATCACGACAAAAATTATGACCATTTTAGAACTAAGCAATAATGAGATACGAGAGCACAAGAGCATGGCATATCAAAATTTTTAAAACTATGCCTAAAGAGACATGTCTATACCTAAATACATTTATCGGAAATGAAGAAAATTTTAATATAAATGCACTGAGGATTCAATTTAAGAATTTGAAAATAGAATAATGGAACAAACCAAAAGAAGGTTTTATAAAGGGAAATAAAGATAAAAGCCAAAAATAATAAAATAAAAAGAAACAATAAAATATAGAAAGGAATAATGAAATAAAAAGTGGCTATTTGAAAATAAATAAAAACTAATGATAAACAGTCATGCATTGCTTAATAATGGGGATACATTCTGAGAAATGTACCATTAGGCAATTTTGTCATTGTGCAAACACCACAGAGTGTACTTACACAGATCTAGATGGTATAGCCTACTATACACCTGGGCTATATGGTCTAGCTTAGTGCTCCCAGGCTACGCACCTGTATGGCATGTCACTGTACTGAATACCGTAGGCAACTGTAATACAATAGTAAGTATTTGTGTATCTAAACATATCTAAACATAGAAAAGGTACAGTAAAAAAAAAAAACAGTATAAAAGGAAAAAATGGTTTACCCATATAGGACCATGAATGGAGCTTGAGGATTGGAAGTTGCTCTGGGTGAGTCAGTCAGTGAGCGGTGGGTGAACGTGAAGACCTAGGACGTACTGTACACTACTGCAGACTCTAGAAACACTGTCACTTAGGCTACACTAAATTTATTTAAAATTTTTTTCTTCAATAATAAACATAGCTTACTGTAACCTTTTACTTTACAAACTTTTAAATATTTTTAATTTCTTGACTTTTTTTAATAACACAGCTTGAAACACACATTGTACAAAGCTGTACAGAAAATTTTCTTTATATCCTTACTCTATACCCTGTTTTCTAATTTTTCTTTTTTTTACTTTTTAAACTTTTTTTGTTGAAAACTAAGACACAAACACACACATTAGCCTAGGCCTACACAGGGTTGGGATCATCAATATCACTGTCTTCCATCTCCACATCTTGTCCCACTGTAAGATCCTCAGCGGGGCAGGGGCAGTAACACCCACGGAGCAGTCATCTCCTATGATAACAATGCCTCCTTCTGGGATACCTCCTAAAGGACCTGCCTGAGACTGTTTTACAGTTAATGTTTTTACATAAATAAGAGTATATTCTAAAATAATGATAAGTATGGCATAGTAAATACATAATCAGGAACATAGTCATTTTTTACCTTATCAAGTATTATGTACTATACATAATTGTATGACTGCTATTATTTTTATATGATTGGCAGCACAGTAGGTTTGTTTACACCAGCATCACCACAAAGGCATGAGTAATACGTTGTGTTACGATGGTATGATGGCTACAACTTCGCTAGATGATAGGAATTTTTCAGCTCCATTATAATCTTATGAGACCACTGTCATATATGCAATCCATTGTTGAACAAATGTTGTTACATAGCGCATGACTGTGTACAAATCTTTGGTAAGTCTGGGAAGAAAAAGAACAGTCAAAAATATGTTGTTATAACAATACTAGTATTTTGCTTAATATATTCCTATTATTAAAAACAATCAAGCAGATATAACTATAGATACAGTGGAGTTATTTTGGGGACTTCTTATATTCATCATGCCTTTTTATTTTCTATATTTCCGATGCTTTGACATCTGGGCTCTTGCTGACACTGGAGAGAATTCCCCTCTCAGGGCTAGTCAATTTCTAGAGCTACTAAAGAACTCCCCTGCAAGCATGCCTTTCATATGCAAACTAATCAATCAGGAGCCCATACCCTAACCATCTCTCAACTCTGGGTCACTATCTGTCTGCTTTAATCACCCTAGAACCAGGTACCAGGCATCTAGAGATAGCCTCTATATCCCAGAGCTGCTGAAATTATTCAAACTAGCCAATCCTAAACATGCTTTCTCTGCCTCATCCATTCTTTCTTATGGAAACTATAATAAAAGTTCTTGCCACATTTTCCCCACCCTCTCTGTCTCCTGACTGTCCCTGGTGCTTCCCTGTGTGACCCCCACCCATGGCGTGACATGCCGCCTCTTCTTGGGAGCTGTGAGTAATAAACTGTCTTTTCAATGGTGATTGTCTCCCAATCTGTTGGCCTCACTACACCTAAATAGTAATAAAACTTATGTTTTAAAAGAATTTCCTCATCACCATTCCAGGAGAGAAGGGAACAGATTGATCAAGGGGGAAACATGAGAGATGGACAGCATCTTTAATTTTAGGAACAAAAGGTCTCATGGAGAACCAACCATTATTAATGAAAGAAGAGCTGTACTCAAATATCTCCTGGTGAAATTTTAGGATGTCAGGGATAAATTTTAAAATCCTTCAAGTATTTGGGAGAGGGGTGTTACATGTCAGAGTGAGGGAGACTGAACTGGAATCAGACTTCTCCTCTGCAACCCTAAATACAAAAAGAAATATGATAAATATAATAATATCTACAAAGTTCCAAGGGGAATAGACTCCATCCAAAACAGTAAAGCTATAAGTCATTTGTGACAGCAATTAAGACATTTTTCACACACTTAAGCATTTAGAATGCATACCACTCACTCAAACATCCAGAAAAATTTGTTCAAAACGTTGCTCCATTTGAGCAATAAACAAATAGGAAAATCAATGGAAATCAGATAACAAATTAGAGTTAATTCAAAAATTGATATTAACATGATTTTTAAAAGTAATAGAAATATCCAAAATAATTACTGAAAGAGGAGATAGATACATAAATGTAAGAAACAAATTCATAATAATAATCTCAATCTAAAATATCATTATATCAAAAAATGGGAAGTATTAATAGAAGTGGGGAGCATGAAATCATATTACACAAGGGAAATAAATACATACTATGTTTTATTGAGGTTGTTAAAGAAATAATGTACCATATATATATGTAGCATGTGTGTATATATTTAAAGGAACCAGTAATAGACTACAAATAGAAAGAATGACTTCCTAATTTCTAAATGCAGTCATGTGCCGCATCACGACTTGTCAGTCAAAGATGGATGGCATATCTGATGGTGGTCCCATAAGATTATAATACCTTATTTTTCACTGTACCTTTTCTATGTTTAGATATGTTTAAGTACACAAATACTTACCATTGTGTTACAATTGCCTACGTATCCAGTACACTGTATATACACAAGTAGACCTATATGGCTTGACCATATAGCCTAGGTGTGTAGTAGGCTATAGCACCTAGGTTTGTGTAAGTGCACTCTATGGTGTTTGCACAACAACAAAATTGCCTAACAATGCATTTCCAGAATGTATCCCTGTCATTAAGCCACGTGTGACTGTATAAAAAAAAAAAACTTACAAAGTAAACAAGCAAATGGAAATGTGAAATAAAAGTATGAGGAAGAGTGAAGAGTAGAAAGTATTGTTATTATGGGAGATGAATGATTAAACTCCCTGACTCAGGACTAAACTAATCCCAGTAGCTCCGCTGTTAGGACTCTTTCCCTACTCTCATCCCTGGGTGGCTTGTGCACCTCCTTCATTCACACATTGGCAACAATCCACAGGAAGATGGCCGTAGCACAGGCAGCATCTAGTGTGTATCCCCTTAAATCTAGACAGCAGCACAACTAAGTGACACGTGTTCATCTCAATTCCCACCACTCAGGGAGGATTCTGACCGGCCTAGTGTGGGTCACATGCCAAGCTCTGGAGCAAATAAGTGCGGCAGGGATCCGAGTCTACCCGGCTCCCTATAAGGTAGACTGCCTTCTAGGAAAGGATGGGCAATCTACTACATATACTAAGAACAAACAAGAGGAAGGCAGTTATTAATATCAGACAATGTAGAATTTGCAGCAAAAAAGCATTAAAAGGGATATTGGCAAGTGATACAAACTAAATCAGAGAGAGAATATGAGAACTGTAAAACTGTGTGCACTGAATATAGCATCAAGTGTACAAGGCCAAAAGATTAAAAATTAAAGAGAAATGTAACAAAACCACAGTAATAAAAGAAAGTTGAGCATACCTCACCATTTCTGAGCTAGCAAGCAGACAGACATTAAGTGAGAATATAGAAGGGTTAGAAATTGTTATTAAAATTTTGACTTAATGGATCTGTATCAAAATGTGTTCCCTATAAACAGAGAATACATCTTCATTTGAAATGGCCAAGAAACAGTGACAAAATTTGATCATATCTTAAGCCACAATGAAAATCTCATTAAAATCTAAAAAGCAGAAATAGTACAATACACAGACTGAAACCACGATGCAACCAAACTACAAGTTAATAATAAAAGGAAAGACAAAGAAACAAATAAAATGAAGCCACTCTGGAAGGTGGTGAAATAGCCTTAGTAGCCCTAGAGTCAAAGAGGAAATCAAAGCTACAATTAATGGTTGTTTAGGAAACAACGGGGAGCCCTAGCAAGAGAAAAGGGCAGAATACATACGTTTTTCTCGTTAAACAAAAGAAATAAATGCACTAAGTGCTCAATTCAAAAAAGCAAATAAAAGAGCAAAAAAAGTAAACTCATGAAAAGTTAGAGGAAGGATTGAAAGATGATAATAAATTTGATGATGATAAATTAAAAATAATAAAAGCTATAGATCTGAGAAATCCAAGAGTTGGATTTTTGAAAAGACTGTAATTAGGATGACAATAGCAAGCACTTATTGGGCATTTGACTAGTGGCCAGGTCAAATACCTTGGTGTATTAAGGTTCTCCAAAGAAAAGCATAGAGAGGCAGGGGAGGGAGGGAGAGAGACCGACAGAGAGAGAAAGGGAGAGAGATTTATTATAAGGAATTGACTACATAATTATGGAGGCGAAGTCCCATGATCTGCTGCCTGCAAGCTGTACACCAAGAAAAGCTGGTGATGTAGCTCAGAGGCCTGAGAGCCAGCTAGCCAATGGTACAGATCCAACCTGAGTCCGAAGGACTAAGAACCAGGAGCACCAAGGACAGAAGTTCAACGTGCCAACTCAACTTGTCGGGCAGAGAGAGACTTGAAACTTCTTCTGCCTTTTTATCTTATTCAGGCCCTCCATGGATTGGATGCTGCCCACTCACACTGGGGAGGCCCATCTGCTTTGCTCAGTCCACCAATTCAAATGCTAATCTCTCCCAAAGACACACTCATAGACACAGGCAGAAATATTGTTTGACATTAGACCAGATATCTGGGCATCCTGGGGCCCAGTCAAGTTGATCATAAAATTAACCATCACGCATGATCAGCACTTTAACATCGACACAACCATTTCTCACAATTGCCTCATGCGATAGAAAGTATAAATAGCCCCATTTCATAGATGGGGAAAATGAGGCAGTGGGCATTAAGTGTTTTATCTCAGGTCTGTCTAACACCAGAATCCATGTGCTTAGTCACAATACAACTGCCCCTAGCAGGGCGAATCAAGGAAGGAGGAAAGAGATGGTGGCCACAGACACACAGCACAGTGAAGGAGAGAGGCATGCCCACTACAGAGAATTAAATATCAGGAAAAAGTACTACACACAATTTAATAAATAGGATAATTTTTTTTCCTCTTTACTCTTTTTTTATTGACAAGTTTTAGTTTGTTTGGCATAGTCTGGATTATACACTTCATCCAGTTTTGTATCCTTGGTTTCTTTTATGTGAAAACTATTTCAAATTTAAAGAAAGTTTGTAAGAACAGTACAAAATACTTTTTACCCTAAACCATTTTAGAGTAATTCCCAATAGGATGTTCCCTTACCCCCAGATATTTGGGTATGTATTTCCTTAAAACAAGGACATCTTCCCACATAATCACAATATAACCATCAGAATCAGGAAAATAATATTGATATATTACTACCATTTAATCCATTGACCCTATTTGAGTTTTCCAATTGTCTCAAAACGTCCATAAGCAATCAGATCTAATCCAGTATCATGTGTTGTATTTAGTTGTAATTTCAGTCTTTTCTTGACTCTCTGGACCTTGATACTTTTAAAGATTCGGGCTTGTCTGATGTTTCCTCATGATCAGATACAAGTCATATATCACATGCTGTGTCTCCTCAATGTATCATATCAGGGGTCACATGATTTCAATTTGACCTTGATCACTTAAATAAGGGAATGTCTTCCGCTGTCAAGTGACTCTTCTTCCCTTTGTAATCAATAACCACTTTGTAGTGAGGCACTTTGAGACCTGCAGGTGCTCTGCCTCTCCAGGTGGAGGCCTTTGCCTTTCCAGCTCAGGGTCTCAAGGGTCTCAGTGCATCTCAGGCACAGACTTGCATTAACTCAATTCACACAAACCACAGTACAAACCAGATGCCAGTTTGTCCCCATGTAGCAGGGACTGTCCCTTCCTAGTGCCTGGAATGCACCCTCTACTCCAGGGCACCCTCTCCCAGGGGTAGGGTGGGGAACAGAACAGCAGAGTAGTGAAACACATGGGATCAGGAGCCAGGCTACCTGGGTTCAAACCTTAGCCTTCAGATTTAACTTACGCTTTGAGTTTCAATTTCCTCATTTACAAATTTGGGATAATAATGAGTTATTGTGAGGATTTATTGAGTTAATATATACAAATAGCCTAGAACGGTGCCTGGCCTATGCAAGCATCCAGTAAATGTTAGTAGTTAACAACTACTACTACCTGGGAAGACAAGTTAGTACTCAGAATATTGCTTAGAGAAAGTGGAACTAAAAAACACAAGCAGGATGGTTTGGAGGGAGATTTTACTTTGCTCTATGGAAGCCTATAAAATATCCCAGCTCCACAAGGGAGACTCCTCCCTGTGGCCCCCATTTCCTGAGCCTCTCTTCCCTCCCAGGGCTGGAAGCAACAAACAGTTCTTGTTTCTCTGATCTTTTTAATGCCCCATATTGCAATTTCACATAAATTTCACAAAAATCATCTATATGCTGAGTAGTTGTTCCAGTTATAACAGACCACCCCAATCAGAATGGCTTAAAACAGAGGCTGGCAAACTGTGGCCCACTGCCTGTTTTTGTACAGCCCATGAGCTAAGCATGGCTTCTTATGTATTTAAAGAGTTGGAAAAAATATCAAAAGAGGAATAAGGCGAGAAATAATTCCTCATTCACAGTTTAATATCCCCCGATGTTTCTTGGTTGAGTTATTTATTACCACCATGGCTGTCAAATGATAATTTTCTAAATCCATCATCCCTTCTGAATAATTGGCATCCTACTCTTAAGGACAGGTTTCTCTCTTTTCCCCATTTATATATTCATTTTTATATCAGTATGGGCTCGTGGATTCCTGTTTTATTCAATGGTTTAAAAAATCTCTACTATTCTTATGAATTTTGTAAAATTACCCCAGATTTGGCTGGTAGGAGTCCCGTCAGTGTGGTTTCTATGTCCTTTTGACCTGTACTCATCATTCTCTGAGCACCTCTTTATTTTCTGGCACAACAGGATATTCAAGGCTCATCATGTAATTTTTCTGCCCCACTCTTAGAACATGCCATTTCTTCAAAAGCCCTGGTTCCTTTTAATGGAGAAAAGTACTTAAAAATAAAGATTCAGGCGCAAGGCGTGCTTAGTGCTATTTGGGTGTTGCAGTACACAGAGTTGAGAAATCTATTTGTCTGTCTATGTATCTCTACCTGTCTCTAGCTATCATCTATATAGCTCTACCACTGTCTATCATCTATCTATCTTATCTGGCTGTCTCTAGCGGCCATCTGTCTGTATATCTGTGATCTACCTGTGGTAGGTGATCCCAGGATAGCTCCCAATGAGCCCCACCTCCTGGTATTCAAGTTCTTACGTAAACCCCGCTGCTTGAGCATGCCCTGGACCTACAGACTCACTTCTATCAAACAGAATATGGTAAAAGTGATGGATGTCACTTTTCAAGTTTAGGTTACATAGAGACCCTGACTTCCAACTTGGGCATTCTCTCTTGCTCAAGAGAAGCCAGCTGCCATATTGCGAGCTATCTTCTAGACAACAGCCAGCGAAGAAGTGAATCCTGCCAACAACCTCAAGTGAGCTTGGAAGCAGCTCCTCCTCTAACAGAGCCTTCAGATGAGACTACAACCCTGGCTGATGGTTGATGGCAGCCTTGTGGGAGACTTTGAGGCCCTTAGCTAGGTTAGTCCTAGATTCCTGACACACAGAAATTATGAGATAATAAATATATCTTATTGTTTTAAGCCACTGAGGTGTGGGGTAATTTATTATACAGCAAAATTAAATACACACACACACACGCAAATACATACATTTATTTCTATATCTATTCCATATATTGAAAACCATGAGTTCATATCCATACCTTCAATTTCAATTCAACACTACAGGATTAATTTTAGTTTCCTTCCCTTGCATAGTTGTAACTGCCTTCTCTGAGAGTGTAAAACCTGGCTTTCACTATTCTTAAAAATTAATTATTGGGTCCATCACCCCACCCGCCACCATTTATAACCAATTTTCTCTCACTGCCACCCCATCCCATGCAGGTTTCCTTCTTACCCTGCTCAGATCCTGACACCCAACCTAAAGCCATGGTCACTACCAAGCCTGGATGGACCTCTACTTTGTCCAGTCCCATCTAGTGGCTTCTGAAAGAATCATTCAAGAAGGGAAAGAGAAAGAAGGAGCCAGGGAGACAGGTAATATGGAATACCAAAATTGCTTCCAAAAAGATAGAAATATAATAGAGAAATAAACTTGAAAGAAATTGAAAAATCATTAGAGACCTGCTCACCAAAAGGCGTTTCAGACTTTCAAGAGGTAGATCATTCCTACACTATTAAACTATTCCAGGACCCAGAGAAACAATTAGGTAATATCTCAAATCATTTTACAAATCCAGCAAAACTCTGATATTAAAACTGACTAAAGAAACAAAAACTTCACATAACAGTAAACTGAATGCAGCAATATATTTCAAGAGTAATGCATGACCAAATAGATTTAACTCCAGGAAGGCAGGGATATGTCAATGTTAGGAAATCCCTGTACTTTAAAGTAGAAGTAGAAGGAGATATGTAGATATAACAGTTGATAGCAAGTGTTTTTTTTTTAATTCAGACCCTTTCCAGATGTATTAGTCAAGACTTTTTTGGTTGCAACTAACGGAATCCAAGCCAAAGTTAAGCAGACATGGAAATCAATAAGGAAAAAAAAAAAAGAATAGAATAAGTTTTGGAGAGGAAAAAGCAAAAGTGTTTTTCATACCTATCCATTATAGAATATTCTAATCAATAAATTTCCCACGAATCAACAATAACCAGCTTGAAAAAACAGTAGGGAAGAATATCCCATTTACAATATCAACAAAAGACCTAGAGGATTGAATCTAGTGATGTGTTATCTATTGAAGAAATGTAGAACATTCTACTTGGGGCCACAAAAAGGTGACTAGAGTAAGAGAAGAGAAATGCATTGTTGGTGGATAGGAAGATGCGTATTGTAAAAATGTTCATCTGCTTTACATAAATCTATAAATTCAATGCAATCCCGATGTGACTGTTCTTAAAATTTGATAAGACAATTTTAAAATTGAATTGGAAGAATTAATGGAAGCAAGGAATTTTTGGAAAGGAAAAACTTGAGATGTTGCCTACCAGATACTAAAAACTGAAACTTAACATCTATTAAATGCTTATGCTGTATGTAGAGCTGAGTTGAGTGTTTCACATGCATTGTGGATTCTGTTTACCCCTCCCAAAAACTCAGTAAAGTACAACTTAGCGATATTAGAAAAAGTTCGCCAATATCACAAAATTACTAAATATTAGAAGTCTGTATTTGAACCCAGGACTCATTACTTCAGAGCTTAAAATTTAACTAGTATGCTAATTAAACATATTACAAAGCTAGAGAAATTATTACTAAAACATGATATTGAAAGAGGGCTCAATTGAACAAATTAATAGGAAAAATATGTATATGTATCTCTCTCCAAGCATAAGAATAAAATTACAGATTTATTTTTTTCCCTTACTTTATTTCTTCCATGATTATTATGGCCAACAGTATAAGAGAGAATTTGTTTGTCTTGTTACTTTTTTCAAAGAAATATTTATTGAATATATTTATCAATTCTATGACTTTTCTTTTTATAATTTATTGTTTTCTTTATTACTTTTTCCCCTCCTTACTTCCTTTGGTGCATTTTGTTCTTACTTAAGTTTTTGAGTTGAATGCTTAATTTTTTAATTTAATATAATGAAGCACTTCTTACCCATTTATTTTTCCTAGTGAACTTTGTATGTTCTTTAAGTTCTGAAAAAATCTGGTGGGGACATTTATTAGAATTTTATTAAAGGTATAAAATAATTTGTAGTGAAATTACAATTTTACATATTGAAACTTCCCAATAAGGAGCATGTTCCTCCATTTATTCAAATTCTCTTTTATGTCTTTCAGCAAAACTATAAAAGTTTTATTCCTATGGGTCTAGCACGGTTTTCAGCAGTTCATGCCAAGGAAAATTTTTCCCCCTAACTAGCTATTGCTGTTTTGTAAGACTGGAAACTCTCTTCTGCAACTTCTCTAGGATTTTCAAGGTAAAAAAAATTAATATATACAAATTATAATCACTTCATTTCCTGATTCTTAGTTTCTTCTTCTTTCTGTTTCTTAAATAATTGCATTAGCTAAAACTTCTAGAACAATGTCAACTAATAGTGGTTATGGTAGGCATCTTTGCCTAGCTTCTGACTTCATAATGTAAATATTCTATTGTTTCATTTTATAAAATTATGCTCTCTATTTTGCTCTCTAATTATAAATTCACATGCAGTCGTAAGAAAATATGCAAAGAGACCTCATGTACCCTTCACTCAGTTTCATGCAAAGTTACATCTTCCAAAACTATAGTCACAATCACTATATTAACATTGATCTAATTCAATGATCTCATTAACATTTTCCCAGTTGTACTTGTGTGTGTGTGTGTGTGTGTTTTAATTCTGTGGAATGTTATTGTATGTGTAGCTTGTTGTATCCACCACCACAGTAAAGGTACAGGACAGTTCCATCATGACAAGGACCCCTCATGTTATTGTTTTATAGCCACACCTACCCCCTCCAATTCTCTATACCCCATCTCTAACCCCTGGACAACCACTAATCTGCTCTATCTGCTCTCCATTTCTATAATTTTGTCATTTCAAATAAGTTATATAAATGGAATCATACAGTGTATGACCTTCTAGGATTGGCTTTTTTCACTCATCATAATTTTCTGTGAATTCATCCAAGTTATTGTATCAATAGTTCCTTTTTATTGCTGAGTAGTGTGCCACGGTATGGATGTACCACAATTTGTTTAATCATTCACCAGGTGACGACATCTGGGGTGTTCCCAGTTTCGGGCTATTGTGAATAAAACAGCTAATGATGTTGAACATCTTCTCATGTGCTTATTTGCCATTCGTATGTCCTCTTCATATGAAATACCGTTCATGTCATTTCCCCATTTTCTAATGGATTATTTTACTGTCAAGTTTTGAGAGTCTTTTACATATTCTAGATGTTAGTCATTGTCAAAAATGTGGTCTGCAAATATTTTCTCCCCATCTGTAGCTTATCTTTTCATTTAATTTTAATAAAGTCCAATTTTAATTTAATTTTGATAAAGTCCAATTTATCATTTTATTTATTGTATGGATTGTGCTTTAGTGTCAAATTTAAGAATTCTTTGACTAACCACAGATTCCAATATCTTCTATTTTTTTCTAAAAGATTTTAGTTTTACGTTTTACATTTAAGTACATGATAAAGGATTTGACAAAATCTAACACCCATTCATGATAAAAAAAAAAAACTCTCAGCAAATTTGGAATAGGAGGGAATTACCTCAATTTGATTTTTTAAAAAAAGCATCTATTTAAAAAATCCTACAGCTGACATGCTTTTTATCTAAGATCAAAAATAAGACAAAAAATGTGCTCTTACCACTGAGGTCAACATAGTACTACAAGTCCTAGCCCCTGCAATAAGGCAAGAAAAAGGAATAAAAGGCATATAGTTAAGGAATAAAACTGTCTCTATTTGCACATGACATGATTGTCTGTATGAAATTGCATGGAAATTATAAAAAACTACAACAATATATAGGTTCAGGAAGGTTACAAGATAGAAGGTCAACACACAAAAATCAATTGCATTATTATATATTAAGAATGAATATACGGAAACCAAAATTAAAAACATGATACCATTTACAATTACTCCAAAAATTAAATGCTTAGATATACATTTACAAAAACATCTATGGTAAAAATTAAAGCTCTATATGCTAAAGATTACAAAATGTGACTAAAAGAAATCAAAGAAAACCTAAATAAATATAAAAACATACCATGTTCATGGATTAGATGATTTGACATAATAAAGATGTCAGTTTTATACAAATTGACTTATAGATTTAATGAAATTCCTATCAAAATACCAGCAAGATTTTTTTGTGTATGTGTGGAATCATACAGTATATAACATTCTAGGATTGGCTTGACATAGACAAGTTTATTCTAAAGTTTGTATGGAAGACACAGGTCCTAGAATAGCTAAAATAACCTTGAGAAAGAATGAAGTGTGAGAATTATTCACTCACTTCTATGCTAAACATCCTCAAGTAATTTTTTAAAAGAATGTGAATCACAGACTCTTACCCCCAAAACTAAAAGACAGAAAGGAATATTGACACATTTTCTATTGGCAGTTAGTGTTGCAGATGAGAAGATTGAAGTCATCTTAACTTGTATAATCTATTTTTTTCACTTCTTAGTTCCTATAAAGTATTTTTATCCTATGAAATATAATATATATTGTTTATAATTTTTATAATATGTAATATATAATTTAATATCCTATTAAATGTATTTTTTCATGATCTGTATAGATGAGATCTCTTTTTATTATATTGTCTAGAATATAGTGAGACATTTCTGGACACATACTTGGATTCTCTTTTGGCTTCTAAGAAACAAACAAAAAAAATAATTTGTTTTGACTGCTCATTGGTTCTGTTCCAGTTATCCTGATTTTCCCTCCACAGCAATACCTATTACAGTTGTTCTTGTTATTCACAGGGGTGGGTGGTTGGTTTCAGGACACCCCACCATACTGAAATCTGCAGGTGCTCAGGTCTCTTATATAGAATGATGTAGTATTTGCATATTACCTATGCACATCCTCCAGTATACTTTAAATAACCTCTAGATTACTTATAATACCTAATACAATGTAAATGCTATACAAATAATTGTTATACTGTATTGGTTTTAATTTGTATTTTTCTTGTTGTATTGTTGTTGTTTTCAAATATTTTTGATCCGCACTTGGCTGAACCTGTGGATATGCAGAACTGACTGTATTCTTTGTTCAGATCCTGTATAAGTCAGGGATCTTAGTTCCAAAAAACCCAAATTAACACTGGCTGCCTTAGTTGTAAAAGAATTTATTAAAAGGATATTGAGAATCTTACAAAAACATCAATAAGACTAAGACCCAGGCTCAGAAAATGGGCAGCACAGCACAAGGCTCAGCGGCAGCCAGAATGACAGCCAAGTTACACTGCAGAACAAGTTCCATGAGGACTCCAGGTATGCTGCCACTGAATCCCAGGGTCTTGGCTCACAGCATTACCACTGCTAGTACTGGAGCCTGGACTCCGCTGCTTGCACCATGGCTTCTGCTGCCCTGGACCCAAAGCTGTCTCCTTCAAAATGAATTCTTCTTTGTGCTTTCATCTTTGTGCTATAAGCTTCCTTTTCAAAGTCCCATGGGTGTGCCTGATTGGCTGGCATAGGTCACATGCTGGTACTCTAGCAAACAGTCTGAGAAAATGGGATTCTGGCCTTTTCAGATTCTATGTGTAAGGCAGTTTCTGTCACCAAGACACCTAACATAGATTCCACCAACACAGAAAGGGGGGTTCCACTGTTACCTTGTTTCTCTGCCCTCTGTCTTCATATTCATTAGTTCATCTCTCTATCCATTCATACTTTCTGGGAGAATTATTCACGTTTGACTTCCACATCGTTATTCCAATTTTCCACGGTGTCAATTCTGCTCCTCACCTCCTTCTTTCTCATCGTTCTTTGAAACTACAATTCCCAGGTGAGTTGACCACAAAGATGGCTGCCCTTAGTTCCTCCTGAAGCTGTGTGCATATGCTCCTCCTCCCAAGAGATGGAGACTATTCCCCTCCCCTTCCCTCTGGGCTGACCTTGTGACTTGAGTTAACCAAGAGAATGCAACAGAGCTGATATTAGAGGACTTCCAATCCTAGGTCTTAGGAGGGCCGGTAGGTTCCACTTGCTCACTTTGGGAGATCCAGCTGCCATATAAAGAAAATCAAGCCACATGAGAGAGAGGGAGTCTCACAGTTTTCTAGCTGCTAGCTGCCAGAGAGGCAAGTGAAGCTTTCTTAGACATTCCAGCCTTAGCCCACTTCCCAACTGCTACCACATCTTGAAGCAGACCACATGAAGCAGAAGTATTGCCCAACAGACCCTTCCCTAATTCCTTCCCACAGAATTGTGAGCAAATAAAATGGTGTGCTTTAAGCCACTACATTTTAGGGCAATTCACTACATGGCAACAGGTAATTTGACACACCTCACATCTTACCTAGTTCCCTTTACATCTCACTTTGTCATCTTTTTATCTCATCTTGTTTCATCTTGGTGTCTCTCCTTATGTTATTCATAGAGGTCACTTTTTTTTTTTTTTTTTTTTTGCAACTTAGTGAGGGATCCAGACAGTTTTCTAAAATTATATTCTATTTACTCTCTGCACCTCTGAGTCATCAGGATGAGGTTTCCTTCTCATGTTTTGCCATTTGCCTTTTTTTAATAGACCAAGTTGAGTGTTTTCCCTTTGTATTCATTTTCAAAATAAAAGAGGTATGTAGATCAAGACTGTTTTAGCAACAGACAAAATGTGTAGATTTCCTTTGGTTCCACCATTGTCCATTTGGAATCAGCTGAGTCTCCTCATATCCACAGCAACAGTGCTTTTGAGGGCTCTGTATCCTACAGAGATCTTGGTCCAACTCCCAGGGTCTGGTTTCCAGGCTATCTCTTAATATGGCACTGTGGTACTATGATGGAGTCTTGAAACTTCCTAAAACTTCCTGAGACATCCTGAAACTTTGTGCCTATGGTTCTCAGCACGCATTGCCATCAGGTGTGTGTGTCCTTGCCCACAAGCATGGAGCTACACGTGAGGGTCCTGCACTTCCTTGAATGCAAAGCACCACCTTGATCACCCCATTTCGTCCTGCTGTTTTCCAGCAGTTGCAGTCCCCAAATGAATGTAAGAACAGTAGTGGGAAGGCAGAAGAAGTAGCACCCACACAGTGATGGGACAGCTTCCCAGTTGTTTAATTAGGTTGATCTCAGAGTGTCTCAGGGCAATGAGAGGAGGAGGAAAAAAGTATTCTGCTTTATTTCAAGAGTAGCATGAGTATACTACTTGTTTCTGGTCTTGTGATGCATATTTATTAGCACTGAGTTTAGTAAATTCCTCTTATAATCTGACAATATGTTGTTCATCAGCCTGGGTTTCCAATGTTAAACATTTTTATGACTGTCGAACTTGTCATGGGTTTTTAGAGGGAAGGCCACATCAGAGACTGCCAATGAATATCCAAATTGATCCATTTTCATTCATTAACTAATTACAGTGGAGGCTGGGCAGCCTGCCTCCATTAAAATCATTACTAGTCAAGAACCACTATCTGACCAAGGTCTGTACTAGATCTGCTGGAGAAACTGCTAGAGTAGGAGTAATCCTAGGAAGACAGGTACAGAAAGAATTTCAATTCCACTTTCTCAAAAGATGCAAACAGATTGTGGAGAAAAAAAATTGGGAAGGAAAATGTCCTAGGTGAGGGAGAGGCTTGATGGAAAAAGTTTTCTAGCTGGAGTCAAGATACTGAATCAGGAAATTATGGATTATCATGATGCCAAATTTTAGGCTTGAACTATATTAAGGTAGATATCTTGAATACTACAATTGGGAGGTTGAGGTCAATATCAATGTTTAAGAGTGGACCAATAAATTTTCAAAGCACAGAGGCTCCAGAATCTAAGTGCAGAGAAAGTGGAAGTAAGAAGCCATTCTAAAATCAGGGCATCAAGTGAAAATCTGCAGATTAAACCATGTGATACAGCCCTAGGCTCTTTTCCCCCACTGTTTTGGTTATCTATGGTTGCATAACAGCCACCCCCAAACCTAATGGCTCGACAAAACAAGTATTTTCTTGCTCAATTCTGTAGATTGACTACCTCCAGCTAAAGATAGTCATGTGTCACTTCATGATGGAGGTAGTTCTGGGAAATGAATCAGACAATTTTATTGTTGTGAGAATATCACAGAGTGTATTTATACAAACCTAGATGGCATAGCCTACTGCACACCAAAGCTATATGGTCTAGCCTAGTGCTCCTAGTCTACAAAGCTGTACAGCGTGTGGCTATGCTGAATATTGTAGGCAATTGTAACACAATGGTATTTGCGTATCTAAACATATCTAAACATGGAAAAGGTACAGCAAATATACAGTATAAAGGATAAAAAAAATGGTACACCTCTATGGGCCACTTGAATGGAGCTTCAGGCCTGGAAGTTGCTCTGGGTGAGTCGGTGAGTGAGTGGTGAGTGAATGTGAGGAAGGCCTAGGACATTACTGTACAACTGCTGCATACTTTATAAACACTCTACACATAGACTACACTATATTTATTTTAAAATTTTTTCTTTTTTCAATAATAAATTAACCTTAGCCTACTGTAATATTTTTACTTTATAAACTTTTAATTTTTTTTAACTTTTTGACTTTTTAAATAACACTTAGCTTAAAACACAAACACATTGTATAGCTGAACAAAAATATTTTCTTTCTTTATATCCTTATTCTATAAGATTTTTTCTATTTTAAAATTTTTATCTCTTTTTCTTTTTAACTTTTTAAATGTTTTTGTTAAAAAGGAAGACACAAACACACACATTAGCCTAGACCTACACAGAGTCAGGATCATCAATATCACTGTCTTCCACCTCCACATCTTGTCCCATTGGAAGGTCCTCAGGGTCAATAACACACATGGAGCTGTCATCTCCTATGATAACAGTGCCTCCTTCTGGTTACCTCCTGAAGGACCTGCCTGAGGCTGTTTTTTTATAAGTAGAACACTCTAAAATAACAATAGAAAGTATAGTATAGTAAATACATAAACCGGTAACATAGCCATTTATTATCATTACCAAGTATTATGTACTATACATAATTGTATATGCTATACTTTTATATGACTGGCAGCACAATAGGTTTGTTTACACCAATGTCACCACAAACATGTGAGTAATGTGTTGTGCTTTGATATTAAGGGTCAATAGGAGATTGGAATTTTTAAGCTCCATTATAATCTCTCTTTTTTTTCTTTTTCTTTTATTTCAGCATATTATGGGGGTACAGATGTTTAGGTTACATATGTTACCCTTGGTCCCCCCCCAAGTCCGTGTTTCAAATATGTCCATCCTTCGGGTGGTGTGCATTGCACTCCTTGTGTATACAAATACCCGTCCCCTCCTCCATTATAATCTCTCTTTTTTTTTTTTTTCTTTTATTTCAGCATATTATGGGGGTACAGATGTTTAGGTTACGTATGTTACCCTTGGTCCCCCCCCACAAGTCCGTGTTTCAAATATGTCCATCCTTCGGGTGGTGTGCATTGCACTCCTTGTGTATACAAATACCCGTCCCCT
>NW_012147986.1:1728326-1752347 GCF_000956105.1 Propithecus coquereli
GATGGAAAAACCTACCTTGCTCATGGATTGGTAGAATCAATATCGTTAAAATGTCCATACTACCTAAAGTGATCTACAGAATTAATGCAATCCATTATAATCTTATGGGACCACTATTGCATATGCAGTTCATCATTGACCAAAATATTATTATAGGGTGCATGTTTGTAGTTTTTACACACCTTAGAATGATGGCCAGGTGCTATCTCTAGTCATCTGAAGACTCAACTGGGCTGGAACATCCAAGATAGTCAACTCAAATGTTCTATGCCTTGTTTGGACCTGCTAAAAGGCTGGGTTCAGCTGGGGTCCCTGGATGGCTGGGCCTTTTTCTCTCTCCATGTAGTCTCAGGGCCACCTCCTCTATGCTTGGCCTTTCTATTTTTTCTGTCCATGTAGTCTCTTTACATGGCCTCCCCAGCAAGGTAGCTAGACTTCTTACATGGTGTTTCAGGGATCCCAAAAGTGCAAAAGTAGAAGCTTCCAAACCTTCCTAAAGCTTAGTCTTAGAACTATCACAGCATCACTTCCACCATATTCTATTAGTTAAAGCAATCACAAAACCAACTCAGATTTAAGAAGAGAGAAAATAACTCCACCATTTAGAGGAAGAATTATAAAACACAGTGGCCATCTTTAATGTACCAAATCTATCAAGTTTCAGAACACTAGCAGCATTCGTATAGTACAAATGAGGCTCTACAATACAAAAAAGAAAACGGAGAATTTTTAATTTTATTTATTTTTGGTGGAGAAACTAAATTACCTTAAAGGGAAGGCCCACAAATTTGCTGAAGGTTCACAACAGAAGACTCTGAGCTACCTGATGACCTGTCCACAAGCCCCACTTCCTTTCCCAGCTTTTGATTCACTTTTTCATTCTCACTTCTAAATACAAATGGATAATCAGGGTTTCCAGACATCTTGGGGAAATCCCCTGGGTAAAAAACAGAAAAACAAATAAAAGAGAACTCAGAAGAAACAAAGATGACAACAAAAGCAATGGAATGCCTCAAAAAATATATAATTAACATTCTCAGGGAAGTAAAAGAAAATATTACATCCATGAAATAAAAAGAGTACATATAAAAAAGAACAATCAGACAACAATAAAAAGCTCTTGAAAATTCAATGTATGAACAAAAAAATCAATAGGAGAGTTGGAGGATAAAGTTAAGAAAGTAACTTTTGTTATAAAGTAAACAAAATATTAATAACAAAGATGTGGACAATATATTTAATAATAGAAGATTCAAAAATTAAAGAATAAATTCAGAAGACCCAATTTTCAACATCTAGGAGTTCTATGGTGAGGAAATAAAATGGTATAGAAGTAACTATTGAAAGAAAGAAAGAAAAATGAAGGAGGGAAGGAAAGTAGGAAGGGTACGGCCACAAGAAATTTCCCCAGAACTGAAGAACATGGCTCTCCAAATTGAAGACCAATTTCTTAAAATCCCATACCAAGACCCATCATCATGACATTTTAGATTACCATGGGTAAAGAAAAGATTCTAAAAGCTTTTTGAGAGAAAAAATAGCCCAAACAAAGGACTGAGAATAAGAATGAAGCTGGACTTTTCAACAGCAACAATGGAAGCTGGAAATTCTGAAGGGAATTTAATTCTGAAGGAAATATAAATTCAGCCTACAATTTTCTACCTATATGCAATCTAGTCTGTGAGTAAAATAAAGATGTTTTCAGGCATTCGGAGTCTCCTAACACTGCCCTCTTTGTGCCATTTCTTAGGAAGCTATTGGAGGATGTATATCTCCAAAGCAAAGGAATAAAACAACAAAGAGAAAAACATACATGGAATCAAAGGAACAAGAAATAATCATAAGAGGGGCCAAAGGGAATGCCAGGATGTTAGTGAATGTCTGTGCAGAAGCCACAGAAAGAAGCCAGTCCAGATGGTGCGGTATATCAGAGAGCACCAGGGGAGAAAATGAAAGTAGCAAATTATCTGGTAGGTTTGACCAATCAGAAAATTGTATTAAAAGGTATTTTACAGAGATGTGGAATGGTATGAAATCACTTAATCAGATGTTCAAAGGAAACTAAACAGATGAAAAACTGAGGCAATGATTAACTCCAGGAAAAACTAAATGTTGTACAAGAATGAAAGTGTAATCAAACTATACCATTTGTGCTAACAGTGAGCAAAATTTATAGCCATAATAATGAAAACTCTGAAAATGATTTTAACTAAGAATTGAGATAAAATGATATTAGGAGAATAGGGGATGTATAAGTGAATTTAAATTTTCATCTATCATAATAGAAAGTCAATAATGTCTGAAATTGATGTACAAAAAAGCAATTTATTCATTTTAGTTAGAAATATGACTATAAATACCAAAAGAAACACTAAAAAATGTTTTCTTCTGGGAATTAGGATGGGAGGGGAGTGGTGTGGCCTTGAGCAGTCTCAATAGGACTCCCTTCCAGAGCCTCCAAATAACCTCTTCTTACCCCACACCCACCTCCCTTTCCTAGCCGGGCACCCGCATTACAGTTCCTTGTAACCCATTTCCAATCTGTGACAGATCCGCTTCCCCACTGATCACCCCAACCCTACCGCAGGCTCAGCCATTCCCAGACTCACTTCACTGTCTGTTTGCATTCATGATTAAATCTTTTGAGACAAGCATGTTTGTTGTCTGCAAGTTCCAGGAGAAAGTGAAAAAGAGAAACTGTAAAATAATGAAGAATGTGGAACCAATAAGATCAGGGGAAAGGTTTTTCAGCCTAAAGCTCAGAAGGCAAGTAGACAGACACATTTATTAAGTTTGGAAAAGCTTGCTGATCTAGTATGGATAGTCATGTTTACCGGTTCACCCTCCTTCCCAAATCCATCCTCCAGGTATCACCTCCTCTATGAAACCTTCATAACCTCCCAACCTTCAGACTTGTCTGACTCCCAACCTGTCAAATCCCTGGGAGTTCCTCCAGACAGCTTCAGGAGAAAGAGCATGAGACTGTGCCTTCTCCATTTATTTAGATCATAGCAGCGAGCAGTGAGGGCGTTGAGAAGTCCCCCAACAAGGGCTGAATTTGTTGAATTGTTTGGTCCAACTCCCAGCAAATGTCTGCAATCTGCCTACATGTGGCCTTCACTTCCCAGCCGAACTGAGAGCTGACTACGGAAGCCAGCGCCTGGCTCTTCATACCTGTAGTCACAGCTCAGAGCACAGCTGGGCTACTTAGTAGATGTTGATAAATCAACACATAAATGCACATATCAGAACAACATCTAGTGGATGCTAGGGAAGGGGGAGGGCGGTGGGAGGAGGGGTGAAGAGGGAGGAGGGGAGGGGTATTTGTATACACAAGGAGGGCGATGCACACTACCCGAAGGATGGACATATTTGAAACACGGACTTCGGTGGGGGGGGAACCAAGGGCAACACACGTAACCTAAACATATGTACACCCATAATTTGCTGAAATAAAAAAAATAAAATAAAATAAAATAAAAAATAAAGTAGCTATTGTTTAAATTAATATTGAGAGGAGAGAAAAAAAAAAAAAAGAATGAATGAATTTAATGACTTGTATACCTTACTGGTAGTTCTTGCCCTCATTAGGTGATGCTAGCCCAGCAAAGCTTAGTTAAATTAGACTAAGATAGTGGTCCTTAAGGTGTGATTCCCCGGCCTCCTGGGCCAGGAATATCAGCTCACTTGGAAACTTCTCAGACCCAGCTGAGACCTGCTAAATCAGAAACACTGGGGTGGGACCCAGCAATCTGTGTTTTGACAAGCCTTCCAGGCAACTGCGCTGCAAGCTCAAGTTTGGGAAGCATGGCACTATTTCCTCTTACACCCACGGAGGGGATGTATCTTGTGCTGAGTGTTCTCTCACAGAGGTATTAGCGAGCGAAGTAGAGCAACCACAGCAAGACCTGGTGGCCCCATTGCCTGATGGCAGGACTTTAGGCAGATGATTTGCTCTAAAGAAACGTGATCTGATATTTTTAAGTCCTCTTAAGAATTACCTCTGGCAGGAAGCATAGGCTACAGCTACTGTTAAAGGTACCCAGGTTAGACAAGAGGAGGGTTGCTGGACCAGAGTGACCAAAGGAGACTCTCACCCCTGAAACGCAAGGGGAAGTGAGGTCAGATTCCTGTTGAGAACCCACCCGGCATGCTGAGTGCCTCTCCTGTCCTGGCAGCCACCACTCCTCCCCCACCAGCCTTCCCTTGGTCTTCATCCTCTATGGCAGAGCCGCAGCCAGCTCCAGGAGCAGATTTATGGCTCCCCGCCATGAATAATGCAGCAGCCCGGCTCTCAAGGCAGAAGCTTCTGGGCAGCCCGTAAATCACTGCTGACACTGTGCCAGGCTGCTTAATCAGCTGTCCCCAGGGCACCTCAGCAGAGGGAAGGAGGGCACCCTGGCAGCATTCAATACCCCATTAATAAGGCCCAAGGCTACAGCAGCTGACCCCTCCCTGCAAGCCTTACAACCCTCACATCGTGGCCCCACAGGGGAGAATCCCCCCAAGAAGGAACAGCAGAAGGACACAGAGGAGAGAGGAGACACAGTGCTCGACCCAGGAAACTCCAGCATGCACACACGCACTGGAACTTCTGCTGCAGAACTCAGGGCCACAGTGCCAGGTGGCACAGGTAATGCGTTCATTGCACAAGGGCCCCAGCAGGAGGGGTACATGTGCACATGGGGCTGAAATCCAGCCCAGACATTGCCCACCGAGCCCTGCACTGGCTCAGGACTATGCCCAGCCAGAGGTGCAGCTATTTCTGATTTGCTCAAAGGTGTGATCTCTGCTCACAGCTGCAGTGATGGGCATATACCTGGATTCCTACCTCTGTACCAGCCTCACATTCCCTAGTTCACGACACTGGACCTGCCTCCACCTAGGACCCTGGGCTCCCCTGATGCATTCATTCCCTGCCCCCAGCCCCCGTGACCCACCACCTCTAGGCACCAGCTATGTGACAAGATTTTTCAGTGCTATCTGCCCTAGACTCCCCACCTCTAAACTACTAGGAATGGGAAGCCCAGAGCTGACACGTGCCCACAGATTGCCGTGGTGCGCAGATGCACGGAGCTGTGGACATGACTTTCCCTGAGACAGCTTGCCACAGGGTCGTTCCGAGTTCCCTGACGGGCAGATCAGGGCAGCCCCTTGCTGTGAGTAACCAGATAATAGATGGTCCTCAACCAATAGCAAAGTATTTGAATTTCCTCCAGTGTTTTTGCCTTCCAGATAGTATACATGCCCCACCAGGACCCCTCAGGCAAGTTTTAACTGTGATCTAGCAGAAAGAGCTTCTCCAACTAAGGGATGATTCTCAGCCCGCTAAAACTCTGATTCATGAATCTACTAATGATTCTCATTCTTCACTGGAGAGGAGAATATTACTCATAATAAAAGGGTATGTTTCGGGTAGGGGGTATGCACATGGGAGCAGGCATCTGAAAATAGAGTTAGGAATTTTAGAAATGTATGAAGTTCCCGAACCATGTCTCCTATCACATGACCCACATGGAAAATTGGACAGAAGCAGGGAGACACAGCATCCCCAGGGAGTCGGGAAGGCTGGAATGCTGAGAGCCGTGCAGCCCTGGGAATGGCGATTCCCTTGGACATGCGGTTTAATGAATGAGCCAGGTTGCCTGCTCTGGGAAGAGCCCCTGTGGCCCCACGGGTCATAGGGCAGCCCTCCCTGGCCACAGCGGGCCACTTCCTGCCTTGGCCACCCTCCCTCCCCCAGCCACCACTAATTCCAAGTGTTACATGACTCAGCACCCAGAGCCACTCACTGACCATTGAATTTATCAGCACCCCTGGGAAAGCCTATGTAACCAGAAGTCCCCGAGTTCACCAGCACCTACTGGCTGCCCATGAAATGATGCCCCTGTCTTATTGGAGAAAATGCAGCCCCTGTCCTCAGTGGGTGCCTGTCCTGTGGCCAGACTGTTGGCCACCACAACTGGACACTCAACAGATATCCACCACGTAACCACAGAGGCCAGGACTCCACGGGGAGCCAGGCCTATGGTCCTTTCTCTGGCTCTGAGTCAGACAGTCGTTTAGTCATTCAACAAATGCAGCTGAAGCCTACTATGTGCTAGGCACTGATGGCACATGGTATGCAAAGGTAAATAACAGCTTCCACTCAGAGAGCATTGCTGGGTCTCAGGCTCTTTTCTAAGCATGTGACATGTGTTGGCCAATGCAAGCCTGACAGTAATTGCATAAGGTAGGTATTATTATATTATTCATATCATCTTTATTTTACTGGAAACTGAGGCACAGAGGGGTTAAGTAATTTGCCCAAGGCCACACAGCCACATGACCGAACAGGTTTTGAGTCCAGACCACCTGGTTCGATCTCAAGCTCTGAGTAGCAGAATACCTTACTTCAAAAACAGGGAAGGGAAGAGGATTGGAGGAGGAAGCAAGTAATTAGAATACTGAGCACCCTGAGCTAAAAATGCTAACTCTGCAGGGTCCTGGTGCCTGCCTGCAGTAGAGGTCAGAGTAGGATTTTTCCAGGGCCATCAGGGCCTTCCCCAGTAGGGAGCAGTCTGTGAAAAATCTCAGAGGAAGAGAGCCTGGCATTTGCAGGAAGTGGCAAGACACACTCTGTGGCTGTGGTCTAGAGGCAGGTGAGCCATGAGGGTGGAGAGTCAGGCTGAGGCCAGAGTCTGAGCCCTCAGTGCCACACGAGGGCCTGTGGGCTCTGCCTTGTGGGCAGTGGGGAGCCATTGAAGGTTTCACGCAGGGCAATGACGCAGCCCCCCATCCAGAGAGAGGCCCTGGCACGTGGTGGGAGGTGGGTATCTGTGGCTGGCCTGTGGCTGAGTGGCCAACTTCCCCAGGGCCTGGCCTGGCCGCTGCCTGCCCTGGGCCCGGGGCGGGGCTGGGGGAGCCGGCCGGCTGTCTCCAGATGATTAAGGAGCTGGCAGCAGCTCCCTGGTCCAGGGAGGCTCCAGCCAGCAAAGCTTTCCTCTTTCCCTTTTGGCACCAAATGGGCCTATTGATGTTTATCGGCCCGTGTTTATTATTCTTAACGCTGTTCAGGATGTTCCTCCCAGCTGGGGAGAGTGAGGCAGGACAGTGGGAGAGCATGGGGCCGGGACCTTGGCCTCACCGCCACCCGGGGTGTGTGTCAGAGCTGGAAGGCTCACAGCTCAGCTAGCTCAGCTGCCTCATCGGCAGATAAAGAAGTTGAGGCCAGAGCAGGGAGTGATTTGCTCAAGATCACAGCACATTAGGTGCAGAGGATTATCTGCAGAGAGAACTTAGCTTGAATACAGCTCAGTTCCTACAGGCCCCTGAGCAGTGCTTTGGTGTTTTGTCCAATAAACACTTACCGCGTGCCTGTTACTTAAGTGGGCTCTGGAAGGTTGAGTAGGAATTATTCAAGGGACGAAGGCTGAGATGGAGGTAGGAAGTTGGTAAGAAGGGAGTTCTGGGCAGAGAAAATAGCCGGGGCAAGAACCTGGAATATAACAGATGCTTCTGGATCTGGATGTGTCAAACAGGGTGAACGTGGGCCGAGGCAGAAAACATGGCTGGAGAAACCAACAGTACTGACTTCTTTCCAAACTGGAAAACTCCTCAAGAGGCAGTTCTGTGAATTGTTGGAAATGCAGTTCCATCTGTCTCTCTCCAGAGAATGGATTTGCTGGGTGTCTTTGTCTGCGCTGCTATAACACAACATCTGAGAGTGGGCAATTTATAAGGATCTAGTGAGACCTTCTCGCTTCATCCACAGAAGGCAGAAGGTGGAGGGGGCGAACCCACAAGCCCTTTTTATGGTGGCACTAATCCATTCATGAGGGCAGTGTCCTCATGACCTACACACCTCGCATTAGGCCCCACCTCTTAATACTGTTTCAATGGCAATTACATGTCACCATGAGTTTTGAAGGGGACAAACATTCAAATCCTAGCAATGGGCAGGGGCAGCAGCTTGGGATGACAGCTGGCTCAGGAGGACAGCGGTGAGGAGGTAATGTCCCTGAAGAACCCAAGGCTGAAGACTCCATCCCGAGGACTCCAGCATAGGACACCAGCATGAAAGGCACCCCCCAGGCTGAATCTTAAGTCTCCCCGCACTACCCACCTGAGGTCTAGGAGAGGTGAGGCCCTCCACTCCCTGTGCCTAACATGGTGATACTCTAGCCCCAGTGTCAACCAGGGTCTCAGGAATAGGGGGACATCCTCCAGCCTCTGCCCTTCCCCTTCTCCCAAGCCATCTCTCCCAGGTCCCCAATGAACCTTCCAAGAGTGTATCTCCCCCTCCAGAAAGGCCTTCCCAAGTGGATCCACTTGATTCTGAGAACAACACTTAAGTGGTGAATATCCAAAAATCAACCGTAGAAGTTGTCTTGTGTTTATTTAAACTTGTTTCTCTTCTATTTATGGCCTCTGGCTGGGTGTATTCTCCCTGCCTGGTCACCAAGCACCTTTGTCCCGCTGAGATGGATGGGCCTCTAGTGACTCCACACCGGCCCTTTTCAGGCCTTTCTGAGCCTACCGGAAATAGGGGCAGGATCAGTGAGGCACTTGGATGACCACCTGTCTTGAATCAGTCCCAAGAAGTTGATTCTAAGCCCTAGGATTCTGAGACCCAAATCCATCACCCCCAAAGCTGGGGTCTCTTTGTCTCCACATAGACTTTGAGCACCAGGTACTTGGTGGGAGGCAGAGAAACGACAGCAGAACTGGAAGCCAGCAGGGCTGGCAATAAATGCAGAGAGGGCCCAGAAGGCTGTGGGAGGCATTGGCTGAGTGAGAAGGAGCTTGACTAGCCAGAGCTCCTGGGACAACAGGAAGAGGGGCTGTGGCAAGAAGAGACAGCAGGAGCAACTGCCACAGGCAGAGGGCTCACCAATGAGCCCTGGACTTAGAGTCACGAGCCTGGGGATCCAGGGCTGCCTCTCACCAGCACTGGGGATTACGGACCAAGCCCTTGTCTCCAAGGACCTCATCTTACAGGGAAGACGTTGGTCTGCCAGCCTGGGATTCCATTTGGTTTGACTGCTCACGCTCTGCGGTTGCAATGCACATGCAAGCGCAACAGGAGGAATGCATTTCCAGCCTTGATATCTCAAAACCAGGACGCTGAAAACCCACATTAATAAATACTGCTGACTCTCCTGCGGATCTGAAATGCCCATAGTAGAGCAGGGTAGAAGAATGAAGTTTTCCCGATGGCCGAGGTAGCAAAGATCAAAAAGCAGACTCACACATGGAGCTTCTGTTAGTCATCTGCGTGCAAGGCCAGTCATGAGTTAAGGCCATTGGCTTTGGAGGCCAGAAGAAGGCAATGAAAATAGGGCACAGTTCAGAGCAGGGAAGCAGACTCAGCATGCATTCCTGGCTGTGCCAAGAGCTGTCATAAAGGCAGGATGATTCATCACTTCATTCATCTCTTTAGCCATTCATCATTCACTCCTTGAGTTTTCCCCAGCTATCATTTGCAGGCCAGGGTTTGTGTGGCCAGGGCAGATTAGGTGAGTAAGATAGTGCCTGCCTGGAGGAGTGCATGGCAGGCTGGGGACACGGATGGGTAGGAGCAGTTAGGGGCCATCAAGCCTTCAGGAGGCCGGGGTGGGTGTCTGCATGGGCCAGGGCTCTGAACAAGGAGCACACAGGAGGAGGGGCCAGGCCTCGGCCTCAGGGAGTGAACAAGAGAGAAGTCAGGAAGACTGGAAGGCACAGCACCACCAGGCCTGCCCCCAGGGGGCCTGAACCATGCTGAAGACAATGCTCTTTAGCCAGAAGATCTGGAGGGGAGGGGTCACGGAAGGATTGGAAATACAATGTGCTCAGACTCCCGCCATCAGATGAGGACTGGCAGTGCCTGAGCCAGGGCAGAGGTGGCAGGTGCAGGAAAAGGAAGAGAATTTGGGGATAGCATGCACCGGCCTTGGTCACTGCTGCGGTCAGGGGAAAGCAAGATATCAACCCAGACACACAGTTTTCTGGTCTGAGCAACTAGGAGGGTGGTGGTGAACACACAGGACTGGGTTTAGGAGGAGACCACAAGTTCAGCCTTCTCAGAATCACACAGCTGAGTTTTCTTCAAGTGCAAACGTCGCATCAACAGTTCTTAGATGATTTATTGTTCCCCGCTGCATCTGTCATCCTTTAGATTTCTCAGTCCTATACACCCAGAGACAGAGGGGGCACAGAGAATGACCCAGAGAAAGGCAGAGAGAGAGAAGCCACCTCTTCTCTTCTCCCTCCTTTCATCCCTAGATCATGGCTGTCACAGATGTGAGCCAGCGCCCCAGGCCTGCGCGGTCCTGCATCTACTCATCCACCTCATTCTGACAGCGGCCCTGGAGGCTTGTGAAATGGATGCCCGGGGGTGGGGGTGCACTAAATGTTTCCTGATGTGCACAGCACCATGGCCACCGAGGCACGCAGCTCTGCTTCGCCTGGTCGTCACCACGAGAAGCATCAGGGGTTGGGCAGGAGTGGCCCGCAGGACGTGGGAAACAGCAAGGCCTCCTCTCGCCCATGGAACTGGGTGGCCGAGGGATGCCTCTGGTGGATGCATCAGGGGTCTCCGCCCCACGTGAAAGGTTGAGAATGTGAAAAAAATGTCAGGTCTGAATTCCTGTGGAAGTGCCTCCTGACCTTCTCTAATGTGGTGTGGTTTGAGTTTTCCGGAAACCAAGCCCCCAACTAATGGTTCCACTCTCTTTTCTAATAAATACGTGGCCCTGGGCCCGGCTCCCTTCTCTGCTTTGTCATGAGGGACCCGTTATTTATGACTTGGGGGTGAGTCACAGGCCTTGGCAAGGAGCTCACGGCTCTGGGCCCAGTGTATTTTTCCACTCGGTAGCAAGCGCAGGAGGACGCCTGTAAATTCTCCCGTCGAAACGACTGTGTAGGTATCTTCACAGGGATGCTCCTCCTGGTTCGGCCATAAATCTTTTTCCCTGTTGGATGTTCCTGGTGGTCTTTGGCTGCTGCCCGGGAGAATGGGTGGGGACTCTTACGGACTCAGCTCCCACCTAGCTTCCAGGCCACACAAACAACTGCATGACCACACAACTGCCACATCTTCTCTGGGGACTATTCCAAGGCACCTTGGGGCACAGTGAGTTTAGGGAGATGAAGGGGTCAGGACAGTGAGTCCCAGAGAACATAAGGGTGGAACATGGGAGAAACGAGCAACAGGATGCTGGGGCTTCTGGGGCCCCCCATGACCCATAGAGCCCAGTCTGCATTCTTTAGCTGAGCACTCCTGACCCTCTGTTTTGGGGCCAACCCTCACCTAGCCCAGGACTGCCTTGGACACCCTGTGCTCCCTCCCAGCCGCCCTGCTTTGCACCAGCCCTTCTCTGTGCCTAAAGGGCCCTCCCTTCCCTCCACTGCACCCTCAGCGCCCCTATTCAAGGATTATGCTATTATTCATCAGGCAATGTTGAGGATGACTTCTTATTTCCCACTCATTTGTCTTATTTCCCCAAATAGATTTTGAGCTCTGGAGCAAAGAGTCTCATGTCTCTTTCATCACTTACACAATACCTAGATACTTTGGGGTGGGAGTTTGGGGGAGAGGTGTCAAAACTATGAAAGAGCTGAGATTTGCTCTATTTACAATCTGACAAGTTAGCCTACCACTGTTTCATGGACGCTGGCAGAAGACACAAGAATCCCAAGTCAGAGACAAAGGATAGCTTATTACTCACAATAATAGGCAATCACCGGAGAATCAACATTCGCACCAGTTTTATGAATCCTAATTCCTACAGAGCGAGGAAAAGAAGGCCATATGATTCCTGTGCACAGAGTGTGTTGCATTAAAGGAGAGGATCCCTGAGCTTAGGGATCCTGAATCTTTTATAATAGGCAGTAAGCATGCCTAAACTTTGACCCAGAGGAAGACATTATCTTTATTGTATTGGACAGTAAATAAAGCTGCTGTTTCTCCACGAGAGACCTCTGTCTTCCAAAACTATTAATTGTACAAACAACCTTGAAATGGTAGTCAGAAACAAAGGAAGCCCCTGTCTGCAATGGCAGGATGTGCAGAAACATGAGAGACCCATGGAGAACTGTATCCCAACAGGTGCTCAATTGATTTTTTTATTCATCACGTGACGACTATCCCTGGCGTTGTACAAACTCTTTGTTACAGTGGGCAGCATAGTGATCCCCAACTCTGGATTGCACTTCAGAGTCTTGGTGAGGTTCGGGGCAGAGGGGAGGATGTACCTCATTTGTGAAAGCACATTGCGGCAGACTTTCTCAGTGCCCTGCTGAGAGCCCCTCAGCACTCACTTCCACAGACTGAAGACTGCCTGCTACTTACACCTGTGACTCTGCTCATGCATGGGACAAGCCAGAAACACTGGCAAGTTGATGTTCCCAGAGGGAGTCCTCACCCAAAGAAAGATGAGAAGATGGTGGATAAATACCTCGGCTTCCTTCCCCTGGGCTGGGATCACTCTATCTCCCACAGTCTCCCATGAGATTGAGCCCCAGTGCCCTCACTGATAGCTACTTGATAATTCTCCCTTTATTGGCTTCTTCCCTTCCTTTTCTCACTTCTGAGCTCCCCCAGTGCTTTTAGGGTCACTTTCCTACTTGCACTCAAGTCCTCCTCTCAGTAACTGCTTTTAGGGATCCCACCCCAAGATACCTAATTAGCATCATAATATGCTGTGTTTGAAAATGAAACATGCATGTATTGTTCTCACAATACAAGGTATAAAAAGTAAAGCTTAACACTTACCTCCTAAGATATGCAAAGCTAGCAATGATTCCTTCCAAGAAAGGGGCAGATCAATGGATGGCAGGAAGGAAAATGTGGGATTGAAGAGATTGAGAGGCCCTAATCTAGACCCTGTGCTGGATCTTGAGAACACAGCAATCGAAACTATCTCGGCCAATACAATGTCTCTCGGAGACACATCAGGAACTTGGCCCAGGGGTATTTACCTGCCGTCTTCCCTTCTGTGGAGCTCTCCTCTTCTGATCCAACTCCAAGTCTACCCTTTCTTAGTCCAGACTCTTCCCTTACAGGAATCTCTTTCACACACAGGTGTAAGTACCTGAGAATAGCTGTGAACAGAATCTCTGGGGCATTGACTTTACAACAAGCCTCCAAGCCTTGAGCTAAGGTAAAGGATGTCCAAGAAGAAGAACGGGTGGGAGTCAAGAGCCTCAGAACGACTTGGTGAATTTGTCCAAACCACACGCCTAATGATTCAGAAACATGCCAAGAGTGGGCTGAAGGCTTTTCAGTTCACCCAGTTCTCTGCATAATTTCCATTGTGCCCAGGACTACTGTGCCAGGCTTCCTTCTCAGCAAATCCACCCAAAATTCTCCCCTCCAACCCTTAACAAGCATGTTAAGAAACTACAGTCATGCACCACATAACAGGAATGTGACATTTCAGTCAATGACAGACTGAGTATACTATGATGGTCCCATAAGATTCTAATACCATGTTTTTACTGGACCTTTTCTATGTTTGGGTACGTTTAGGTACAGAAATACTTACCACTGCATTACAACTGCCTACAGTATTCAGTGCAGTAACATGATGTACAGGTCCGTAGCCCAGGAGCACTAGGCTAGACCATATAGCCTAGGTGTGTAGTGGGCTATGCCATCTAGGTTTGTACACTCCATGGTGTTTACACAACAACAAAATCGCCTAATCATAAATTTCTTAGAATGTATCCTCATTATTAAGTGACACATGACTGTACTAGTACTGATTGTCACTTACAATTATTGCTCATCATCATTATCCCCTGAATTAAAATAGCTTTTTATACTATCTAAAGCTTTATCACATTGACCATATGCCATTTGAACCTCGTCCTTTTCCTCCCTCCCATAAGATAATTAAGAAAATAATATTATCCTCATTTTACATATAATGAAACTTTGGCTTAGAAAAGGAAACTTGATAGAGACGCTCTCATTTTACAGATGAGGAAACTGAGGCTCAGAGAGAGTGGCTCACAGGTCGCACAACATGTTAGTATCACACAGAGTACAAGAAGCATCTTGTTATATAATACTAGCAGGAGCTGTCATTAGTTGGATATTTACAGTGTGCCAGGTCCTGTATGCTAAATATATTCAGCACACCATCTTTGTTCATCCTGATGACAACCCTTGCAGGTAGGTGCTATTATTCCCATTTGATGTATGAGGACTTCAAGGCTCAGTGTAGTTAAGTGTCTTGTCCCAGGAGGGAGGCAGCGTCTCTGAGCAATCCTGTCTGGGTGGGCAAGGATGTGCATGGAGTTAGGCTTCCTGGCCTGCTGGCTCCTTCCAAGCATGAGCTCAATCAGACCCGACAGCCAGATGTCTGGGCTGGTGACGTCAGGGCTTAGGGTAAGGGCTGGGGGGCAGCCAAGCTCTGGTTGGTAACCCCCACCCAGAGAGCTCCCCATGTGCTGGGAGCCACATGGGAGCCAGAGTGAAAGAGTACGGCTGTTCCTCCCTGCTGAAGACACCCTGCAGATGGGCCTGGGGCTAGTCTTTGTACACCCAAAACTGCTAAGTATTTATGGGTTCCTGGAGGGAGTGGGCCCTTGGCGAGGGTTGGACGCAGTCCCTGCAGCTCCAGTTCCAGTGGAGGTAGCTCCACCTCTTGCCTCCACTAGAAAGGGCTCCCACGCCTGCCCCATCCCAATGGCTCCCTGTGAACAGAGAACAGTGCCCTCCCCACCTCCATCAAAGCGCCCTCTGTTCAGCCATGACCACTGCGCCATCCCCCTCATCTAAAGATCTGCTCCATGGTCACTACCCAGAGAAACATCTTGCTCCTTTCCCAGGCCTGGCCTGCTCGTCAGGACACACACCCAACTGACCTCACCACTGCACCTCACAAGGGGTTTGGTTTGAGTGCCAGGCAGTCTTGGGTCACTGGCAATGAAAGTGTCCTGTAGCATCTCTTTCCCCAAGCCCTGACACCTCCCCTCTGGCAGCAGCCCTCGACAGCTCCTCAGTATCCAGATGTTTGGTGTCCTGCACCTGGCTGATGTCCAGCCACACAACAGCGGCATTAATGGACCGTGCAGGCATGGACGCTTCTGCTGGGGAAGAAGGTGGCCAGTTTACTTAACTGAATTATAAACAAAAGCAATAATTAGACCGAGTGAGGGAGGGAAGGGAAAGGGAATAAATCAAAGCCAGGCTCAAGAAACACCTGTGGAAAGGGTTCCCCAGCCCAGGGCAACAGCGGCTGTAGTAAACAAACCGTGAGTGACCTTGGCTCACACACTATTAATTTGTTGATTGTTGATGGGTTTACACAGCCTAAAATGGGAATAAAGCCATGGTCGGGCAGCAGCCCAATCCTCCTGTGTGTGAGCATTTAGTCACTGAGTTAGCAAAGGTGGACTAGCCCTGGGCCGGGGCTTGGTGGGGAGAAGAGACCTGGACCCTGCCAAAATCAGGGGCACCCAATGGAGGCTTCGCCCTCTACAGACTTGGAGACAGATGGGGCGGTGTCACATGTATACGCAGATAGCTACAGGACTAAGCAGAACCAAATAGGTGTATGTATTAGGACTCTTGGTTGCAACTTGAACCAGATAAGAAAAGAGATGGGCCTTATTTACTCAGAGAACCCAATCAAGTCATGGCAAGAGCAAGGATGCAACTGGGCTTTAGGAAGCCTTCAAGTGCCTCCACACCTGACTCTCTCTCTCCACCCTCTCCCCTCCTCCTCCCATGCCTCTCCGGGTCTTAGCTTCCTTCTCTTACCGCACAGTGGCTTCCTTCACACATGAAAAGGCTTCCAACAGCTTCCTGATTGTATATCTTACCATTTCTACCTCATTCTATTTCTCAGTTTCTGTTTAAAATATACGTATATCAAGGGAGGAGTCTGATTGGCCTGAGGACAGATGATTGGTCTTAAACCAATGGACTAGAACCAGAAGGGGAGGGGCTATCATTGGCCCAGCTTGGGAGCGTCCATCAGCGGTGACCATAAAGGTGGAGTTGTCAGAGATCAGGGCAGTCTGCTCTCTTCAGCCAGGTGGGCAGTGGTGGCAGCAGGGAAGGGAGAGGACTCCAGATGAAAGGAGGGTACTGGGTGTTACTGCCACAGCTGGACACCACACTCTATTGACAGCCACAGGAAAGAACTATACGGCAGCGTGAGCAGCAGGAGTGCGGAGAGAAGACTGACTGAGCCAGGCGGGTCAAAGGAGGTGGCATGAAAATGAGTTTGAAGGATGGGTGGGTGTTCGACAGGAGAAGGAGGAAAAGGGACTGCAGGCTGAGAGAAGCACATGACAAAAGACACAAGAGCCTAAGAATGGGTGGTCATAATAAGAAATGGCATGTCCAGGTGATGGAGATTGAGCTGAAACTGGAGAACCTGATGGCCTTGCCTGAAATGCCCTGGAAAAGGGCCTGGACTTTATTAGATGATCAAGGAGAAGCCATGGAAGTTTTTTTAGCCAAAGCGATGTGATCATTCACTCAACAAACACCTCATGGATGCTGGTTATTTCCCAGGCATTGTGCCAGGTGCTGAGGACTGGGAGAAGGAAAGTGCATGATCTTGCCCTTGAAGAGCTCCTGGGCAGGTGAGAGATGGAGTCACAGATGGAGCATTACACTTCAGGTGGGACAGACAGGCTGTGCTGCAGAGGCCAGGGACCAGGGCTGTGTCTCAGGCCCCCCACTCCCCAAGGCATGGGAGAGGGTGAGAAAGGGCTTCCTAGAGAGATTGGCACTTAGACCATGTCCTGAGAGATGAGTAGATGTTGGTCATGTGGTTGGGGAGAAGGAAAGAATGGGATGGGATGGGACGGGAAATCCAAGTGGAGAGCCAGGAGGTGCCCTTTTCAGAGCTCACAGAGCTGCCTGGAATGGCAGAGCAGGTCTAGGAGGGGCAGAGCACATGGGCTGGAAGGGAAAAGGCAGCCAGTGGGATGTGCGCTGTGGGCAGCAGGGAGCCACGGAGGTTTATAAGCAGAGGACGTCATGATCAGATGCACATTTTAGAAAGATAGTCCGGCTGTTCCGTAGAGGGTTGAGTGAAAACAGGAGGCAATGGGACAGCCAGCAGGCAGCTGCAAGGACAGGTGAGGGAGGAAGAGGATGTGGATCGAGGCAGGAGAGGAGAAGAGGAGCAGGCTTTGAGGGAGCTTGAGGGATGATCACATGGCACTGATGGAGAGGGACAGGGGAGGGTGCTGGACACGGAAGCCAAGGCTTCGTAAGGAAAAGGAGATGCAGGAAGCAAACAATGAGTGAGGTTTGAGCCATATCGATTTTGAGGTGCTGGTGGGACCTCCAAAAGGAATTACCCAGTTGTGGTGTGAAAGTGCGGGGGTGCGGGTGAAGCCATGCAGTGCTTTAAGTCTCGGTGGAGAACAGAGGGAGAGACGAGAGAGCGCCACCCTTTGAGGGGGCAGACAAAGAAAAACAGCCCATGACACACGTCGACAAGGAAACAGCAGGGACAGTTGCCCCCAGTGTCTGTCCCCTCCTCACACGGCAGTAGGATTTTTAGCCAGGCACATGGCTGCCTGGCTAGAGGGTCTGGTCCTCAGGGAGAGGTGGCCATGTGCTTATGTTCTGGCCAGTGGGAAGTGAGCTCTGTGAGCTGAAGTGACACTGCAGCCCCTGAGTCCTGTCTTTAAAGGGACGCTTCTGCCACCCCTTCCTCCTCTCCCCTTTCCCACTGATAAAGGATCCAGAGCAGCCATCCCAGACCAAGAACTGGATGTGGCACCTGGAAGGTGGCACCACCAACAGATGTGCAGGCTCTGACATCAACAAACCACCACCCCAGCCATGTGCCCAGCCTTTTACTTGGAAGAGATATACATTTCTATCTTGGTTAAGCTGTGTCCTTTGGCTCAGAGGGATCAGAGGCCCAGGAGGAGAGGTGGGTCGGTGCAATTGGCTTCACAGAGGTCAAAGGAGAAGCGGTCAGAGAAGGACGTGGCAGTGAGGCCCTGGAGACCACAGTGAGCACGGTCCCGTGGGGCGGAGGAGCCTGCGTCTGCGTGGAGCAGGCCGAGCTGTGCACGGCAGGCTGAGCAGAGAAGCAAGTGCGGACGGCAACTTCATGAAGACAGGCTGTGTGGAGAGAGGGGCTGTGGGCCAGATTACCAACAGCGTGCAGACGATGAGCAGAGGGGTGGGAGCCAGCAGATGTGGTGTGGTGAGAGACGGGGTGCGGGGAAGCCACTTCGTTCTAGGAATGATCTGGAAAACAGTAAGCCCTGGTCTAGCCAGGCAGGGGGCTGTGGGAGGTATTGCCAATAGGCAGGGACATCCCAGACCACAGGGTCCACAAAACACCCCAACATCACAAGGGGGGCCAAGAGAAAGGAGGGAATTTCTAAGGCAATCGCTGTTTGGGGTGAGCAGGAGGGAAGTCTGGACAAGGGCTGCAGTAGGACACTTCATGAAGGGCTTGAGAACGGGAGGGTAAGCAAAGTTCCCAGAAAGCTCCATTGCACAACTGCCTCTCTCAAGTGGCAGCTTTCATGGAGCCATCAGTGTTGGGATGCAGGCTGTGTCTGAGCTACCGTCTGCTGGGCAGGCAAGGCCAAGGGCACAGGGTAGGGGCCCGATGGAGAAGGGAGGAAGGCTGGAGGGGAAGACAGACTGAAAGGAAGAAGAAGGAGGGACCATCTCTTGGTCCTGGGCTTTCCATCCCTGGAACAGGAAGTAGGGACTGGAAAGGTCTGGGTCAGGAGGAGGTGCCGGGTAGACGGCCAGGGACATGCGGGGCCTGAGGCTCCCCAGGAGAGTAGCCGGGAGACAGAGGGTCGTGGGCTCCGGTTCTCATGTCGCCAGGGCTGAGAGGAACATGGCTGGAATGCACCACAAGCCAGCAGCCATCCCCTGGGGCAGCCAGTGGGGAATCTCCAGCCCTGAAGTCATCGCCACCCGAGGAGCCTGGACCCTGCCATGGAAAAAGGGTCCCGCAGGGGCGTCCGGCGCCGCCGGCAGGGATGAGCTCATAGCCGCTGTCGCCTCTTCCCCTCTTTTCCAGGCATCTCAGATTTCTAGATGTCAGGAGCGTGTAACGGACAGGGCAGAGGACATGAAGGGGGCTGGATATAGAGCCAAGGTGGGATGTGGGTTGTGGGGGCCAGCGGCACCCCCTCCACCCCAGCGCTGTGCCTACTTCCCTTGCTTTGTCCTGAGCCAGATCCAGGGGGCTTCCCTCCCTCTTCACTTCCCATTAAGGCACCAAAGGAGCCCTAAACAGTAAGGCCCCTAAGAAAAGTCACCTGTGTTGCATGGAGGAGAGACTGTGCCTCTGACTTCTTCCATCATCCCAGACTACTTATCACATATTTGCTAGGAAATGAGAGGCCTGGACCCAAAAGGAATAGGAGACAGAGGAGGTAAGTCAGGTGGCAGCGGCCTGGTGGGGCTGGGACATCACCGTAGGAGGCAAGGAGCTGTCACCCGATGCTGCAGACAGAGCCCTGTGATGAGAGCCAGAGGGTAGGGCCCTAGCTCCCACTCCACCACCTTTTAGCTGTGTGACCCTGACAAAGCCACTTTCTTCCTCAGAGACTCGGTTTTCCCTCTATGAAATGGAAATGCCACATGATCATAGAATGTTTTGAGGATCTATTGAAAGCAGAGAGGTACGCTTCGAAATCTTAAAGTTCTTTACACTCAAAGGGAACATAATATTAATGCAAGTGAAAAATTATGGTGCCAAGAAGCACCGTTCACATTGTAGCCTTTAAGCATGGCACCCCGGGACCTCAAGTCCATTCACAACTGCATGTGAAGGCTGCTCTCAGGGGTGGTGCAGGCCCGCAGACCCAACACAACACTGGGAAAATAGCTATCCAGAAGTGTCCCTGGGTGGGGAGTGGGACTGCCCTAGTTGCCTTACCATTTGGGTAACTGCCTGGGAACCAGGTCCCTGTAGGACCAAGTCCTGCTCAGGATATTCTAGTGCAGGGGTGGGGAAACTTTTCATGTTGAAAGGCCACATTAATTTAGCTATAATCAAATATAGCCACATTCAAAAAGCTTCAATTAGATATACTTAAAAATGGACATTATTTTGTAAAAAATCCAACTATGTACTTAATAATTTCAAAAAATGAAAACTATTTGTTAATTTTTAAAGCTAACTAATGATTTAATTACTTCATCTATCCCTGCAAGAGCCAGTGCACTTTGGAATGATATGGCAAATCCACACTGAATAACTCATGGTTCAACTTTAGCATGTTATGAAACTGACAATGCCGTGTTTCATTTGCTGAACATAGTTAACAATACTTATATTGATAACTTGTTGCAAAGTGTCACTTAAAATAGTAGCTTTAGCACAGAGATTTTGCTGATGCAAGATACAATGAAAAGAAATGAGAGGTAGCATCTCGATCTGTTAATACATTTTTTAATCTGTGTAATAAACCCTTCCTGTTTTCCTGTCATGGAAGGTGCACCGTCTGTACATACACTCACTAAATTTGCCAAATTCAGTCCAACTTCATGACATTTACCTTGAAAGTTGTTGAAGATATCTATTCCCCATGTTTTGTTTGCAAGAGTGCTCAAAGCGAGTAACTCTTTGAAGCAAAGAAAATCTTCTGTTACCACCTGAATGAAGTATAAAACCTGTGCCACGTCAGTAGTATCAGCTGATTCATCCAGAGCAATTGAATAATGTATATTTTCCTTTTGAAGTATTGCATGAAGTTGTTCTGTTAAGGTGAAGGCTCATTCATGCTGCCGGTCAGTTATGGTTCTCCTTGAAGGAGGCAGTTGTTTGTACTTTGAAACATTATCCAGGTCTAAGCATCCTACAACGTCGACAATGCATTCTTTCACAATTTCTACATCACTGAATGGCTTCCCTTTTTTCCTCAACTATATAAGCTACTTTATAAGTTGCTTCAGTGGCATTACTTCCAGGTCTTATTACCGCTTGAAAGAGTTGTCTTTACTTTTGCTTTTCATCTTTTAATTTCTGCAATACAACCTTTCACACCTCTCCCTCTAATTTAAAACATTTGTGGTCCTTATGAGTGTTATAATGCTGATGAGCACTGATTTGCTTTAATGCTGATATTGCAGTATCACAAAGTAAGCAAATCATCTTATTTTTAGCAGAAACAAGATAATATTGCAATTCCCAATCCTCTTTAAAAAAACTGTTTTCTTCCTTCAGCATTCTCTTAGTCTTCTTTGACATGATGGGCTGTTAAGCAGACAGAATTAAAAAATACTGTCGAGCTGTGCAGCTATTCAAAAATTCCACTTCGAACAGAAACACAGTGCACTGTTGTCAAAAGCTGATGGCAGACTGGCGTACTCGACCCCCATAAACTCTCACCAACCAGCCTCGTGGCACCAGTCAGATGGAGGAAGTTAGAACTAAATCATGAGCATAGCAGCTGTCAGTTTAGCCCTTATGGCTTGCTAATGTTCTAATTGTGCCAGTCAGTCTGGGAGGATTATTTTGTTGAAACATATTTTATTCTTTGGTATTTTAAACATGTTCATTTTAAAAATAAAATATAAAAGATGAATAAAAATGTATTAATAAAAATAAAAGGATCTGTTCTGCAAAATTTGGATTCAGTCAAAAGGCTGCACCTAAGGACCTAGAAGGCCACATGTGGACTTAAGGCCAAGGTTCCCCACTCCTGACTTAAATACTGCCTTGAAGCATTATAACCATGTTTTTTTTTTTACTCTAGCCAACTGGAATGCAAATCTCTGAAGTGCACTGCATACTCTTCTACCATTTTATGCTGAACTTAACTTACACCTTTCTCTTGAATGATCATGGTCACCATTTTTTTATGCATACTATTTTGATCATAACATTATACCAATTAGTATATACTGATTCCCTCTGAGCCTATTAATTATATGTAGGATGACTTTCTCTTTTTAAAAAGACCCTTGCCTCCATTTTGAGTTGTTTCTTTTCCTAGTTTTTATGCCCTCTTTTGTAATCAGTTACTATATCAAATTTAATCTGCTATGGAATCAGAAAAATAGATCAAGCTTATTAGAGAATTGAATATAAAAAAAATAGGTTTAGCCTGAACCCTCTCCTAAGAATAAAATGTCTTTTGTTACTTATATCTTGGCAGCTCAGAGACCTTTTATACTTACTGCTTTGTTCTTGGCTATGTTCCAAATCGCTAAGTTCCAGAAAGATGAGGTGCTACTAAATGCTCAAAAAACTGAACCCATCTAGGGTCTCCCAATGCCATACAAGTTTACTGCTCTTCAAAAATACTCTAACCAATCTGTAAAGCCAAGAACCACTGAGTCGTTAGGGAAAACTTGGACAATCTTCCCTTTTCACAATGTTCACATCCCATTTGTGCCTAGAAATACTAAACAGAACCTAATTTTCCAATATTTAGCTAGAAGCCCTTGAGAAACTAAACTGTATAATTTTTTTTTTTTTTTTTGAGACAGGGTCTTGCTACCTGTCGTCCAGGTTGGAGTACAGTGGTGCAATCATACCTCACTGTAACCTTAAACTCCTGCACTCAAGCGATCCTTCCTCAGCTGGGACTACAGGTGCATGCCACCAAGCCTGGCTAATTTTTAATTTTTTGTAGAGACAGGGTCTTGCTCTTGCTCAGGCTGGTCTCAAACTCCTGGCCTCAAGCAATTCTCCCACCTCAGCCTCCCAAAGTGCTAGGATTACAGGTGTGAGCCACCACACCAAGCCAAACTGCATGATTCTTATACCAGAAATCATTCTTATACAGCCAATTGAAACACTGTAAAGCATCTTCATACCAGAATACCAGTAAGCTACAAGGAGCAGAAAGAATGGGTTAATAAATAGCACAAAAAGGACCATAATAAAAATCAGAAGAAACTGTAGCCTTAAACTGAGGAAGAATAAAAGAAAAGAGAGGGGTGGAGGAGAGGAAGGGCAGGAAAGAGGAGGGGAAGGGAAAGAAAAGAGAAGCAAAAGAAACATTTTAAACATCTCCAACTTGCAAGGAATAACCAAAGAGGATATTTAAATATTTATAATTTTAAAAAATACTTGAGATACTAATCACATCTATTATTTGATATCTGTTTTAAACAAAATATGATTAGATTAATGATTTATGTTTTAAGCCCTTTTTAAAAAAATACATCATGAGACAATATCTCTCAATAAAAACTCAGCTTCCACCACTTGATAGTAGAGACTTGATAGTAGAGACTAAAGACTATAATCTTCTTTCTATTAGTAGGCAATAAAATGTTTTCTCCTTTGGGCTATGAGTAGTACAAAGGCACCACAATTCCCAATCTTCCCAAAGATCCTACTCTCCATTTTTAATGAAATACATTATACAAACATAAAGTCTTGTTTATACATATTAATTCCATGCCTCTGAAGAGCAGCTGAAACAGGAAGAAATAAAAAGACTCAAACTGGGCGCAATGGCCTGTGCCTGTAGTCCCAACTACTTGGGAGGTTGAGACAGAAGAATCACTTAAACTCAAGAGTTTGAGACGCTGTGAGCGATGATTGAACCACTGTACTCCCAGCCTGGGCAATAGGTAGCAAGACCCTCTCTCTTAAAAAGGAAAAAAAAAAAAGACCCAAATAAAAAATAGCTAACCAAATATGCTTTCTGTTTCCCTCTGATTTCTTTTTAAATCTCAATAACCTCTTAAGCTTCTCCTGGGATTTGGCTTCTAAAAACAATACTTCGTTTTAAACATCCCAAAGTTATCTTATCATGAATGAAAAGTCCTGGTACCTGCTTGCCCTACACTGACATAATATATGTATTATCTTAGAAATTTTTGCTCTATATATGAGTGACCATGTAATTTTTGGTTAATATTTCCCAATACTCAATGGAATGATAAACCTAAACATTTATAGTTAGTTGTAGGTCATTTTTAAATTACTTAAATTAGACTTAAGGAGGAATTATTGGCAGAGAAAATAAAAGATCAAATACCAAAGAATACAAGTCTATTATTTTACCAAATAAAGAAAAACTTAGGGGGCCGGGCGCGGTGGCTCACGCCTGTAATCCTAGTACTCTGGGAGGCCGAGG
>NW_012147986.1:1752397-1854852 GCF_000956105.1 Propithecus coquereli
ATTAATAAAAATAAAAGGATTTGTTCTATAAAATTTGGATTCAGTCAAAAGACTGCACTTAAGGACCTAGAAGGTCACATGTGGACTTAAGGCCACAGGTTCCCCACCTCTGTTCTAGTCTAAACAAATTCATGCTGTTTCCCAAGCAGTGGCTGCAGGAGAAAGCTGGCCCGTTGCCAGCCCATTGCATCTCGCAAAGCTAAGCCAAGATACATCTGGCACCTGGGAGGCTGGATCAGACATCCCTGGAGCACTCTGCCCAGAACCCTATGAGTTCATCAATTATAAAGGCTGGATTTCCAGTCTGCACAGGGGATATCAGACTGTCAGCGTTATTGCCATGGTCAATTAGAGTTGTTAAAGGCCAGCGGAGGTTGAACAATCGGGCCTGACTCCTCCCTGTAGTAGAGTCTCCTAAAGACTGTGGGAGTCTGAGGGACAAGGGGCCCAGTGCTGGGGGACAGGCAATTCTTCAGCTGGACAGCTCTCCCCAGTGCCCTGCACTAGAGGCCTTATGATTGTGTTATTTCACCAGCAGGGAGAATTTTCTAAGGGAAGGGAGGGAAGAAAATGAGCTACCAGTTATTGAATCCTTGATCTGTGCTAAGTACTTTACCCACTACGTGCCCAGCATACAGTGGGTGCTCAACAAATAAGGTGCTAAATGAACAAATTAATAAATAGGAGGGGAAAAAAACCAAAGTCCTCTATCCCGCTGACTAACTGCAATGATCTCACCTCCTAAAATAGTGATCTAATGCTTCTTCTAAGTAGATACCTCAGTATTAAGCAAAGTACCTTGGAGGGTCATGTGATGGCGAGGCTGGCTTCAGGGAGAGATGGAAGACAAAGGGACATAAACTGCGCAGCATAAGAAAGCAAGAAGCTGACAGTTTCTGGAGAGAATCCAAGGGACTAGAAAGGATGCCTGGGAAGTGGGGAGAGGGGCTGAGCAGTAGGGTACTAGGGCTGGGTCTGCAGAGAAATACAGCCAATGAGTGGCAGAGGTCACAGAGGGACTTATCAGAGCAGTATGGTCTAGAGATCACTCCTGATCAGTGGCACTTGCAGGGATTCAACCTCTAAAACATTACCCCCACAGTGCAGTAAAGGCCGCCACATTCGTAGCCGTGGTACTTTGGTATATGAAGGAATTTTAGGTGGGTGGGGTGCCCATCAAACAAAACCTTAGTTTTTAGACCAATTTAGACCAACAAGTTGTTGAGAAAGGCATGGAGGTAGGGGACTGACACAGTGGGCAAAAATACATACATTTGCTCATTTACTCCTGAATTCTGTGTGAATTTAGTAGTCAACACTTCTAGCCATCAGAATGTTTTGAGAATGGAACAGGCTGCCTCACATATGGGAAGTGCTCCATTGCTAGAGGTTTCGAAACAGAGTTCTTGGAAGTGGGATTCAAGCCTCAGAGAGCAGTTGGACCCCCCGAGGTCACTCCCAATCCTGATAATCCTTGATTCTGTTAAAATAATCAAGAAAAGGCTGGGCATGGTGGCTCACACCTGTAATCCTAGCAAAGGTGGGAGTCCGACACAGGAGGCTGAGATGGAAGGATTGCCTGGGGTCAGGAGTACAAAACCAGCCTGAGCAAGAGTGAGACCCCATCTCTACTAAAAATAGAAAAAAAAAAAAAAATAGCTGGATGTCGTGGTGTGTGTCTGTCATACCAGCAACTTGTGAGGCTGAGCAGGAGGATCGCTTGAGCCCAGGAGTTTGAGGTTGCTGTGAGCCAGGCTGATGCCACAACACTCTAGCCAGGGCAATAGAGCAAGATTCTGCCTCAAAAAAAAAAAAGTCAAGAAAGTCTGTCCATTTATTGAGCCAATTCCTGATGTCTTTCTCTCCTCTGAAACAATACTGAGAAAGTCATGTCCTTTGTTCACATTCAAATTCTTCAAAGATTTGAAGAGAGCTCTCATGAAGAGACCATTCGCTGTCCTCCAAAATCTCATCTCTCTCGATTCAGGCAAACATTCAGACCACACTTCCTGGGCTCCACTGCAGTCAGGTGCATCCACATGATGAAGTTGTCTTCAACGATACTTAAGCAGAAATGATGTGCTCCACTTCCTGGCCTGACCCATGAAAACCCTCCCATGGGCCACTCCTTGTTCTTTCCCTTTCCTTTGACCAGGACGTCGATACCCAGGGTGACATTGGAAGCCACATGTCGAGGATGGCAGAGATACCATCGGTGAGTTTCCCGATAGAGGAGAGTCAGTGTACAAGAGGGGGCAGAGTGTGCAGCATTCCCTGAGTTTATTTGACTATGGCACCTTTTGTTTGTGGTTTATGTGGCAAAACACGGGAGCATAGCATTCGAAGCCCTCCATGCTCTGGCTTTACCAACCTTTCCATCTTTACCTTCTGCTGTTTCTCTCTGTGAATCTTGTGCTCCAAACACACTTTCCCTGAATCTGTTGGACTTCTGGAAAACCAGGAATACCAGGAGAACGGAGGACCAATGGCAAGCAGGTTTGTAGACTTGGCCATGACTTGTCCTGCCTCTTGCTCCTCTTGCTTCCTCCCTCTGAACTGCTTGCCCTCATCCCTAAGCCCCTCAATTGACCAAATCCCTCCTCCATGACCACGCCAGCCTTCCACAATCCCTCTGTTGCTCTTTCTACCTTCCACACTCTCTGAGCAAACAGTGCCTATCATAGCCATTAAAGAGTGCACTAATACTCCACTTCTCCTCTTTCCAGGCACCTGAGAAGTTTGCACTTCCCTGCCTCTTTTGAAATTAGTTTTGCTTTAGCCAATAAAACATAGGCAGCAATGATACGTGTCACTTCTGAGCAGAAGCTTGAAAACCCAGTACATGTTTAACCATAGTCTCTTTTCCCTCCGCCACAAGACTGGCAAAGCTACAGATGGACACTGCACATCAGCCTGGATCCCAGAGTAAAAGTGATGTGGAACAAAGCCACAGCCAACCCGCAATGTACATGGAGTGTGAGTGAGAAATTCTGTTGTTGAAGGCTGTAGAAGTTTTGGAGTCCTTCATTACCACCCCATAACCTAGCCCAAGCTGACCAACACAAACAGTGCATAATTCATCACATTCTCTTCTTACTGCCACGGTGATACTAAATGCACACAGAACTGGATCCTCCATCAGCACGGGCCTGTGGGTGGCTATGAGAGCTGATCCCCTTCTAACCCATTTAAACATTGAGCATGAGAATTAAACTTTTTCTGTGTAAACCCCCTAAGGTGTGGAGCTGGTTGTTACTGCAGCATAATCCAGTCTATCCAGACCAATGTCTTTAGATGCCCTACATATGTCTGTCTTTTGATTTGATTAATAGTTTCATATAATACTGCCTGTCATTTCTACATCCATGATCATCGCCTCCATCCTCAATTCCACCATCCCCAGCACTATGAAATCCAATCGTCTCTGCCAACATTCCCACCACTACCACTTTCAACATCAATGCCAAAAGCACTCCCATCACCCCACCATTATCACCACTAAATACCACCACTCACTTCCACTTTCGTTGCCATAATTATCAATGGCATCCCCACTACTATCACCTCCCATTGTGTCAACACCACACTGCCATCAACCCCACCATGACCATCTCTCTCACCACATCACCTTCACTGTCATTGCTAATAGGCCCTCCTCTATCATCTCCACCTTCACTGCCACTATTACCTCTATCATCACTTATACAATCATTTTCATCATCTCACTATAATTACTTCCACCATTATCTGCAACATCATCAATATCATTTTCTTTTTTTTTTTATTTTGGCATATTATGGGGGTACAGATGTTTAGGTTACATATGTTGCCCTTGCCCCCCCACCCCCAAGTCCAAGCTTCAAGCATGTCCATCCCTCAGATGGTGCTCATCACACTCTTTGTGTATGCATATACCCATCCCCTCCTCCGCCTCCCCCTCCCCCCTGCCCGACATCCAATAAATGTTCTTGTATGTGCACTTATGTGTTGATCAGTTAATACCAATTTGATGGTGAGTACATGTAGTGCTTGTTTTTCCATTCTTGGGATACTTCACTTAGTAGAATGTGTTCCAGCTCTATCCAGGAGAATACAAGAGGTGCTATATCATCATTGTTTCTTAAAGCTGAATAATACTCCATGGTATACATATACCACATTTTATTAATCCACTCATGTATTGATGGACACTTGGGTTGTTTCCACATCTTTGCAATTGTGAATTGTGTTGCTGTAAACATTCGAGTGCAGGTGTCTTTTTCATAGAGTGTCTTTTGTTCGTTTGGGTAGACACCCAGTAATGGGATTGCTGGATCAAATGGTAATTCTACTTGTATCTCTTTAAGATATCTCCATATTGCCTTCCGCAGAGGTTGCCCTAGTTTGCAGTCCCACCAGCAGTGTATGAGTGTTCCTATCTCTCCGCATTCACATCAACATTTATTGTTTTGGGACTTTTTGATAATGGCCAGTCTCACTGGAGATAAGTGATATCTCATTGTGGTTTTGATTTGCATTTCCCTAATGATTAGAGATGTCGAGCATTTTTTCATATGTTTTTTGGCTATTATTCTGTCTTTCTTTGAAAAGTTTCTGTTCATGTCCTTTGCCCACTTTTTGATAGGGTTGTTTGATTTTTTCTTGTTGATTTTCCTGAGTTCTAAGTAAATTCTAGTTATCAGCCCTTTGTCGGATTTGTAGCATGCAAAAATTTTCTCCCATTCTGTAGGTTGCCTGTTTGCTCTTCTGACAGTTTCTTTGGCTGTGCAGAAGCTTTTTAATTTGATCAGGTCCCATTTATTTATTTTGGTTGTTGCTGTGATTGCCTTTGGGGTCTTCTTCATAAGTTCTTTGCTTAGGCCAATGTCTAGAAGAGTATTTCCAACATTTTCCTCTAGAATTCTAATAGTTTCACTCCTCAGGTTTAAATCTGTTACCGAGCGTGAGTTGATTTTTGTGAGAGGTGAAAGGTGTGGATCCTGCTTCAGTCTTCTACATGTGGCTATCCAGTTTTCCCAGCATCATTTATTGAATAAGAATTCTTTTCCCCAGTGTATGTTTTTGTCTGCTTTGTCAAAGATTAGATGGCTATATGAGGATCGTTTTATATCTGGGTTCTCAGTTCTGTTCCACTGGTCAATAGCTCTATTTTTGTGCCAGTACCAAGATGTTTTGACTATTACAGCCTTATTGATATCATTTTCACTGTCACTAGCACCATCGCTGTCTCTATCACTTCTGTCACTTTCTCTATTATTCTCGTTATAAAAACCTGCACTGTCATCGCCACTTTTTCTACCTCTACCAGCTCCATCAGCACACCATCCCCTCCAGCTTCACTGCCACCATCACTGTTGGAATTTGGGAGTCATTCGCAGCTCTCACCTCCCCCTTGCTCTACCCTCAAGGAGGACGGTTGTGATGGGTACTTGGGTCTAGCAATATATTATGGTGCACTATGCTAAAAAGACAGTGTGCCAGATTGAATGTCTGGCCCACATGGGTGCAGTGTGAGGGCTGGGGACTGCTCCCCTGGGGAGAAGGCCCAATTATCTCTCCTTCTTTTGGCTTGAACCTTTTCTCCCCATTCCTCTCTCACCCATGTGGCAGCCACATGGTCCTGGAAAGGCCCAAGCAAAGGAGCAAATGCAAGACGTTTCTGTGTTTCTTGAGCTCCCTTTTGTGGCTTTCTGGTGAGTGTGGACACATCCAAGACTTGGGTTTGGACCTAGAGGCAGTAGATGGAGCAGGTCTTTTAGCTGATTTTGGTTCTGAGCCATTTGGACTGACTTTATTTGGTCAAGATGTTCTCCACATCATCTAGCACAGCTCACTGGAATTCTCATTTTTATATTCTATTTAAATCTTTATTTTTTTTATCAAAGTAATACATGTACATATTTTTTAAAGTAAAATGTTCTACAAGGTTTATAATGAAAAACATCAGACTTCTGCTCCAATCCTGCTCACTTCTTAGTCCTCCTCTCCTGAGGCAATGCTTTGAATTGTTTTAACTCTTTCTACCAGTCTTTATTTCCATGTTTCTGAATGACATGATAACACTGGTATATTTTGCATTTTTCAGTTTTAGGTTTTATCTATTGGCCTATCAATAAATATTGATCTATTTACCTATAAAAGATGAGGATTCAGCACTATCACTCACCCACACACATCACCTCCCAACACACATACACATACACACGCACCTGAATATTGATATTGATCACAGCCATGTTCAGGCTTTGTGTTACTGTTACTGTATGAGTACCAATCACAGCTGAGCTACATTTCCTTTCTTATACAAATTTTTGGTTCTCTAGGATTTAGTAGTTGTCTTGTTTTGTCATTTGCTTTATTTTCCATGTATCATTTACTAATTCATCCCCAAACTTTCCAACAGAACTCAAAATTTACTTTGTACATTATGATCAGTTTCATTTTATTCTTGGAATCTCTCTCCTGGAGTCCTCTACCCTCATCGCCCATCTGACTGACTGTCCTCTACATATTTTTATGACTGTCATCCTGAAACTTTCCTTCACTGTAATTTTCAGATTTCTCTTTGACTCTATCCTCGTTAGATCCTTTGTCTCCTTCTTCTTCCATGTTTTACTTCCTAATGCAAGTGGGTAACATTCTCCAATATCTTCCTGAAAAAGGATGCTTGGGAAGTAATTTTTAAGATAGTTTATGTCCAAAATTATTTTTATTTTTATTGGCACACTCAATTGTTAGTTTGGCTGGGTATAGAACTCTAGTTTGGAAAGCATTTCCCTTAGAATTTAAAAACGTTGTTCATTTTCTTCTAGCTTATACAGTAGGTATTGAGAACTTTGATGCAATTCTGATTCCCAACAGTTCATAAATAAACATTTTCCCCATTCTGGAACTCTTAGTTTTTGTCCCCAGAGTTTTGAGATTTCACTGCAGTGTGCCTTTGGACAAGTTGTTTCATGTCTTGCAATTCTAGGAAAATTTTGGTTTTTTTCTTGGTAATTTCACCTCCTTCCTTTATTTTATTTCTCTCTAGGACTTACAGTTTTAGACACTGCTCCTAGACTTTTTCTGTCAATTTCCATTTCTTTGGTATTTTTGTTCTACTTTTTGAGAATTTGTCTTGACTTTATCTCCCTACCCTTGTTTTGTTTTGATTTGATTTTTTAATCAAATATGGATGTCATATTTGTATTTTCAAAGAACTTTCTTTTTTGTTTCTTTAAAAGAAAAAAAAAACCTCCAGTTCTCATTTAAAAGAGGCATTACTGTCTTCCATCATTCTGAAAATGTTAATCATAATTTCTGTGCTGTTTTCTTCATCATTGTTTCCTCTATGCTCTTTGCTTTGATCTCCAACTTTTGTGTGGAAGGACTTCTTTACATAATCAAATAATTCTTAGCTGCCCATTCATATTGAAGTATGAGGCACTAAAATACTGATTGAAAGTGGTGGGAGGAAAAGAGAGAAAGGTGCTGACAGGGGGGCTTCATCATCAGGTAATTGAGGGACTCGCAGATTCACCGGGAGACCAGATATCAACACCTGCAAGTCTTTTCTCTTGGGAAAATCAGTTTTCCCAGGAAAGTTTCTTCCAATATCTTGCCCATGTGATATTAACCTGGCTACCAGTATTTGGGGACTTGAATGAAGAAGAGAGGTAAGAGCTTTACCTTTCAGAAAACAGATTTATCCTTAATAACAGAATGGCTCCTCACCCCTCCCCCAGCTGTGCCTGGTGCCTCTGTGTCCAGGATCTTTCTGGTTCAACAGCTCGGAGCATAAAGCTTCTGTTTTCTGCCATCATGGCAGGAGATGATTATGTAGATGCACAGGGTAAAGGAATAAATCTGGGATGGGGAGATTCTTACTGCTTCTTTGAAAAACTTGTAATCAACTCTCCCATTTTTCAGCCTGATTCTGAATCCCTCCCTTCAGGAGTAACTGGTGCCTCCAATTCCCAGGCCTTTCTGGGATTCTGTGGCTAGAAATATTTTGCTACCTGTTGGCTCCTGCCATCTACCCCCATACACTTACAGGCCTGGGTTTCAGTTTTCTGCAGTCTGCTAAGTCAGGTACCACTCATCTGTCTACTTTCTAATTTCCAAATAGTTAGCTTCTCTTATTTGCTGCTGTTTCCTCCCCCATTCTCTTTTTCCTTGTAGGTTTATGCCTTTTTAAAAAAATTCCATTAATAACATTTTAGTGGGGGCTTCTGGAGGTAGCCAAGATAAACATGTGTGTTCAATCAGCTATGATTAAGAAGTCTAATGCATTCTCTATTGTAGTTCAAGGCCAAAGTAACAGTTAATCATAAAGCATTCTTCTACCTTGCTTTGCCTGCCTCCTCTGTGCCTCTGTCTCCTGGAATGGATGGCTGGTTTGGCTGGATGAAGGCAATCCTGATCACAAACCACTGTGTGTCACCATGACTCCAAATCAGTGTAACATAATCCATCATCCTAAACAGCACAAACATTGTCACCTCCAACATAGCTTTCATCACTACCATCACCATCACTTGTATCCCCATCACCACCACCACCTTCACCTGCACATCCCTACTACCACCATCACAGCCTCCATTACCGTCTCCACCACTGCCCCTACCATCACCTTAACCACCTCCTCCATCGCCTCCCCCTCCACAATTTTCATCACCTCCATCATCATGATATCTGCTGTCATTATCTCATCATCATGAACACCATCAACTCCATGTTCACCACTTCCATAATTTTCATCAAGATTTCTACTATCCTCCAGAATTATCTCCTGACCAGAAAGATTTTTTTACACTATATACTGAATATACTTTTCTTCCATATGAGTTGCAACAGTGATTTTCAGTAACATGGAAAAGGAGTGATTTCTATCTTTGAACGCAGCATTCTTCTTTTGGAAAAGAGGGGGGTAGAAAAGAGCCTACTGATTTCTCCATCTCAAGCCATGTACATGGGGAGAAAGAGGGGAAAAGGGAACATGCACAGAGCCCTTTCCAGGCAATAGGCATTACACTAAGTACGTTAGATGGAGTATCTTCTCGGGTGAGAATCATTGCCCCAGTTTTACAAGGAGGAAACCGAGATTCCCAGATGCTAAATAATATACTCAAGGCCACACAGTTAATAAGTGGTGGAGCCAAGATTCCAGCCCTGTGTGACTTCAAAGTCCATATTCTTTCCATTACACTATGCTGGCAAGAAATCTCAGGAGCTTGGTTTAAGCACAATTGTCTATGACTCTGAGAAAAGAAAGCCATAGTCATCCTCCTGAATCCCGGGGAAATCTGGTCTGATGAGGCAGGAGGAAGCCCCTCTCTCAAAAAGAGAGATGATCATGGTTATGTGGTGAAGAGGATGGAATCCCAGTCTCGTGGAGCCTGCACTCTGCCTGAAGGCCCCACTCCAGCAGCTCTCCACAGTGCCCAAGCCCAGCCACCTCTCCCTGACCTCGGGTTCCCTGAGGGAAAAGGAGGGAGTGTGGACATCCAGTCCTGGGAATGCCTGGGGTTGGGAGAGCTGAGTTATTTTGGGATTGTTTACATTTGGAATCTTCCTGATCTTTGGTCCCAGAAAAACACCCACATGTTGGAAACTCTTCGGAGTTATTCGCTGTTGGGGTTTTTCTTCATCTCCTTCAGCTTTTTCTTCTTCTTGGATGGAAAAAAAATCTGCTAATGATTAGTCACAACCTGTGAGGCTCAGCTTTTGACAGCCCCACTGCGAAGAGAGAGACAAAGAGGCTCAGAGAGGGCCCACGGGCAGATGCTGCTGAGAAGGAAATGTGGTTCACAGCATTGACCTCCCGGGGTGAGGGACAGTCTGTTCACCTCTGTCTACCAGGGGACAGCCGCTCCCTGGTTGCAAGGCCCTCCGCGGCTGTTCCATTCCAAGCCCTCATCCCAACTCCACCGGGGAACACAAGCCAGAGCACATGTTAGGAAGAAGCCAGGGGGTCAGGACTGGGCAATCAGGCCATAAAGAGAGGAGAAGAGCAGCAGGTGCCAAACACAAAGGAGCCTGTGCTCAGGGTCCCTTGGCCACAGCCTCCACTGATAACTCAGATTGTCCTATTTCTGGGTGGACATACAAGCTGTAAGTGATAATCCCAAACCTCCTTGGACAACCCTATGATCTCTGGCATGTTTTATCACATCTTTGTTCTGGAAATCCCAGGGTGTGAGCAGGCCTCCTGCTTTTTTGCAAGAAGGCTAAGGGTCGGGTGGGGCTGAATGCTGTCCACTGAGGCCAGGACAAAGGGAGATTGTTTTAGCTGAAGAACTAGGGCCTGGAAGTCAGATCTGGATCCAATTTTTAAATCTAAGGATTGTGAAACATGGGGGGGGGGGGTAATAAAGGGAATTTGGGAAATCTCCTTTGGTGTAGGTCTTTTTAAAGAGGTTTCAAGGCAACAAAGGGAAAATCAATACAATAAGCAACAATACAGCAAGATGGCTTAAAGTCAGGGAGATGGCAGAGCCTCCTCTAGGATGGATGGGACCCCAGGCAAATATTTCTTTGCCAGGCTCCTGTCTATATAAACAATTGAGTCATTCAAAATCAGCTTGTCAGCACCATGCTGAAAGCCCAGTCTCGTGTGATCCCACATAAAAACTACTTCACCAGCCAGGGGAGCAATCTACTCGCCAGCTGCCTGCCTGGAACCAAGTGTGGCTACAGGGCCCCAAGATGACTGAATAGGCATGAGGCCCATTGTTCCTTGGAGCAGCTAGCTGACCCCACACATGGGTTTGAGAGTCAGGGGGTACCCCAAGGGGGAGAAAGAGGGATTAGGGCCCACACAGGTCTCAGTCTAAGCTCATGGTGGTCCACCCAGATGGCACTGCCAGCCCTGGTCAGTCCCAGCCACAGAGGGGAACCTAGAAGACTACTAGGAAGATACTCCAAGGCATGGGGCCCTTCTTGCCCAGGTCCAAGGGTGGAACTGGGGCTGGAGGCAGTGACCTCTCAGCAAGGCTCCTTACACCTCTGTAATGCGGTATGCTGAGGCCAGGCAACAGCACCTGGTTTTCAGCCCTGGCTCTATCTTTTCCTGGCTACGTGACCTGGGGCCACCCTCTGTTTCTATCTGGGCCTCAGGTTCCTTATCCATAAGCCCGTGATGGTAATGCCCACTCCATGGAGCTGTTGTGAAGATTAACAGTCCAGTGTCCTGGTCCTGCCTTTGCCTGCAAAGGGTAGACTTGCCCATGGGCAGAGTGGCCCAGGTCTAGAATCTTGGCCCCGCCCTCCAGGCCCTCTAGAGCAGGGCTGTGCTGGCGCCTCTTCTCCTTGCCCAGTGCCACCCCTGGGCCATGGCTTGGCCTTGCTCGAGAAGGGGGGCCACTAGACCAGGCCCCCTGGGGGGAAGCACAGAGCCAAGGAAAAGGCCTATTATCTCAAGTAGGCAGTGAAGGCCAGCAGGTCCAAGCTGCAGGCCTGACAGGAGGAGGTGAAGGCCCAGGCTGGGTCACCAAAGTAAGGTTCTTGAGGATGTTATACCAGTGGAAACACTGCCAGCTAGGACTGAAGGGGACAGAGAGAGGAAGATAGAAGGCAGTATGACGATGAAAGCAGATTGGAGCAATGCAGCCAAGAACTGTGGAAAGCTTGGAAAAGAAGAGGAAATGGATTCTCCCCAGTGGGAGCTAGATGAGGAAGGTTCTGGTCTGGGAGTCATGCTGGCCTTGTCAGGAAAAGGAGGTGGCAGCTGAGGCCTCAGAGAAAACTCTTCAAGCCTCTGTCTCAGTTCAGTCCTATGTATGGCTAAATCCTGGTAGCTGCCTGGCACAAGTCCCCATTCCCTCCCCAAAAGCTGCCCCACCCCCTCAGCCAGCTGAGGAGCAGAAGAGTCTGGGGGCCAGGTGGGAAGTAGGGACCAGGACTAGAATCAGCTAAGTATGCCCTTTCTCTGTCCCCACTTCTCTACTGATGACCCACCCCACCCCCAATGCTACACTTAGGGAAAATTTCCTCTGCCCACACCTGCTCTTGTCTTGTCCCCCTAGGTCCTTCAATATTGTCAAACTAAACTAGAGCAGACCCCAGAGGTAAAAGCAAAGGAAGCCCTTGGCAATGACCCAGCAAGAGTTCCCCAAGAGCCTATCAGGAAGACACTCCATGTGCTTGCCATCCCCAGACCTCTATCCTGCCAGCAGCCAGGTTGGCCACACATCCATTATCTCACACTGAGGAGCCCTCTGAATCCTCGGTCTGGGGGCCACCCCCTGCCCAATCCCCACTTCCACTGGGCAGTGTTCCACTTTTCCGTCCATGGCCACCCTTCTCAAAAACCAAAATATAGTCTGTCAAATTTTTTTTTTCTCATTTGCAAATTTAAATGAAAACTTTTTCCAAGATATTAAAGTCAATCCCATTTCATTACAGTCTACATTTAATGCACTGACATTGATAGAAAGAAGAGACTCTCACATACGTCAATGGCCCCAGAACAAGGGCAATGCTCTAGCTGGCAGTGCAGCTCCATCCTGCTGACAGGATATTGGACTGGCCCCAGCTGAAGAGGAGGAAGATTTGTGTGCCTATTGAGTTTAAAGATCTGGAATGGGGTAAAGAAGGGTCTCCATAATTGTGTCCCAGATCAATCACTGAGGCCTAAGATTTGCCAAAGTGAGGGGGAAGGGTGGGAAAGACCACCAAGAAAGCAGGACATATGAAAGAGCCTATAGCCAAGGGGAAGACTGAGACACAAAGCGTGGGGATTGAGGCCATAGGACCTGTAGAGCTTGGCTGAGTTTGGTGACATCAGGAGGCAGGGACCACTCAGGTCAACCAATACCCTTCTGCTCATAATGTCATTATCATTGATCATAACAATATTTTTTTAGACCATTCTCATACCTAACCACTCCAGGGAGGGAGGTTGTGTGTTATTTCTGCCATTTTGCAAATGGAGATGCTCGGGTGAAAGGATGACATCATCCTTCCTCTGCTCCACACTTCCCCATAGGCAGGAGCCTGGGAAGAGCCCAGTGAGGCATTATGGAGCCCCCAGGGCCTGGGCTCAGCCCTGCATTTGGGGGAGCCCCGTCCTTGGCCCCCCTGGGTGGAGTGAAGGGGAAGCAAGGCTACCCAAGCCAGGTCATGGGAAGATGGCTCTTACCAGAATAAAAAAGGCCAGTGGTCACCAGGAAGCAGCCTGAACCCCCTTGTCTAGGTGCCTTTGCCCACACTTGCCAGCCATACTGCCCAGGCCAGGGCCTCTGGCCTGAACCTGTTCTCCAGGAGAGCTGATGCCTTGGGAGTCAGCTTTGATGTCAGAGAGAGACTTAGCCTTGTTTCAGGTGCCTGTGCCCAAACATGCCCGCTTCATTCTGCTTAGGCCACTTGGTGCTGGGGGTAGTCTTAGGCCCAGCCTCCACTAACAGACTGGGAGCTCCCTAAGGCAAAATTCAACTTTTATACCTTTACTCCCAAGACTATTTCTTGCCTATTCTTTTCTTTGTCATATCCTGCTATTTCCCAGAAAGACCTGGCATTCGAAGGTTGATAATGTCTCCTCCCAGACATCCATGTGCCTAAGATGGATTTCCCTCCACAGCCCAACGGAGACCCACCATCTGTTTGCCATTTGGAGAATGGGTCTTAGCGTCCCCCTTGCCCGGATGGAGAAATCAAGTCTCAGAGAGGCGGGTGACTTGCCTGTCCGAGGTGTTCTCAGTCCTGGACCTCTGGCCTCCCAGGCTGGGGTCCTCTCTCCCAGACAACCTCAGAGTCTGACACCCCTCGCCATGGCCTCGTGGTGTTCACCCCATGTAGAACCCTGGAGCCAAGACAGGAACTGGGACAAAGAGGAAGAGGACACTGGGGCCCAGGCCTTGACCCCAAGTTCCTATTTATAATTCTTGTTCCGGAGACGGCCACTTAAACACACATTCCTGATAACTGAATAATCTTTGGCACCAAGCAAAAAATAGCCTGTGGCCCAGACCACAATTGCACAGCTGGAGCAGGGTGACCAAGGGCGGCGCGGGCCCCGATGGGGCAGCACAGGCTGCTGAGGGGGAGGGGTGGCGGGCAAGGCCGGGTTGGGACAAGTGAGTGGGACAGCAAATATAGCCAGTTAAATATAGCCTTGCCGACCTGGACACAGTGCCAGACTCCTCTGCAGTGAGCATTTCCCAAATCGGCTTGGATCTCCTGTTCCCAAAGGATGTGATAGCCAGAGGCCTGGAGGGGAGGGACTGGAGGGACAAGGGACCCCAAGACTCAGGAAAAGTCTGCAAACAAATCAAAGACCAAGAACAGCGGCTCTGCTGGCATCTTCTGGAAATGCCAGTTTGAGGAAGGAAGTGTGGCCATGCCATGAGGCAGATAACAGAGGTATTGCATTCCCGAAACCAGCTGATCAGGATCCAGACACCCTACAGTCCCTGGAGGACTGACGCTGAGGGCTCTTCTCCACGGAGTCTCAAGCCAGAAATGGAAGTGAGAGAAGTGAGAAGTTCGGGAGTCCAGAGCTCTGAAGGCCCCTGAAGCAAGCCAGAGTGGGAGCCCCAGAGATGGCAGCCAGGGTCCCCCTCCCCATACCTCCCTCTCTCCCCGACGGGGTCAAGGACCAGCAAGCTGCTTGTTCTGACATTCTTGCAAATTTTTCTCTTCACCTAACAGTTCCTGCTCAGGACACCTCAATTGCTACTTTGGAGCCAGAGCTTGGTTCTGAGTTCCAAGACTTGGGGGATCAGTTGTGGCCCCCACTTAAGGAGTTATAGACAGTAGCAAATAAGGCAGACAACTCCAGATCTCAGCCTCTCCTGTCTGCATGGCGGTGTCTCTTGCATTCCCCGGATGTCCCAGGGAGGTTCTCACTGGTGGCTGAGAATAAGCCTCCTCACTCATATCCACTCACCTATAAGCCACCTGAAGCAGTCTCACCCCAGCCCCTGCTACCACTGTCTCCTGAGCCCCCACCCCATACCTAGGTGTATCCCAAAGCTCCCAAAATTACCAAGCCTGCAAAATGCCAAACTTTCCTGCTCTCCTGCCAGTCCTCCCCCAACTGGAGTCACCAGGGTCCCATAGAAAATTGGGGAGAACATCCCTCTCCCCATTACTGCCCTGTGGGTCCTGAAGCCTCACTGCTTGTGACCCTAAATCCCACAAAGCCCAGCACTTCCTCTCTCTAAGGGTATGATTCACACTTCTCATGCTTTGCTTCCCTACCTTCAACCTCCTTCTAATTTGGGGGAATCCCCTCTGGCTGTGGTCTTGTGGGAAGTGGTGGCCACTCCCCACCCTAGGAAGTGAGAAGTGCCAAATCCTCCCCCTCACTGTCCCCCCTACTGTCCCTGACAGCCAGGGCTAGATACTCTCCATCAGCTCAGCAAGGACCCTGCCAAGAGGAACTGCTGAACCTCCCCACACTGTGGCTGTTAGGGTTTCTGCAATGGTGTGGGTGAAGAGGCTGGGGCATGCGGGGGGGGCAGCCAACTTTGGGGTCCCAGTGTCAGCTACTGGCCCTTCATTCCACAAAGATGCCCCAGAAGCCTCTCATATGCCAGGCAGCACGCTAGGGACTGTGGGTATCAGAAGGAATGAGACCCAGGAGCCACGCCGGCAGCTGCTCACCATCAAGTGCAGGGAGCAAAGCTGGAGCGCAAGCAGGAAGCTTGTCTGGGGGTGGGGCCAGGGAAGCCTCTGGAGGCCAGGGAGGCAGAGGGGTGGGCGTTCCATGCAGGGATCCCTGTGTACAAAAAAGGGCTGTTTGAGGATGTAGAAGAATGACAGCGTGGCTGGTGCTCAGAACGAGAGACGGGGAGAGAGACAAGGCAGGACAAGGTAGAGAGGTGAATGGGGCCAGATCATGTCATGGACTCCACGTTAAGGGGGCTTCTCTTGAGGGCAGTAGGAAGCCACTGAAGGGCTTTAACCAGAGGTAACATGATCCCTGTGCATGTTAGAAGGATCCTTCCTGCCACAGTATGGAGAGTGGATGGGAGGGGGCCGAGACAGGGTATAGGCACACCACCTGGAGGCACTTCCAGGGGAACAATGGCAGTAGCCTCAACTCAGGTAACAGAGGCATGAGGTAGAGAGAGGTGGGCAGTCCTGGAACATCATTTGGAAACAGAAACCGTAAGACACAATGAACACTCGGAATAGGGATGGAGAGACACAGAGAAGTAAAAAATTCCTTCGTTCATTCATTAATTCAAACAGCTATATGATGAGTGTCTAATATATGTACAGTTCTTTGCTAGGTACTGAGGATACAGCAGTGAGCTTGACAACAGCTTCTCTACGCTCAGGGGTTGACATTCGAATGGCATGGATCGATGCAAAAGCAGTAAGGAAGCAAACGCAAGATCATTTTAGGTAGTGATACATGCTAGGAAGATAATAAAACAGGGTAATATGATAAAAAGCGGTTTGGGGAAAGGGCTCTCCTTGATAGAGTGTCCTTTGAAAGCACTTCCAGAAGAGAGAATAGCAAACGCAAAGGCTCAGAGGGAGGAAAGAGCTTGTAGCATTTGAGGACAGAAGAAAGACCGGGTGATTGGGGTGCAGTGAGTGAAAAGAAGCTTGCAGAAAATGAGGGTTAGGCAGAACCCAGATCTTACAGGCCACAATGAGGCATTTCAATTTTATTCTAAGTGAAGTGGGAAGTCACTGAGGGCTTTTAATCAGGGAAGGGACATGATCTGATTTATGCTTTTTAAAAAGATAATTTTAGCTGCTTTATGAAAAAGGGGTCATGGCTATACTCATTTGCTAGGGCTGCCATAACAAAGTACCACGAACTGAGGGGCTTAACTAATGGGAATTTATTGTCCCAGTGCCAGAGGCTAGAAGTCCAAGATGAAGGTGTGGGCAGGGTTGGTTCCTTCTGAGGACTATGAGGACAAATCCATTCCCTCCTCTGCCCTGGCTACTGGCATTTTGCTGGCATTCTTTGGCATTCCTTCACTTGTAGAAGCATCACCCCAATCTCTGCCTTCATGTGCACATGTCATTCTTCCTTTGCCCATGTCTGAGTCCAAATTTCCCCTTTTTATACAGATGCCGGTCATATTGGATTGGAGCCCACCCTAATGACCTCATCTTAGCTCATTACATCTGCAAAGACCCATATCCAAATACGTTTGCATTCTGAGGTACCGGTGGTTCACACCTCAACATATAAATCGGTGGGACAGAATTCAACCCCTAACTATGGCCATTCACTCCTATGCTCGGTAAATACAATTGGATACTAGAGGTGCTAGGTAGTCACACTGCTGAGCTTCCAGTGAAGAGCTAGTGGGTGGCGATGCTCTGTACCGGGGGCCGTGACACTGAGGAGGAGCAGGTATGGAAGGAAATGAAGAGCTCAGCTTTGAACATGATGATTTTGAGGCATCCACAAGAGATTCAAGAGGAATGTCCAAAAGGGAACTGGACATACACTACGGAGCACAGGAGGCGGGTGGGCTGGGGATGTTGATTAGAGAGCCATGAATATCCCAAGCAAAGGTCAAGGAAATAGGTGAGCTCATTGGGAAACATGTAGAGAGAGAAGAAAACCAACGCGTAGGGACTGTACTGTAGGAACACTGACATTTAAGGCCTGGGCAAAGGAGGCTCCAAAGTAAATTGAGAAGTAGTAGCCGAGACAGGTAGAAAATCAGGAAACAGTGATACCATGTGAGCCAGGGGAAGGCAGAGTTTCAAGCAGGAGCAAACTGACTTCTACTTCTGGCAATGGTGGGCTAAGTAGCTTGGATCAATCCTACTACTGAAGACAACTGAATGTGATGGGGGATTACTTTTTAAAACAGAATTTTAAGAGCGTAGACAAGCTCACAAGACTGTGCGGGATAACCAGGCCAAAATCTTGCACAACTCCCCCGCCCATACACACACCTCCCAGGATGGAGCAGAGAGTCAACTTGAAGTAGAATGGATCTAAGGAGAAGAGAAAGAAAGGAAGGGAGAAAGGAAGGTGAGGAAGGATGGAGGGATAAGACAGAAAGGACAGGAAAGCTCATCACTGAGAGGTCATAGATCAAACACAGACCCTCCCCTGGAATCATCAACCAAATTGTCATCACTAGAGGAGACTAAGGAATCACAAGCTGTGAAATGTAATGTAATTGGGATCATACTTATGGTCAGGTGTTTTTTTTCCACTATTATTAAAAAGACAACAGTTTTTAAATCCAATTAAATGTGTTTGCAAAACCTTGAGGATATATATACTACGGATATACTTACCAAAGAAAAGCTGGAGTAGCTATGTTAATTTCATAGGAAAAGGCATTACTAAAGATAAGGAAACCCATTCATAGTCGCAATCCACATGCCAGGAAGGTATAACAAGTTTAAACTGTATGTACCTAATAACATAACCGCAAAAGTACATAAAGCAAAACTTATCAGAACTTCCAAAAAAATTGACAAGTCCACAATCACAGTGGAAGATTATAATATATTCAATTAGTAATTGAGACAGCAAAAAGAAAAAATTAGTAGCGATACGGAAATTTTAAAAGACAGGATTAACAAATTTTACCTAATAGACATAGAAGACAGCATTTAACAACTGCAGAAGATAGATTTTTTTTCTTCAAACACACTTAAAAAATTTATACAAATTGACCATATACTGGCTTAAAAATCTCAACAAATATAAAAGAATAAAATCATAAAGAGCATGTTCTCTAATTCCCAAGCAATTAAATGAGAAATCAGTAACAAAAAAAAAACCAGAAAAAACCCCCTTATGATTAAAAATTAAGAAGCATGTTTATATGTAACCCAAGAAAAAAGGATGAATCATATGGAAACTAGAAAATATTTTGAACTATATAATAATGAAAATATCATGCATGAAAAATTTTGATACAGCCAAAGCAAAAAGAGGAAAATGTCTTGCCTTGATATATTAGAAAAGAAAAGAGGCTGAAAAATAATGATCTAAGCATCAATTTCAATCAGTTGGAAAAAGAACACCAAAATAAACCCAAAGATAACAGAAGAAAATATTAAACATAAGAGAAAACAATAAAACAAAAAACAAACATAGGATAGAAAGATATGACAAGCCAAAACTTTAGTCTTTAAAAGGATTAATAAAAATGAGAAACCAATTAATTTTAGTGGAAATGATCACAGAAAAGAGAGAGAAGGAACAAGAAGACATGAAAAACCATATCTGCCAGCTGTCCTCCCTGCCCCACGCAAGCCTGCAGGTGCTCTGCCTCTCCTGGTGGAGGCCTTTGCCTTTCCAGCTCAGGGTCTCAAGGGTCTCAGTGCATTTCAGGCACAGACTTGCATTCACTCAATTCACACAAACCACAGTACAAACCAGATGCCGGTTTGTCCCTATGTAGCAGGGACCGTCCCTTCCTAGTGCCTGGAATGCACCCTCCACTCCAGGGCACCCTCTCCCAAGGCTAGGGTGGGAACAGAACAGCAGAGTAGTGAAGTACATGGGATCAGGAGCCAGGCTACCTGGGTTCAAAGCCTAGCCCTCAAATTTAACTTACGCTCTGAGTTTCAATTTGCTCATTTACAAATTTGGGATAATAACAGGTTATTGTGAGGATTTGTTGAGTTAATACACATAAAGAGCCTAGAACAGTGCCTGGCCTACTCAAGCACCCAGTAAATGTTAACAACTGCTACTATCTGGAAAAACCAATTATTACTCAGAAGATCGCTTAGTAAATGTGGAACTAAGGGAAGTCCCATAAAATATCCCAGCTCCACTAGGGAGACTCCTCCCCCATGGCTTCCATTTCCTGAGCCTCTCTTCCCTCCACAGGCTGGAAAGCAACAAACAGGTCTTGTTTCTCTGATCTTTTTAATTTCGATCTAACCATTCCAACTCCCCAACCCTTCTTGTAAATACGTTACTGTATCTGTGAACCGAAAGCAGTTTCTTAATGCCCCATATCTGGATTTCACATAAATGTCACAAAAATCTTCTAGATGCTGGGTTGCTGTTCCAGTTATAACACCACCCCCATCATAATGGCTCAAAACAGAGGTCAGCAAACTGTGGTCCACTGCCTGTTTTTGTACAGCCCATGAGCTAAACATGGCTTCTTATGTTTTTTAAAGAGTTGGAAAAATATCAAAAGACAAATACTATTTCATGACATGGGAAACCACCTACCATGGCCCCTATAAGGCCCCTCAGACTGAAATTCAAATTTCATTATATATAACAAAAGTTGTATTAGAACACAGCCACGCCCATTCGTCTACGTATTGTCTGTGGCTGCTTTTGCACTACAACAGAGCTGAATAGTTGCAACAGAGACCTGATGGCCCACAAGCCTAAAATATTTACTATCTTGCATTTTACAAAAGTTTGCCAACCCCTGGCTTAAAACATCAACCATCATTTATTTTGCTTATAAATCTGTAGTCCAGGCAGCTCTTAGTGGGGACAGGTTATCTCTTTTCTTTCCAGTGTCATCTGGGCTGCCTGGAGGCTGGGAGTGACTCGCTGCCTCGGAGTAGGAATTGTCTGAAGTCCGAGCTCACTCACCTGTTTGGTGGTGACCTCAGCTGGAACTGTTGGTCAGAACATCTACGGGTGACCTCTCCATGTGGCTTCTTGGCTTCCTTGCAGTGTGGTAGCTGGGTTCCAAAAGCAAATGTCCTAAAAGACAGGAAGCAGAAGCTGCCAATTTCTTAAGATCTGGCCCCAGAGACTGGCACAACTTCACTTCCACCATATTCTGATGATTAAGCGGTCACAGAGTCCAGATTCCAGCAGAGGGACATAGGCTCCACCTCTCATTAGAAAACATGTCAAATAATTTGGCGGCCACGTTTTAAACCCACCACAGCAGTTATGAGGACTTGGGGGCACACAGCAGGGACTCACCAAAGGGTAGCTGTTACCATTGCTGCTGTTGCCACTGCCGGTACTGACCAGCCTCGTCACCATCATTTCTGATTATGCTCTGAGAAAGACTTTGCTCACAAGAACCCAGGAGGTATCCTGTCTCCTTCTTGGGCATTGATTTACATAGATTCTGATTAAAACTGGTCTGCAGTAGAGTTTAGGCATCCTTATTTTTCAGAAGCTCCTCAGGTGATTCTAACGTGCAGCCTGGGTTGAGGACCACTGGGTCCTGGAGCATCTCTAGCATTTGCAGAGCCCCGCCCCACTCCATGGCTGTCAGCCCACATGCAGTGGATGGACACATGTTTGTAGCCCTCTGTGTGAAGACTTGAGAATGGAAACCTGGCTCACCTCTGAATTCCACGCAGAGCCCAGACCAGGCTTAGAGCATAGCAGGGTCTCAAGTGATGCCGTGGCAGTGGCACCCATGGGGCCCCCGGATTCCAGCCCTTCATTCCCTGCAAGCTCATTCTGACATGGGGCTGATCCAGAGCAGAGGTGCCTGGCCTTTTTCCAGCCTTCCAAGCTCCTTCTTGTCCCTGCATCTCCTTCTGGATGGGCGGTTTCTGGGAAAACACATTGAAAGGCATGAGCTTAGGGCAAAGAAATTGTTTGGTTTCCCCTTTCCTTGGGCAGAGGAATGACCTTAAGGGGAATCCCTTGTTGTTTTAGAGGATGAGAAAAAGGTCTAGATGGCATGAGGGTGGTCACCTAGCCTTGCTAAAGGCTTATGCACAGCCCATGGTCAGCTGTGCACAGAGCCCTTGCCTTGGGCCACGTTGTGCAGCAAAGCCTGGCCTCTAGATACCAAGCCCCAGAGTTGGGGAAACCACCTACCATGGTCACCATAAGGCCCCTCAGACTGTAGACACATGCAGGAGTCCTTTCAGTGGGCACCCAGGCCCTTCCAGTTGCAGAGACACATGGCCTGGCGGCTCTCGTCCCACCTACCCCAGGCCTCACCAAGGAGTTTGGAACTCAGAGCTGCTAATGTGGAGATGCTGTAAGAGTCTCCATTGGAGGAGGGGCTGGGAGACTTCTCCTCAGCTGGGGCTTTGCAAGGTCAAAGGTCCCACTTCAAGTGTCTACACCAGCTCCATTGAGGATAAACTGCTTCCTCCCCACACTCAGCCCTAATTCTGGTCACATCAATGCGACCTCAGACTGACCACAACCATGGCCACAGACTGACCCTGACACTGACTCACACTGATTCCACTCCTGGCCAACCTCTGATACTGGCCACAAAACTGACCCTGTCCAAAAACTAACCCTACTCTGGCTACAAAACTGACCCTGATCTGGACCACAGATTGACTTCTTACCTCTGAACAGGATTAGTGAAACGTACAATGCTATAGCAGGACCTCACAAGCCCACAGGTTCAGCCTGGCTACACTTGAGTGATGACCATGTGGGCCAGGAGGAAGAAGGTCTGTCCTGTGCAAACCCAGGGCCACCTGCAACAAGCAGGCTCTGAGTAACTGCTCCCAGGCAAGAGGGCTTTGAGCACCATCCAGAACTCCTAAAAGAAGCCACACAGTTGCCCATCACACCAGCATATTAGCCTCCAGACCTTCGCGCTGGAGTTCCCCACCAGGCACTCCTTCTCCCCTCTGCTTGCTCTAGCCCTGCCACCTCCAGCCCCACCTGCCCTAGGAGGCCAGGCCGATGGCTCCACTTAGGTTTTCAAAGATATTTGGCCACATAATCCTGACAGGAAGTGTCTTCTAAGAGGGTCACTGACAGTTTCTTTCCTCAACCTTCCAATACAAGAGTGGACACAGGACCTGTCCCTTGCTCCCCACAACAAAATTCACTGGAGACCAGCCTGGAATTTTTTGGATAAATTTCACTATCTTCATCATTGCTGGGGAGAAATCTGGTGTCAATTTGTTGTGGGTTCATCTTTGTAGGTGATCTGTCTTCTCTAATAAGTCAGCAGGAAAGGGGGTATAGGACCAAAGGGACAAGGAGAAGTTCATCCCTTGGGACAGAGGGGATGTGGACAATGAAGTGGGAACCTGGTTGAGGGTACCTTGGCATGCTGTTCCCCCACCCTGTCCACTGCACTTATGTTCCAAGCACCACCCTTTCCCCCTCCATTATTCCTGAGCCTCCGAGTTCCTAAGAACCAGGGTGCTGTCCATACACACAGACCCTATTCTCAGAGCTCCGGATCACCCTTCTCTCATGTCAGGGGGCCAGTCAACATTCATGCATGACTGGCCGAGAAACATTCCATGTGTGAGTACCTGTTACACAGGGTGTATGTATACTCGTATGCATGCATATGGATGCTCATGCATACGCATATAAATGTATGTGTTTATGTGTGTTTGTATGGGTGCATGTATGTGTGTATGTACATGGATATGGATGAGTAAATGTATGTGAGGCATCTGCACATAGGGTGTATGTTTCATATAGATGTGTATGTGCATGGGGTGTGTATTTGTGAATGTGTTGTTTGTGGGTGTGACTATACATGTGCTTTTGTGAGTGTGTGTGTGCATTTTTGAGGCGGTTTTGCTCTTCCATCCCTAATAGCAGTGTTCTCCTTGAAGGAAGAGCCTTGTAGTGCACCTTCACCTATGTTTCCTTCACACTCCTTGGATGGGATGTGGCAGGTTCCCAGCAAAGAGCTTCAGAGCTTGGGTCTAGTGGGACAAGATCCTAGGTCTTCCATGTGGCCAGTAGCCTTGACAGAGCCAGCTGTCAGCAACTCAGTGCCCATGGGTGGCCTGGAGGAATGAGGCTACCAGGAGACTTTGGGGTGGTTTTGTGCCTCAAAGTTGTTATCCCAATGCCAAATCCAAGTTCAAGGGACAGTTACTGCCAGTACACACTACCTGTAGCTAATGTTGTCCTTCCATCCCCATATCCTGTCCCTAGGCCCCAAGCCCCTGAGTATGCAAAGCACTAGTCCTTGCTCCCACCCCACCACTAACTCTCAGGTCCACCTGCCACTCTACCCTCCACACACACCCTTGCAGAGAACAACAAGAGGCAACCTATATGTCTTCTGCTCCCAGTGAGTTAAAGTTTTCCAAAGCTGGGATTCTGAGCAAGCCTGAAGGGGAAAACCAAGGAGCACCCAGTGGAAAGATCCCACATCCCCGGGCAATACCTTAACCTCTGCCTCAGCCCTGCTCATCCATGAAAGAGCTTCAGAAACTTCTCGGGATTCTGCTGCACCCTGTAGGCTGGGAGAGATTGTTAGAGGGTGAATTAACTCCCTCTAACTGGTTCTCAAGGCCTGTAGGGAGTCTAGGACCCCAACACACAGACCCACACACTGATACACCCTACCCTTCCTTCTAGGTGCTGAAGGAGAAGCAGAAAGTAAGGCATCCTGGGAAAGGCATGAGGCATCCTGGGAGGAGGATGTAATTTGGGTCTGGTCCCAGCTGAACTGCTTGTTAGCTTTGTGACCTTTGGCAAGTTCATATGTTTTCTTATATAGGGTGATGAAATAATTTAAAATCCAAAATAGAGCACTCTTGAGAGTGACAGGAGCCACTATTAATAATTATACCAAAGAACAGGTATGAACCCTAAATGTTCAAGGGAAATGGGACATATGGTCACCCTATGTCATCCTTTAGTAGTGATGATGATCATGATGATGACGATGACAATAACAGTAAAGGACTTTCCAAGGGAATAGCCCCTAGTAGACTTTCAGACATTCCATTTTGGCCTTAAAATAGAGGCTGAGCATGAAGGGAGGGAGACATGGCCACGGATAGTCCCTACACCTTCCAATGCGGGCAGCCTGTCTCCCGGCCCCTCTGCCCTCTCCCTGCCCTGCTCACCTCTACATGCCCTCGCTCTACGACACTGATGCCTTTAGCAGCCGCTCAGGTTTATCTTCAGGGGAGTGTGAGGTTCAGATAAATTTTCTGGCAGATGTGGGCTGGTGGCTGACTGCCAGAGGTGGGAATGGCCCTGCAGGCGTGGGGTCACTTGGGTCATTTTGACTTCTCTATGTGGGGTGAGGGGACCTCGGGAAGGAAAAATCTACAGTGTGGAGGAAAGAGACTCCGTCTCTGATGAGTTGGACTTGGCTTTGCCTTCCAGCTTGGCATAGGAGAAAGAGAAGGAGGAACCCCCAGCGCAAGGCACTGGAAAAGCAAGGACGAGAAGGAGCCGGGGAAAAATAACCCTGGAGAAGAACCTATTTTAAAAGTCATTCTTTTTGGTTCCAGCTCTCCCCCAACCACACCCCAAAGCCCAGGCATTGGGCCACAGGGTGTGGTGACAAGGTGTGGGTGGTCAGTGACGGAAAACCCTTAGGCATCCAGGGAAGCTGGGGAGAAGCCAAGTGGGGGTTGGGATGGGGGTAGGCAGAGGTCACCTGTCTCATCACCCTTGAGTGTCTCAGACCAATGTCTTCAAACTTTTTCGATAGTGACACACATTGTATGCCACAACCCAGAAAACACAGTTTTCCCAAAAAATACTTGCCTTTATTAAGTCAGTGCATCCTGTATTTTCAGTTATACTATTCTACTTTTTAAAATGCTGATTGCAACTCATGGCATTGTTTTCACAACCCACTATAGGTCATGACCTGTGGTTCTCAAAGTCTATACTCCAGACTGAAGCTTCTCTAGACCTTAATGTACCTGCCAAAAAAATCACCCAGAAGCTTGTTATATGTAGGTTCTGGTCCAATTGGACTGGAAGGAGACCTGAGACTTGGCATTTCAAACAAGCTCCCAGGTGATGCCAGTGTCGCTGGTCCTCAGACGTTAGAGTAGCAAGGCGCTGGACGGTACAAATTTCAGCAAAGGGTCAGATGAAGGGTTACCCCACTGAAGGCTGTCCATCCCTCAGCCTTCAGGAAAGGCTGCAACTGACATGCAGCAAAGACACTGATGGCCTATGGTGGCAAAGAGCTGCCCTACAGACACCCTGGCCAAGGGCTATGATCTGGGGGCCAAGCAAGTGTGCAGCTGCCAGTCAGCATTAGGAACCTCGCCAAAAAAAAAAAAAAGAACAAAAACCTCTAAGTTTGGGGATCTCACTCAGAACTCTAACAAGCATGGTTGACAATGTCACAAGTGGAGTAACTCATTGGATATCTAGCATTAACCAGGAAGAGCTCCCTAGTTACTATTCTTTTCTCTGGGTAGAACAGTAATGTTGACCTTGCCTGTAAAGTATTCAAGTCAGAAAAAGCTATGCAGCAATTTATTAGGGCATCAGGTCCCACATAGAGCTCCAGGAAACTCTAGCTCTGCAAGATGATCAGTGAAACATGAGTTCCAAAGCTAAATGTGTTTGGGAAGCAGCGTATTAACTAGTCCTGTTCTCAGTGGGAGGTTCTGGGAGGACCTGCAGTCAAGAATCTGGTTTGGTTTGTTTGAACTCATCTTTTCCCAAATTTACTCAACCACGGAAGTCTTTTTTCTTTATCTTTTAACCCACTGTTATGGACTAAATTGGGTCACCCCCACCAAAATTTATGTGTTGAAGTTCCAACCCCCAATGTTACTGTATTTGGAGATAGGGCTTTCAAGGAAGTAATTAAGGTTAAATGAGGTATCAGGGTGGGACTCTGATGCCATGGACTGGTATCCTCATAAGAAGAGGAAGAAACCCCAGAGCTCTTCTCTCTGAGCGCACACACGGAGGAAAGGCCATGTGACATAACAAGAAGGCGGCCATCTGATAGCTAGGAAGCAAGGCCTCACCAAAAGCCAGCTCTGATGGCACCTTGATCTTGGACTTCTAGACTCCAGAACTATGAGAAATAAATTTCTGTTGTTTTAACCAATCAATTGGTGGTATTCAGCCCAGACTGCCTAACATACCTGTCTACAATCATCTCATGGAACTCATTGTAACAACGCAGGATTAGGGAGTTGTGCTTTCCATACCCTTGATCTTGTACGAGACTTACAAGTTTCCTAAAGTGCAGAATTTACAGAGGGACTGTGACCCTATTGTGGAGATTAGGAAACTAGAATCTATGAAGTGAGTGGCCCAAAGTCACACAGCCAGGCAGAGCTGGGTGCACAGAATTCAAACTCAGCTCTGATTGCATCAGAAGACCACATCCCCACTCTCCAAAGGTTGCAATCTAGTTATGCGCACACACGATATACCCACGCACGATGAATAGGGGCTCATCTTCCCCAGCACAAGACCGTGTACTAAGAAAAATGGTGTTGCTCAAAGAAGGTTTCCAGAAGGTTGATTCTAGAGGAGGGTACAGAAGTAACCAGGGATGAAACTGACAAGACCAGTCGATGGCAGAAACTTAGATACTAGGCTGAGGACCCACTATTGACACAGTTAGATAGTAGAGAGCCATTGTAGGTTCTTGAGCAGCGAAGGTGTGACACGGACTGAGTTGGCCAAGGTGTGTGAGATGCCTGGGAGGAGCCTGCATCTGGGACACACAGGGGCCAGACCAGCAGCAGAGTTATTCTGCAGAGGTAGAACATGGAGGGGCGTTTCCCCCCATCCCTGCCCTCATGTTCTTGCCACCTGAGCCAGGGATATAGGGCCCGGGCTGGTTGGATTTTCCAGGCCTTGACATTTGGAGCTGGTTCTGGCAGCCGGCCCTCCCAGCCTCCCGCTGGGAAAACACAGCGAGGGGAGGAGGACACATGGAAAAACTATTTAAGGTACTAAACACATACGAGGGCTGTCCAGAAAGTATCCAGCCGTTGCTAATATAAGGAGAATGGTTTGCACAACATCCATGTAACCTGGCAGCCAAGGAAAGTGGACTGGGATGCGCATGCTTGAACAATGACGACTTCACTGTGCTAGTCAGTGGGGTGCTAGATGCCGTTGAGGGAGCATGTGTACCATGTAGCCATCGCATTCAAAATGGCTGGGCAGGAGTAGAGCAACGAATCTGCATCAAATTTTGTGTTAAGCTTGAACATTCCTACGCGTAAGCTATTGGAATGATTCAGAAGGATTTTGGGGATGATGCAATGAGTGCAGCACAAACAAAGATGTGACACAAAGACTTCAAAGACAGTAGAGAATCTGTTGAAAGTGACCCACATTCTGGAAGGCCTGGGACAAACAGAACACCTGAGAATGTTGAACGTGTATGGGTTAGGTTAAGAGACACTGGGAGAACTGTGTGAGGTCCCAAGGTGTCTACTTTGAAGGGGACTGAGGCATCATTGTCCTAGGTACAATGTTTCTTGTATGTTGTATCGTCTTCGGTAAATATCTCCATTTTTCATATTACATGGCTGGGTACTTTCCAGATAGACCTCGTACACACACACGCACACACACAAACACACACATGTCTAGGGTGGCTGGGGGCTCTCTCTACTCCCCTTTTCTTCCTCCTGTATGTAAGTGGACTCAAGCCCAATGCTCTCACTTCCATGTGTCCTGCCCAGACCAACTCATTCAGCTCAGAATTGTCATCACATGAGTGGAGGGAGAGTGGCCTAACGTAGTCCCAAAAGAGACTGGCTGGGACACCAACAAGGTCACCAGCTAGCCCCCCAAAAGACAGTTGGCCTCCTCAAGACAATGACTCCAAGGTCTGGGTCTTCCAGGTCTGGGGAGTCCTAGGGTTCTTCAAGGTTCCTTGGGGCATGGAGGGGTGCTGGGAGCCAGGTTCCCCGGCACCAGCCTCCTCGCCATCACTCCCACCCAAACCGGACCTGAACCAACTTATTTCTGCTTTTCCTGTATTAATAAATTGAGGTCTGCACACATTTCATTTAGTGAAAGGCTTCTACATCTTGAAAACTTATCATCCTCGGGCTTCAGTTGGGGGTTGGGGGAGCAGAGGCTCTGAGGAGCAGTCGACACTTCCATCCTGCCAGGCAGCATGGGGATACTCTGTCCTTCTCTGTTTCTTGCTCAAAGCAGTGCTCCCATTTTACACCACGCAAATTGGGGCGGAAGGAATGAACTACCTCACCTGGCCCTGGCCACGCAGCCAGGATCTCCCATCCTCCCTGGGAGGGGCAGCAGCAATTCCAGCACCTATTGGTTCCTGGGAGGAAAGCCTTAAACAGGGCCACCACTGCCCCACCCCAGGGAGCAGCACACACAGTGTATTCTAGGGAGGCAGCAGAGCATGGGGACAGAGAGTACAGATGACGGGGATTGGAATTCCATCACTGCCAGCCTCCTACCACCCGTGTGGACTTGAACAAGCTGTTTCACTGTTCTCTCACCTGTGAAATGGCAATAGGTCATAACAGCCATCGCATAGGGTCAGTGTGAGGACTAACTGAATTAATATTTGCGAAGCTCTCATAACTGTGCCTGTCTCCTCTTAAGCACTATATATAAATTCATTGGATTCCTTGAGACAGGTACCCCCTGGAGTTGGTGCCACTCAGCAGACCAAGAAAGAGGATTGTCACTATGGGCAAACCTAAGTTCAAGCTGGGGCCAAGACCTTGGATTTGACTCTCTGTCTGCCACTCATTGAATGATGATTTGGGCTGGCAAATCCCCCAGGAAGTGTCCCCTCATCAGGGAAACCTGGTGAGGTCAAAGCCACAGCTTCCCCTAGCCCTCTTTTTGAGTGCTCTCATTTCTCTCATAGACACTTCTTGTCCCCTCCCCACACATGGCTGGCAAACACTCTGGGCCCTGAGCAGGTTCTCTCAAGCGGGCCGCTGCCAGAGGGTGCCTGAGTGTGGTGAGGCGGAAGAGGACCAGAGACACTGGCTCTCCTGGCCATGGTAGGCACAGGGCATCTGGCCTTGTGTCTCCTATGCTGTGGCCACAGTGCCCTTCCAGCCTTCCCTGCAGGGGCCAATGTGGCTGGGGCTGGGGAGGCACCTCTCCTGCGGCCCCCACCCTCCCTCAGGGGAAGGTTCTGCTTCCCTTCTCCTGGCCCCGGCTGTTAGAGGCCACAGGAAGGGCCCGCAGTCTGCGGACCCTGGCTGGAGGCCTCGATGTCTTCCAGGTGTGGGGAGGCCCAGCTGGACCAGCAGGTGTGGGGAGGACCGGAGCAGCTGCGGGTGTCTGGAAGGCATTCAGGCAGCTAATGAGCACAGGATCTAATTAAAACATCGGAGGAAGAATCTGGGTCCGAGACATGTGGAGCAGGAAGTGTAGACCAGGGGCCTGCCTGAGCCTGGGTTCAGTGGGAGAGCTGAAGAGCAGGGGCCAAGGCAGGCACAGACATGGCCCTGACCCTACCCTTCCTGGCCCTGCCTCTTCCTTCAGGACCTAAATCGTGTGTGCTCTACGATGGCTGGGGGCCGGCTCCATGCCACGGCTCTGGGCTGAGGCAGGAGGCAGGGGTGAGGACCAGGACCTGGCCCAACGAAGTCCTCCAGGCCTGGCCCGGCTCTGCCTGTGCCTGTTTCTGGGGCAAACACTCAGGCAGGGGCTGCACTCAGCTGAGCCCCATGAGGGCAGGGGCCAGGTCGGCCTTTGCTGTGACCCAGAGCTCAGCAGCTGCTAAATTCAGATCTGCAACTGAAGCCACTTCCCCAAGGTGTCTCTGAGGGCTGGGGATAGGGTGGAAGGGGAGTGCTGAAGAGAAAGCCAAGAAGGGTCTCCAACCTGATAGCCCCTGAGGTCCCACAGAAGTGGGCCAAGCAAGGATGTCAGTCTCCGCTACTATCACCCCATCACCACTGTCACACTGCCACTCAGCACCGTCACCACCACCAGCAACCCTCCAGGTCGACACCCTGGAGAATGCCCCTCTGTGGAGCACCCACCTGCTGCCTCCCCGGCTGCAGGCCCTGCCTCCTGTTCTGGGCCAGCAGACGCTGGCGTCCCCCGCCTCACTCCAGTGTCCCGGACAGGGAGCCTCAGACCATAAGGGCTCAGGTGAGGGGCAGGGCGGTGTGACCCCCAATTTCTACACAGCAGGGCTTCCACTGGGACAACCCCAGACAGACCTGGCTCTTGGCTCTGCTCCCCCCAAGGCCTCTGTGTCCCCCAAATCTGGAATGCCCTCCAGTCTGGACCAGAAAACTTCCCGTGGAGGAGCTCTTTCTAAACGATGGGCTCAGGGCCCTGGAGGCCTGGGTGAGGGTCTGCCAGGCCCCTCCCACACACGCCCACACCCGCCCCACCCGCCAAGCTGCCTCTCTTCCTCTTCAGTGTCCCTGCCCCCATCCCTTCCCATCTGCTCCCAATAACTGCAGCTAACGTCTCCCAGCGGGCCTTCCCCTCCTGGTCCCTGAGGGGGACTGGGGAGGCAGACACCCCCATGCTGGTCCCTGACTCAGGGTGTTAACGAGGAACAGGTTTCACCCCAGCTGTGGGCTGGGCCCTGAGACGGGGGTTTCCTCCCTCCTGCCTTCTCCTTTATTCTTCAAATGGCCCCGCTTCCCCAGCAGATGCCGGGGATGAGAGGAGAGGCAGGTGGGAATGAAGGCTTCTGTCTGGAGTGGCGTGACAGGGAGGGAAGGAGACAGCAGAGGCAGTAAATGGGCTGACTCAGAGGGGCCCAGTGCTGAGGTGACAGGGGAGGTCAGACCACAGACCTGGGGGCAGTCCTAAGAGAGAGCTGTACACTGGGGTCCCCCCACGAACCCTCGCTTCTGGGGCCTCAGCCTCAACTCCCTTGCCAGGCTGCCCGATCCCATCGTCCTCACCCCACTAGTCCTGGGGAGAAGCCAACCCCCTGAAGACTTCTTGGGGACGCCCTATCCCCCAGGAGGATGGAACCCCCTCCCTGGCCCAGAAGCAGCCTCAGTCACCCTGCAGGACACTTGCTGGCCCAGGTCTGTCTGCTTCCCCGAGGGCAGGATCATCTCACATGCCAGCCTCCTCCGCAGCCTCTGGGCTGCACAGATGCTCAGCGAGTATGAGTTGTGAATGAATGAATGATTGAATGAATGAATGAAGTGAAGGCAGCCTAGGAGACACGGGGCTGTGCAGGCTCGGGCAGGCTCCCCAACCTCTGCTTCCGGGTGGTCTGGGGGCGTGTGCTGCCCACCCCACACTGAAGGCTCTGAGGCTCTGGCTGAAAGGTGCAGGTGGAAACTGCTCTGCGAGGGCAGAGAAGGCAAACAGCTGAGGGGGCTGCGAAGGTCGGGAAGACCTCTGGGGGATCGAGCTGAGCCCTGAAGCCGGCCGCCAGGTGGAGGAAGAAAGGGGAGGAGGCTGGCCAGATTTAGGTGTGGACTGCAGGGGGTCTGTGTCCTCGATTTCCAGGGAGGAGAAGCTCCACAAATGCCTGGATTACTGGTTCGGGCTGTGTTACTGCGTGGGCCCATCCAGAAGCTGGCCTGGTATCTGACTGCGTCCCCTTCTGCTGCCGGGCCTGCACAGGCACAATTCCCAGGGCCCGGCAAGGACAGAGAGTGTGGATCTTGGCCCCACTGCTCTCCTGTGTCCTCCCCTGCTCTCACACACATCTCCTCACTGGCCGTTGTGGGCACACTGAAAGGGCTGGTGAGGAAGGACTCGGCGCCTTGGCACTCACTCGCCAACATCCCCGGGGAGCGTAACGTCCAGCAGAGCCAGGTCTTCAGCATGGCAGGGACCACGCCTGGTGTGCCTGGTTAAAGGACACTGTCAGCTGAGGGCAGGCCTGGGTGGACCCGACAGCGAGGTCCCCAGTTCTACCTCACCTGGGTGGATACAGTCACTCTGCAAAGGTTAAAAAGTCTGTTCTCAGCCCATGACTGAGTCCTCGCCCTTGTCCCCCAAGGCCCTCTCCTACCATCTCCATCTTCCCTTCCCCTCATCAACAGCCCCCTTGTTCCCACACTCTTGGTGGGGTGAATCCACCTGTCACCCTGCTGAGAGAGTCCCCTGCACACTCTGAGCCTCCTGCTCAGGGGCAAACAAGCCCCATGTGCCCTGCCCCCAACCCCAAGCATGAGGTGCAACCACTGCCCGGGAATCCCTGTTACGGCCTTCACTGGGGACTGGCTGAGGCCAGCTCAGGGAAGGAGGCTGCCCACAGGTCTTCCAGGGGCAGAGTGGCACTGTGCACGGAGCCCTGACCACGATTTTATTTGCTCCTCTCAGACCACTCAGGGGTGCCGCTTCCTCAGGATGCTGTCCAGGATTCTGCACGGTGGAAAGACCAGGGGAAGCTTCCCCAGGGCCTGGCTGCCTCTGGCCTGGTGCCAGCCACTGGCCACCCTTGCCGGGCCAAAGGGAGATGCGAGAGGCAAGCCTGGGCTCCGGATGAGGGGAGGGGCAGCCCCCAGGGTGGGGCAGTCACACTCGCACGGGGGGGGCACTGACTACAGGGCACCACCTTCTCTGCCATGTGTCTTTGCCATGAGCACTTTAGCTCCTCAGACGGCAGGGCAATCCTTTACCTACCAGAAGGACCTCTCCTCACCATTTCCAATGTGGGCTCCTCTTAGGGGTCATTCAAACTAGGAGCCTCAAAAGGGTGATGTTCATACCCGAAGACGTGACACTCTGGTGGGCAGGCCAGGACATTCTCAGAGCTCCCTTATGTCTGGCTCTCAGGCCTGTCACCTCCTCCAGGAAGCCTGCCCTCGTGGGGAGCTCCCTCCTGTGTTCTGTGGCCACCATCTGACTGTGGCTCACGAAGGCTGGGGCTCTGGCTCCCCCAACAGAATGCGTGTTCTCTAAGGGCAGCGGCCGTGCCTTCCCCAGCAATCCTTGGGCTCTCCACGCGCAGTGGCTACAACTCCCCATCAGATCTGAAGCTCCCCCAGGGTGAGGACTGTGTCTCCTACATTGTCCTGGGGGTTCACAAGGGCAAAGACTATGGTGCCCATCGGTGTGTGTTCTGCGGGCAGCCAGGACTTTCCTCCAGTCCCTGGGCTCCCCGAAGGAGAGGATGTGCCTCCTCTCCCATCAGACCGGCGCACTGTGGAAGCAAAGACTATGACTCCCCTGTTGGACTAGTGGCTCCTAATGGAGCAGACCTAGCCACATAACTCACAGGACCCAGTCCAAAACACAAACGCTCCCTTTATTCAAAAATTATTGAGAATTTCAAGCTGACGATAGCAGAGCATTAAGCCAAGCAAGGGGCCCTTCTGAGCGTGGGCCCTGTGTGACTGCATGAGTCACACACCAGTGGAACTGGCCCCGTGAGGAGGGACTACGCCGCCCTCGTAGGACGAGGTGGAAGATGAGAAACAAAGGCCAGGCGGGCAGAAAGCCAAAGGGAATGGGAAGAGGTCTGGGGGTGAGCAGGGCAGGACCCAGGCCAGGAGGAGGGACACACGGGGTCACCTCCCCAAACAATAGGGCATTCATGAGCAGCCTGGCTCCTCAGCAGGGCCCCGACGCCAGGCTCGGCCCTGTAATTCGTGCTCCGCTCGCTGAGCCGAGCACTGGCAGGGCCTCAAGTAGGAGAAAGTTGATGCTGCGGAGGTGGCCGTGGTGGAAACATCTATTTTTACCCTCGCGGGCGGGGAGGCAGGTCGGCGGTGGCTTTGAGTGAATCCCAGAGCAGCCACCACAGGGGCCAGCGAGGGCTGAGGCTGGAGCAGCGCGAGGGACTTGGGGAAGCTCGGGCCAGCTCAGGGCCCCCAGGCCACCCACTGAACAGTGCCATGTCAGGCCTGCCTCAGGCCAAGGAGCAAGCCAGGCAGCAAGGGACGAGGCCCCGCTGGGCCACCACACACACACGGACACTCACTTTAGCCCAAACAGAGGTGAAGACTGGGGGAGCCCTGCACCTACCCTTCCTAGTTAAGCACCACCACTGTCTCCCCCACCCCCAGGTCCCCAAGGATGCTCTGGGCCATCAAAGTTAGGGAAGGCAGGGGGAGGAACAGAGGGTCTCGTCTCGCCTGAGTGGGGAGATCTGCCCAGTCAGCCTTGTTTCGGCCTTTGAGTAAGGGACTGGGAGACGTTGTGGCAGGAGCCGGTGAGTGAACACTGATTCCAGACTCTGACCAGTCTGGCACGCCACTTAGGTGGCCCCTACCCTGCTCCTGGGTGAGGCTGGCTTGTCCCCAGCCCTTGCCTCCAGCAGCCAGCATACAAAGCTCTAGGAGCATCCGCAGGTGGAATAGTGTGTGCTGAGGTGTTTGTGTTACATAACCCAACCACACTCATCAAGACAATTTGTGGCTCCCCCTGAGTAATGAAAACCCAAGGCCTTCTTGGGCAGGGCCAGGCTGGGCTCCCGGCCACAAACCCTAGGTCCACGTCTGACTCCCGGATTCTTCCGGTCCCCTGACAGCATGGGGGAGGAGGAGGAACACCCCCAGCCCACTCACCTCTGCCTGCCCTGCTGGGCTGCCCCAAGGAAGGCAGGCGACCAGCCCCTCAGCAGCCTGCTGAGACTGAGGCAGAGGGCTTGAGTTCCCTGCCCGGGCTGGACCTCCAGTGAGGCCTGGGGATGCCTTGTAAGGCCCCCAGGAGCCCCAGGCTGGTGGAGAAGGGCACCTGCCTGTGAGTGGCGCCCCCCCACTCTGAGCAGACTTCCTCCTCTTTTAGGGACAGTCTATAGTCCTCAGGGCCACCAGTGCTGCCACCCAAGGCCCCCAGCCCCGCTCCTCGTCAGCCTTCCTGATCCATCACCTCCTTGGCATCACAGCAAACACGTCTATGCAGTTCTAAGGACTAAATATTTCTTAGCCTGTTTAAGCTCAGGTCCAATTTCCCCTCCTTCCTCCCTGTCCCAAATCCCCTTCCTTTGGGGCTCATGGACAAACAATCACCCACTTCAGGTGGGGAGGTTGGAGTCAGAGGTCCTTGGGGCAGGAGCTACCCTGGAGGCTGGGGCAGGGGAGGAGAGGAGAGAGCCGACATCCGTCCACAAAAGGGGAGGAAACAACAGCTCGCCACTGTCCTGGGTGGTGGGGACCTCAGATGTGTGCGATGCACAACCTGTGCGGCTCGTAAGGCAGCGCCGCCAGCTCCTGAGGAACGAGGGGCAGACGTGGGCTCCCCCGGGGGCATCGCTCATTTTTTATAAGTCTTCTGAGCAGCCCAGGGGCCATCCCCTAACGCGTCCTGCCTGTTCTATGGGGCCTAGCGATTAGGGTCTAGCTCGTAAAGCACAGAGGTCTTCGCTTCCATGGCGGGGAAGAAGGGCCTGGCCCCAGCCCCCAGCTGGGGGAGAAGGGGGGTGGGCTGCAGACAAATGGTTTTTACACTTCGAGTTAATGAGGGTCAGACAGGGGCACCCACAGGCAGGAGGGAATAAATGAGAGAAAAATGGGGAGGCAGGAGAAGGAGGGGCGAGTGCTCTGAGTGAGGGAGATGCATTGAACACTTAGTCGTGCAAACCTCTTACAGACGCACATGCGCTTCCTGAGCCCCGCGGCGTGCCCGGCCCGGTGCGGAGGCTTTGAAGTGGCGGTCCCCAAACACTTCGATAGCAAACCCCATGTGAGAATTCTGAGCACGCACTCCCAGCAGATGCCTCCTTACCTCTCCACGCAGTGCGCCCCTGGACAACAGCCATGAGTAAATATGTCAAGGCACGTTCTAGGCTTAGGACAAGGGTCGCTGCCACAGGGAATCGATGTAAGTCCTCTTGGTATTTCGGCTCGTGTCACTGGCTTCCTGGCAGATCCGATCCTACCCTCGTTGCTTTCTTACTTCCTGATGCTGCCTGTCCGTTTAGCCCTTGCCCAGGGTCTGCTCCAGGTCTGCACTTACCCCCGCTTTGCTTTGTTAGAGCGTCTTCTATCAGAGGCACTTCCCAGCAGGAATCTGTTTAAGCTGTGTGTCCATTTCTGTGAGGACTACTTTAGTCAAATCCAGATCGTGCAATCTGTAAATCCTCCTAACTAACCAGGTTCACACTAAAAGCTAAGCAATGCACCAAAAGCTGACAAAGGTGATGCTGCCGATACCCCTTCCCTCAGGACACCTATTAATTCTTACCCTAAAACACATGACCATCAGTCGCACGGCATGCGTGGGGCCCCAGGTCAAGCCAAATATCAGGTATTAAGAAGTAACAGATTTGATTCTGAAACTATTTTCTTCCCATGCCCCAAGGAAGGGCTGTGCACCTCCTGAGCGGGGGTGCGGAGCCCCCACTGGCACAGAGACAGAGAAGATGCTTTATAGCCCCTCAAAGACTTAGTCTAGTGCAGGAGAAGAAAATGTAAAAGAAGTATTTTAATTCCACACTCCTGGCACTGGGACCTCATGGCCGCTAAAGGAGCTACAATGACCTCACGTTTGATGAGGGGAGCGGGGGACAGAACTGCCCCAGGCCTCACAGACAGTGGGAGAGCAGCCGAGTGCTGGAGTCAAGTTCAGGCCAGGCCAGATAACTTCTGTGGACATAAGCAGGGGGCGCCAAGGGCTCTGAGGGAGACATAAGCCATGAAAGCAAGAGCCTAGGGCCTGCCATGATGGAGAAACCATAGGTGGCCTCGTGAAGGAAGCGAAGCTGTTTTTCCACAGCTGGCGATGCCCAGGCAGCCACCCTCATCCACGCTGCGCCTGCACTCCCCGGCTTTCCTGCGATCCTCGAGCAGACTCTCGGACTTTCACCTCAGGGCAGTGATCCTGCCATGCCCGTGCCCTGCCGCCCCGTGTATTCGGTCCTCTCCATTGCCCCCGACCCAGCCTCCTGTGGGCAGCGGTCACGGAGGTGCCCTGAGGCAGGATGGGAGTCCAGAGTTTTCATCCTCTATAGCAGAGCTTTTGGTAGACAGCTGTAGGGAAAACACGGTTTTCTTGGTTAAATCCTATCTCCTCAGTCTTCCCAGTGATTCTGCCCTGGCAGAGGGGTGTCTGAGAGACTCAAAGGGCCCCGGCTCTAGAAAAGGAAGCAGGGACCCAACCCCCAACACAGACCTCTGTCAGGACTTCTGAAGTCCTGAAGCATCTCATCCCGCCCTCGTATCTTAAGGACTGCTTAGACACATCAAAATAACCACCAACAATGGCCATGGAAAAGCCCTGTGGACAAGCTGCTCAAATACGAAAAGAAATGACCTAAAAGTGCATCAGTAGGAGCCTGACAGAATGCACCACGGTCCCCGCGAATGACTGCTGACCGTACAGCAATAAACCATGTTGTAGAGGCATGTGCAGTGATGCGGACGGATGTTCACAGTACAGTGCTTTGTAACCAGCGAGATCACATTGTTGAAAAATACTAACATATACTTTATACTCACATGGAAAATTCCAGAGATACCCCAGTGCCAGTGGATAATGGGATTAGTTGCTGTTTTACACTCTTCCTTTTGCTAGCTGTTTTCTCAAATTTCTGTGATGAACTTTTGTAATAAGACAGAAACCAAAAAAGCTATTTTTAAAAATAAAATAAATAGTCACCCTTGCCCATCTGGAAATAGTGTGTTGCCTGAATCCCCAGTGGGGCTTAGAGTGGACAGTGAGGAGTGTGAACTCCGGAAGCATTTCTCTAAGCCCAGGCTGGGTTCCAGGTGACCAACCATGGGAAGGAAGATGGCCAAGGGGGCTCTGTGCCTGCCCTGCCAGCCCAGCCTAGAGGGGTGAGGGCGCCCACTTCCATCCTAGCAAAGGCCAAGCAGGGAGCAATGGAAACGAGCTAAGTCACTTGCCTGGCCCAGAAGAAGTTTAAGATGAGGCGCACAGGGGATGAGGTCCACACTCCTGGGCAGTGTGACCAGTCTTGCAAGCCAAGTTTGTTCCTGCCTCAGGGCCTTTGCACTTGCTGTGCCCCCTGCCCGGAATGCTCTCCCCCAGGTTTTGCATGGCTCACTCTCTTCCTTCAGTCAGATTTCTGCTCCTGTGTCACATTTCCAGAGGGTTTCTCTCCTCTCCCATCTAAAGAGGATCACCATTTTATTTTAGACAGTCTTCACCCATAGCCATTTTTTAATCCCCTCACCTTGCTTTATTTTTCCTCCTAGCACGCACTTACCACCACCTGAAATGGTTTATCATCTGGCTCCCTGACTAGGAGCTTATACAAGGGCAAGAATTCTGTGCTTAAAACAGAGCCTGGGCATGGTAGTCGTTCAATAAACACTTGTAAAAATTACAAACTTCACAATGCCAATGCTACCTCTACGCACAATGGCCCCTGCCTGCCTCCCACCTCCCACCCCTACCCACCAGGCAAGGGCTCTGGGTCCAGCCTAGAAGTCACAGGTGTGAGACTTGTTGTGGTGGGGTGGCTACCCGGGGGTGATGGGGAGACGGCAGGGAGGAAGTGTAAACAGCAAACATTTGGAGTCCACATGGCTGGGTTTACCTTTTATTAAGAGCTGTGTGACCTTCCTGAGCCTCAGTTTTCTCATCTCTAAAATGGGGCTCAAAATAGCTATCCCTCACAAGTGAAGACTAAAGAGGACAATGTGCCTAGCACAGTGCCTGGCACGCAGTTGGCACTTGGTAACTGGGACTCCCTCTCCGACCAGCCTGGCGGCAGGTCACACCCAAATGAGCTGGTTCTGGAGGAGGGGAAGGGCCGGGCTTCCAGGGAGCTTGCTGCTCGTGTCCCTCCTCCCCTTTCCGAGTTCCCGGGCCTCACTCCGAGAGGGGAAAAGAGGAGAGGTGCAGGGGAATAGGCTTGTGCTGGGTGAGGGCATCGGAGGCAGCCTGGCAGGACATGGGGTGGAGCCTGCCCCACACAGAGGCCCTTGGGGAGGGCAGGGACTGGCAAGCAGGAGCTGACCCAGCGGCCCAGGACACACTCATCCCTGAGTCCGGGGCCTCCCTGTCTCCTTCCTCCTGTTCTCCGCAGTGAAGTTGTTCCCTCAGGTCCATTTTTCTCATTCTCCTGGCACCTGAGCCTAACTGTGAAGACCCACCTCTCAGGCCAGGCCTGGGTTATGTAAGAGGCCCCAGAGGGCCCAGGGAGGGGCAGGCAGAGCCCCTGCCTCCACCTGAGGCCTGCTCATCCTGCCCTGACCCCCCCACAGAGGGCCCTTCCCCTGAGGGTCTCTCAGTGCCCCCTTCAAGTCCCTCTGTTCAGGTCCCCAGGACCTCGTCCCCAGCACTCTCCTCCCTCCCGGCCTCAGTCTCTGTGACTGCTCCCTCACTACACCCCCACCCCATGAAAAAAGTCCAATCGCCAATTCACCGTCTCCTTTCAACACCTGCCTCTGCCTGCCTTTCCCCAGGCATTCTCACGGAGTCAAACATACCCAACTCTCCCAATCTTTGCAGTCCCCTCGAAGTAACTGAATTCCCCACCAGGGCCCTCCCTCTAGAAAAACAAGAGGAGGTGGCAGCTCTGACTTTGAGCACTGAGGACTGCGCCTCACCTGACAGGGCGTGAACCTCACTCCCAGCCTGGGAAGACATGGGTGCCCAAACCTCCCTCTGCCCACACGAAGAGCAACACCAAGGACAGACAGGCTGTGTCTCCCACCCGCCAGGAGGCCTCTCCAGGGACACTCTTGACCCAGCAGGACTTCCAGCCCCACTGTGCTTGCAGGCTAAGACCCCAGATGGTGTGGGTCTCAGGAGGGCGGGTCCAGCTCCCAGGGGAAGACCCTCCTTGGCAGAGTTCAGAGGGGCAGAGGCACCAAATGCTGGTGTGTGAACGCACCGTGGGAACCAGCGTGGCTGACACGTGCACTCGCTGTGAGCAGTCCTGTGCTGGGAGCCGCAGCTCCACCAGAGGCTGCCGTGGGCGTGAAGGGTGAGGGAAAGAGCAATGTTTTATGGCCAGGCCCAATAGCCACGGGGGACAGAAAGTCTTGCCACAGAGTTTTTCACGTTTTTCTGCCTAGATGGTTAAACACATGTGCCTTAAGACCTGCCAGGCCTGGGACCAGTGGCCTCATTTGGGAGCCTTTGCCTGTCTGCACCCTGACGCCACAGGCAGTCACTTCCTAGTTCAGCTCTCAGAGGGCAGCTGTTTCCACTAGTTGCACATCTTGGATGGCACCTAGCTGCTGCCCCCCGTCTGCCTGGTGTAGGGACTCCAGGAATGCCTCCAAGTCTTTCCTGGACCCTGGACAGCAGGGAAGGGGAATGAGGCTGTGGATCCAGAAGGGTCCCTGCCCTGCCCCATATTCCAGGCCCAGCCACGTACTTGCTTGTCCCCTAGTTTCAGTAGCTGGCAGAGAGTCATAATTGAATTTGCAGTAGGGCTGAGAATAAAAAAAGAAAACCCTTTACATGTCTGGGATTAATTTATCCCTGATGATGTCCACATTCACACGCTCCTTTCTGCTTCCAGAGCATATTCTAGCTGACGATGCGAAGCGTGCACACACGCACACACACGGAGAGAAAGCGTGTGTGCACTAAGCACACTTGGAGTGCCTGCTGCTGGTGTGCACTTGTGCGGATGCCTGCTTTGGAACCAGGTGTGAGGGAGCAGGAGTGTGTCCTTGTGTGTGAGTGTGACCAGGCACATCTGTCTACATGCGTGGGTCTGTATGTGGGGCCTTCAGTGTGCTCAACTGGAGGGACCTCCATTCTGGTCATTTGGGGCGACTCTCACCAAGCCCACCTGAAGGATGCAAGTGAAATGACTAAAGTCACACTGCTGGCTGCGAAAGGAATGCCTGGGGACGGTGGCCAAGCAGGGTGGCGCAGAGGGCAGCGCCAGGACATCAGGGCAGCTGCACAGCTTCTCTGTGCTGTTTCCCCACATCCAGGGAGAAAGCCCAGCCCTTCCCAGGCAGAGAAACGGGGTCAGCATCACCCCCACCCTGGAGGAGCCTCCCAGGGAGGGCAGCCACCTTCTGCCTGCCCTGTCTTCTTCTTTAAGACTTTCCCTCCTCCCCACACCCAGGCCAGCTCAGAGCTCCTTGTTAAAATCAATGACAACAGCTCTCATTTGTTGAGCACCCACTATGCATCATCTCCGGTAGCCCTCTCAACCCCTGCGAGGGAAAAACCATCATCATTCCCATGTTTCAGATGAGAAAACTGAGGCCTACAGGTCAGGTGACTTGTCCAAGGTCAATCACTAAGTGGCAGAGGCAGAACTTGGACCACTGTGTGTCCGACTCCAAATGTCATGCCCCCAACCGCCATGCAGGAGGGAGATCTCTCCACCGGCCAGGAAGAGAGGCTTGGCTAGTGACTCTGCGGCAACACTTTCCATCCCCCATGGCTATCGGCCGGCCATAAAGCCTTGCTCTTTCCCTCACCCTTCACGCCCACGGCAGCCTCCGGTGGAGCTGTGGCTCCCAGCACAGGACTGCTCACAGCGAGCGCACGTGTCAGCCACGCTGCTGCAAGCCGTTTCCCACTGTGTCCGGCTGGGAACCCTGTTGTTGACTGAAGATGACTTTGCTGCGCACTGTGCCCCCCGCTGGGTGCGGGTCTGCATGTGGGAGCACTGCCAGCCGCTCCGGTGAGAGCCAAGAGGGGTGCGTTTCCAGGGGTTTCCGGGTGTCCTGTCTTTGGCCCCCTCTCCCTCTTCTCCCAGATGGTAAAAGTGCTTTAGGAGAAAGAGAGGCAAAAACAGATCACAAAGAGACAAAGTACGCCAACAGGTACCTTAAAAATTTATTACCCGTTATATGTGTGAGTGGTTTCTTTGTGTATTTTGGTCTTTTGTTTCACTCTTGGTTCTTGGTCAAATTCTTTCTCTGAAAAGATCCCAGGACATCTCTGCTCAACCCAACAGTGAAGAGAGGAGTGTGCTTCCTGGACCTGAGCTGAGCGGGGGCACCGGTGGGTCCTGGGTGGCCCCAGAGGGGACTCCTGAGCTCCGCAGGGACATGAGGCAGGAGTGTGAGGAGTATGGGGGGACAGGCTCCAGCCCGGGGCTGGGGCGAGCACTCAGCACTGCTCCCCGCAGAGTGGAGGAAGAGGAGCCCAGGGAACCGACGGAGCCCTCAACAAACTACGCGGTTCTGAGGAAACTCTGACATGTGGCTTCCCGGCTGGATTTGGGGGGCCAGCGTAGGGCGTTGTCTCTCCCTCCCGCCCACATTCTGTTCCCAACTGCATAAGCCTGGGAGCCAGTGGGGACAACAGAGTGGAGCCGGCTCTGGCCGCTGATGCAACGAGGAGCCGACTGAGGAAATGCTCCAGCAGTTGCGTGAGGTTCTTGGTCCCTTTCCTGTCCCCCACTGCCTCTGTCTTTCTGTTTGTCTGTCTCTGTCGCCTGCCATGAATCTGTTTCTCACTACATCCTCCGCATCTGCTGTCTCGCTGTTACACACACACCATGAAAAACTGAGACCAAAACAAAGGCAGAAGAACAGGGTCTGAAACCCTCACTGGGCCAAGCCACAGGGAATAGGAGCTGGAGCTGTTTTCCCCAGAGGGAGGAACAAAAGCAAATGGGGGAGGAGAGAGAGGAAAGTTGGCACCACTCACGTCAACATCCTGCAGCCATGTAAGGACCCAGGGTGTCACGGTGAACCGTCACCCTCACCCAGGTCTCGTTCCCAAGCAGGAAATGTTTCCTGGGCTGTCACCGGGTCCCGGTGAGGGGATGCCCACCTGGCTCCTCTGGAAATCCCATAATCCTACATTTATGAAACACATGGAGAGAGGATTGAGACAAGTTTGAGTTCCCTGGGGGAGGAGGAAAACTGGGGAAGGGGTGTGGGCAGGGGCAGTCAGAGCTGCATTTACAGCCCTTTCTGTGTTTGTCTGTCCAACCTCCCTGTCCCCCAGCCTGGGCTGAGTCCTGGGAAAGGAGCAGAAGGTGGTGTGTGTGTGTGTGTGTGTAGAATCTCTCTCTCCAGCACAGAAAATAAAGGCAGGGAACTGAGTATTCTGGATACAAACGGCTTATCAAGTTTTCCTGAACCATTTTTTAACAGATGGGATTTATTCTCCACCTTGCTGCAGGAATTGTTCTCAAATGTTGAAAACTAACTGAATTTTGGAACATAAAACCCTACTTGAAATGGCTCTGAGGGCCTGGCTATTTAAAGAGAACTTGCAATGAAACACTTAGTAAAGTCCCTTCAGTGAAGGAAGCAGACATCTCATTAAGCCTGGAGATGTGATTTCAGCCCCGGGGGCGCAGACTACGGGTTAGGGCGGGACAGTCAAGTCTGTGGGTCCCAAGGGAGTGTTAACAAGCCCTATAACAGAAGAAATACTGCACTGGGTGGGTTGGCAACAGGCCCCAGGCAGGCCGGCAGGGACACCCCGAGGAAAGGCAAGAGACCAGCGGGAAAGGTAAGCAAAGGTGGCCTTGGGGGCCTGTATCAGTATGTTCTGCCTTCCTCCCAAGGCTCAGATCTGACCGCATGAGGACAACGAATCGCAAGGACAATGAATCACAATTGTGCTGGGGTTCCAACGCCCCTGGCCTTTTGGGGGCCTGATCATAAGTGGAAGTGGGACGAGAAGTAGCTTGATTCAGAGAGATTCGAGAAAGCATCTGAGGGCTTCGGTGGTGAGTTCTGGATTTGGAGGGAGACAGGGCACAATTCAGGGTGCCTCCCAAGATGCTGCTCCAGTGACCAGAGAGATGGAGGGGACAACAGAGCAGAAACTATTTTACGGGGTGGAGGATGGAGATTTTGAGTGGGAGGGTTTGAGTTCATGGTGGGTGTGAGTTGCCCTGGGATGACGCCTAGCAGGTAAGCAGCCAGGTAACTTGCCCACAGCAGGGGGCAGAAGCTGGGCTAAGGCTGGGAGTCCCAGGGTCATTAGCCTCTAGAGGCCAAAGGAAGCCAGAGGAATGGGTGGGTTGCCTAGGAGGTAGCCAGTCTGAGCAGACCAGGGCCTGGGAACGAGCCCTAGAAGGACGCTGAGAAGGCCAGGCTGCAAGGAGAGGAGAGCCGGGCAACTCTGGTATCTTGGAAGCCAAAGCCAGACAGAGGGCTCACCAAGCAGCAGAGAACATCAGTGCAGCCAGCTGTCGCTGAGAGTCACGAAGGGTGAGAGTCCACAGATTTAACGACCAGGACTAGACGGTGCTCTTGTGTGAATTAGAAAAAGGTGCCCCTTCCTCAAGGTAATTTACTTCTATCAGAAAACTACTGTTAACACACTGATTTTATTAGAACAAAACACTTTACCGCCATCTGTGGGAAAATTGTTATAATAAATAATAAACGTATGCTGTCTCAGATGTGGTGCCTCTAGGCAGCAGCTGTGTTTATTGGTGACAGCAGTGAAAACAGGTTTCAGAGGAGCAGAATGAAGGGTGATTTGAGCATGGGTAATACAGGACCCCGAAATGATGGCTTAAACAATAAGGAATTTGTGATTCCACATGTCTCATCTGCAGGCAGGAAATTTCCAGGGTTGGTTCTTTCTCTATAGCTTCATTAAGAACCAGGTCCTTCCCAGCCACCCTCCGTATGTTGGCCTTCTTCCTCAGGCTCATCCCCTCATGATCACAAGAAGGCAGCCACAGCTCCAGCCATTACATTTTTCCACAACAGGATTAAAAGGCAGAAGATGACAGTGCTCTCTCCTTGTGTGCCCTTTTTTCTTTATTGTGAAGAAGACCATCCCAGAAGTGCCCAGCCCCTCTCATGACCACCACTGCCATCACCTTCCCCTCACATCTCATTGACCACAGCTGAGTCACATGTCTCTTCCTAAACCAGTCACTGGCAAGGGTAAAGGATTCGCTGTGATTAATTTGATCACAATGAGTGGAGGAATGAGGACAAGGTGAAGACATGGAGACAGCAAGTGTAGACAATGCTTCCTACAACTTTGAGAAGGGAAGAAAGAGACTCTAACTACAGGGAGACATGAAGGCAGGGAGAATATTTTGACTGTGTCCTAAACATGTTTGAACCTACTTGTCCAAAACTGACTTGTGGAACGGCACCACCATGGCACCACTCATAAAGCCAGATGATTGGGAGCTACTTAGAACATATGTCCCATCTCACCCCCACTCCCCACCCCCACAGCCCTAACTAGTCAACCGGCCTAACTGCTTAGTATCTCTGGAAGCCACTATCTCTACGCCACAGTCTCTGCACAGCAGCATTATTGGCATTTCAGACCGGATAATTCTTTCTTAGGGGGCCTGGGGGGTGCTGTCCTGTCCTTCCTAGGATGTTTTGCAGCTACTGGATGCCAGTATCACCCTCCACTTCGCCTCACCAGCTGTGACAATCAAAACTGTCTCCAGACACTGCCAAATGTGCCCTCAAGGGCAAAATCGCCCCTAGTTGAGAACCACTGCCCCGTGCCCATATGGAAATTTCTATAGTTCTTTGAACCAGTTTCTGGTTATGGCCTGTCTTTGCATACTCCGTTCCCTCTACTGTCTTTGCCATGCATGAATGAATCACCCTTACCCTGCCTTTCAGATCTCCCCCAGTTGGCTCCTGGATTAATGAACCAGTCCTCTAGAATGGCCCTCTGCAACTGGCCACACAGCATCCCAAGCAATTGTTCTCCACCATTTGTGACCACAGACCATTTTGAGAACTGGCTGAGATCACTGGACCCTCACCCTGTCGTAACGTTTACATACCTGAAGTCCACCCATGTGCCCCCAGAGGATTCCTGTCTGTCTCCCAGGATAAAAATGAAGCTAGATTTTTTTCCAAAAAAACATGATTGTGATCAAGGTCATCCCAGCTTTGAGTCCTTCTATGCTTCCTCATTGCCTCCAGAATGAAGTTCAAACTCCTCAGCTGCACACACAAGGCCCTTCACACCTGGCCTTGTCCTTCCAGCCCTCTTCCCTCTCCTCTGTTGGGCCGCTTCCCTCCAGGCTCACTCTCTCTCTGCCATGCCCTGAACTAGCCGAGCTCTCTGACAGCTCCACCACTCGGCCTCCATCTCTGCCACTGAAAACACCTGTCCCCTCTTTGCCACTGGGCCGATCCAACGCTCAGCTCAAATGATATCCCTTCTTGAGAGAGTTCCCTGCCCCTTCCTCTCCCAGGGCAGTGGGTGCTGCTTCTCTGAGACTCTCATAAGGGAATGCGTTTCCTGCCATGCTGGGAGCTCTGGAAGGCCAGGAGTCACACGTACTCCCTGCTGCATCCTCAGAACCTGCTCTAGGACTGCCACAGGGAGTATCTCAAGGCACGTTTGCAGAACATGGTGTCTCCTCGCCATCCATTCCCCATCACCCCCGGAGTTTTGCGTGGTGGCCTATGTGGTCCCAGGGAGCAGTTGCAAGCCCAGTTCTATGAATGGAGTATCTTTAAACAGAAGCCAGCCCTGAGAACACAAGCTCTCAGGGACCTAGTTGAAGAGCTGGATTAGCCCTTGCCTGAAGCCAGTCCTTCTGTGTGTTTCATTTCCATAAAGCCATTAAATTCCCTTGATTAGCTTGAGCGGGGTTTTCTATTAATATTACTTGCAACCCAGAGCAACAAGAACAAAACAAAGGAATAAATGAAAAAATGAGCACAATGACGCCCAAAACTCTTTTAATCCAGCTGCTGGTTGTGTGGTATGTATTTACTTCCTCTTTCCTTTCTGTGCTTGGAAGAAAAAGTGAACCTTCTTTCCAAAGCTAACACCCTCCTCTCCTTCTGCAGAAACTGGTTCCATTCATTAGCCCATATTCTCTCTCGTGTCTTTGCTCTTTCCCTATCCAATGGCTTCTTCCTCCCTACCTTCAAATAGTCTCAGGCCTCCCTTATCCTAAAAAGCTCTGTCGGCACCTCCTGAAGTGCCAGCCCCCCGTTTTCCTTCGTCCCATCCAGCCCTCTCTAAAGGCTGAGCCCTCCACACAGGCACACTCAGTAGGTGCCCCCTGAAGGCTCATCGCCAGACTGACCTTCCCAGAAAAGCTGTGACCCTGGTCCTTGCTGTGCACTCTATGCGAGGTGTGGCCCCTGGCTCCAAGGTTTGGGTGTCAGGGTCTCGGGACCGGCCACCCATGTTCTCAGGGCTCATGGCCACCTCCAGCCTGAAGCTCTCCTGAAGTAAGAATTGCCCAGTTTTCAAGGGGCAGCTCCCTCACCCCGGCAGTAACCATGGGGACAGGGTCGGACATCAACCCTGTCTCCACCACCCTCAGTCCTGCCAATCAGGTGGGGACGTGGCAGTGCCTCAGCCTGGGTCCCAGGGTGCAGTGAAGAGCCAAGATGGGCTGGAAGGATCTCTGGGGCCTTGGGACCCCGGCCAGGGAGCCGCTCACAGTGGGAAAGAGGAGACGCCTCCTGGTCTCCTATTTCGTGAGCACGACGCTGGAGAGGAGGCTGCCAGCACTGCGCTCACAAGTTCCAGCCCCTCGGGCGAGACAGGCAGAGAACTCGCTCTTGGAAACACAATGTTTTCAAGCTCTTAGCTTTTTCTCCAAGTATGTTCCTTCTGCTCCTGTAGATTAAGCCTGATTTCTGCGGGAAATGTCAGACCAATGGCTAAAGCCAAGCTTCAGACCACAAGAAAAAGGTGTCTTTGCCCAGATCAGATCTTTAAAGCAGAGTGAGGAAACAGAGGGAGAGAATCCCAAGAAATCCCAAGAGTGTGGGGGACAAGGTCAAAGCCAGAGGTCCAGTGACCCCCACCTGCCTGGAGGACTTCCGGCCAACCCTTTCCTTGGTGCTCCCTTTTCATAAAGTGGAACCTTTTCCCCAGCATGGTCAAAGAAACCGGAACACACGGGTAACTTCCCACGTAAGCAAGGGGCATCCTAGACCAGGGAGGGGAGATGCCTGAGTGAAGAGTGGGCAGGGGAAAGGGGGCAGTCCTGGGCAGGAGAGGCGGCAGGAGATGCTTGGTTTTTAGGCAAGCCAGACCCCAAGCTTCGAAGCCCACCCCACTCCCCAACCAGTCTCGTAAAAGCATAAACAGTTCCACGGTGCCCCACCCGCCGCTTCTTGGCCGCTTCTGCCTCCAAAAGGCTTAGCCAAAAATGGCAAACACACCCCACACCCCGACTACCTCCCCCAGCCCACCCTGCACATCACACCCCACTCAGGTACTGTAGAGACACACACACCGACACTGCTTTGTGGTTCAAACTGTTTTATACCGAAATACATTCGAGCTAATCCAAAAAAGGGTTGGGTTGGGGGAGAAATGACAGAAGTGGGGTGATCCCAGGATTGATGTCAGCAACTCTTGGAGCACGTGCGAGTCCATCTGTCTGTCTGCCCACCCTGACGGTCAGGACGGTCAGGCCTTGGAGGTATGGAGGAGCTCAGCTGAGCTGGGCGGAGGAGGCAGGCCAGTGCTGGCCAGGGGCGGGGGGGATTCCCACACCCCTTCCTCCAGGGCGGGAGAGTCCTCAGCTGAAGGGCTTCACCAGCTTCATGGCAGCATAGTTCTAGAGGGAGGGAGGAGGTAGGAACACATGGGGATATGTCAGGGCGGGCACAGCTAGAGCAGCAGTCCTGGATGTGGGGCTCAGAGTATGGGGCTGAGCTGCTGGGAGGCAGGGGGCTGAGAAAGGGGACCCATCGCTCCTCAACCACCTGCCTGCACTGTGCCCTCTCCACCCACCATCTGCACGCGGCTCAACACTCCACCCCGCCTGGTACTCTCACCTATCAGGCAAGCCGCACCCTCCGGAAACTCTACTCGCACCCTCCCGCCTGGAGACAAGGCTCCCTCAATCACTCTGTCTTCTCCCCGGTCAATCCAGAGCCCACCCCCGAGTTCCAACTGGCTGCCAAGAGGACTCTGACCCCCAGGCCCTGGCCGGGAAGAGGCCTGCCCTGCCCCCTCCCATCAGACAGGCGCTGAAGGCATGGCCACGATTCCCCACGCCCCCAGGTCACAGGAACCCAGGGCTCACAGGTCGCCACCTCCCTGTCCAGAAAGCAGAGAGAGAATTGAGGATGGGCTGTACAGGATGGCCAATGATGCAGGCCAGCACCACAGATGGGTCACCCTCGATTAAGCCCTGCCTGCCGCAGGACTGACAGGAACCTCCCCTCCCCACCACTCCCCTCCAAAACCATGAAAACACACACAACACAACACAGGGCTCCTAATTGGGACAGTATGTTCCCCAGTGCCGCCCGGGAAAGCTGACTCTGGAAACAAAGCCGGCCTCCTTCCCCGCCAAATCGCCTCCTGCGCCCTGCGCTGGCCCCGCTCCCGGCCAGCTTTCAGGGGGGAGCCGGCAGGAATCAGACAGGCTGCCCCTCAGCCTGGTCCCAGGGGAATTTTGAAAAGGGTGGGGGATTAGGCCGACTGGAGAGGAGCAGCCCCAGCCTTGGGCCCCTGCCCGCCAGGCCCTGGCTGGGGGCAGCTAGAATAGGCCCTCTGTCCCGAGGCCTGAAAGCCAGGTGAGGGTCGCAGGGCCCGGCCCCTATAGGTCTGGTACCGGTCAGGTGATTGAGTGACGTGAGTGGAGGAGGCAGGATTTGCCTGACTCGCAGAAAAGGCCTACGAGCAAAATCAGCCCACAGCCTCGGAGCAGGCCGCCCACTTCATCCCTGGACCCCTCACCTAGCCGCCGACGCCCACACGCCAGCCCTGGGAGAGGGGAGATGGGGTCCAAATCTTTAAGAGGACAATCTCCAGGAGAACTCAAAGGACAGTGATGTCACCATTGGAGCCCAGGAGACAGGAAGGGGCTCTAACCGGTGGCCCTCAAAGTGCTACTCTGCGCCTCCACACAGGGCCTGCGGCTAAGGCTGCCCCGGGATGAGGAAGGACTGCAGGCCGGAGGTGCCTAGAAACCTTCCCCTACTCCCCCAGCCAGGCCCCAGGAGGCTTGCAGGGCAGGGTGCCGCTGGCTGGGGCTGGGGGCAGCCACAGAAAGGGCAATGGTGATGCCACTGAGGACCCACCCCTGCCCTTCCCTTGGCTCTTCAGGAGGAGGCCTGGTTTGACGTGCAGCCCCCTAGGGAAGGCAGAGGTGCTCCCCTAACTGCAGCACAGCCACAGAAGGCCAGAGCTGACCCTGCGCAGCCCCCTCCTCATGCGGACAGGGAGGCACTTGCCAAGACCACGCAGGAAGTCGCAGGTGGAGCCGGTACACCTGACGGCAGCTGCAGAGCTCCGTACAGCTGCATCTCTCCAAGGGTCGTGTGCCCACGTGCAGACCCAGGGCCAGCCCAGGATGTTGAGTGTCTAGCAAGTTCCCTGGTGGTAGAATGCTCCTGGTCCTCAGACCACGCCTTGAGGAGTGAGGGTCTACACCAGCTCTCCTTTTTCAAATTCCCTGAGCCTCATAATGCAGCATTTGATCACACAGGTGGTTTTCCTTACTCTCTGATTTCAGTATCTCCCCAGGGGCATGAGCCGCATCATCATCATCATCATCTCCCTCCTGCCCACAGCACACCCTTACCTCCCAGACACACGTGCATGCTTAATAACGTCTCCCCGCTAAGCGAACGGTGGCCAGCCGCACTCCCGAGGAGGGGAGCCCAAGGCAGGCCAGGAGAGGGGAGCTGCCCAGGCCCGCCCCATGGGAGGGAACACCAGGCAGAAGTCCTGGGGCCTGATCCCAGACCTCAGGCCACCGCTGGTGACAGCTTATGCCCCAGGACACCACATTTGCCCACACCCTTCCATGGCCCTGTATCTAAACTTGTATTTGTAATCTTGTCTTCCTTTGCTTAAAGAGGCCCCCAAATCATACACATTACAGGTCCCCATGGCCTGGATCCACCCTGGACTGCAGTCATATTTTGCAGCTCTTCTTGCTGAGCCTCAGAGATGTCTGGCCATGGTGCCTCGGGTGGCCACAGCCAGCTTAGAAGGCTTGGCCTATAGCCAGACCCATGGGCTGTCCTTGTTCTAGACTCCCTTGTCACTATGGCCTAGAGGGTAGCTGGGACCTGGACATCCAAACTGAGAGTCCTTTCCGCTGCTCCTCACAGCTTATGCTATTAGGAACTGCACGGACGATTTGGGGTTTAACCCTCTTCCTCCTCTAAGGCACATTCTGCTGACAAGAGGCATCACCAGCTATAGAGGGAGAAGGGTCTCCCTCCCTTCCTCATCCCAGAGGACTCACAAAACAGCTCACCTGCGAGTAATTCCCAGAGTAGCCTGTCTGCTGTGGGGACAATGCTCTAGGCTGGTGGCCTGGTGCTGTCCAGGACTGAGGCCCACAGTGGGAACCGCAATGAGCCCTAGACTGGGAACTGCAGATTTCTGTGCAGCCTGGAGCCAGTCCCTTTCCCTCTCTGAGTGCTTGTGTCTTTGCCATTAAAATCAGGGCACGAAGGGCCTGATTGCACCAGGGCCTGATTGCACCACTCTCTAATTTTGTATAGGTTTGAAATTTTCATATTAAAAAGGTTTTAAAATTTTTAAAGAACATTAGAAATCAAATGTCGACCTGAGAACATTGTGATCCTTTCAAGATCTGAAGTACCAGAGACACTGGGAGGTTGGTGCGTCTTCAGGGTTCCATGATGAGCTGTGAGGGCTGGGGAAGCACAGGCGGGGACACTGCTCCCCGCAGCAGGGCCCCACAGAGCAGGGGACACGCCCGCTATCTCAGGTGTGGCCCTGGTGAGCTCTTTGCTAGGTGTTGGCTGCCTTCTTACCCAGTGAAAGGGAACTGGAATGTGCACCGAGCCAAGCAGAGGGCTCCTGGGCCAGCCACCTGCTCGCCCCACACCTCCCCCGTGCCCACCCCACTCTATCACAGTCCTCGGGTGGGCACTGAGACCCTCTCCCAGCCCCAGCTCCTCCCTTCCTCTGGACTTCACAAGTGCCGCCCTCGGGACAGAGGGGCCTCCTCCTCTACTCTGCCATCCACACCTTCCGTTCCCTCCCAGACCCACTTCCACATCTCCCTTCAGGAAAGTTCCCCTGTCCAGCCCAGCCCAAGGGGCCTCATCTTCTGCTAACCCCTGATTATGTGTTCCAGGGCTTGCTGAATGCAGCTCTGTCGCCCCATCAAGGGCCAGAACTCAGTTTCCTTCGCTGGACTTGGAGCTCCCCAAGGATGGGACTTTGCATCCCCACCAGACGGGGACTCCCCGGAGTAGGGGCTTCGTCTCCCCATCAGACCAGGGATTCCCCAAGGACAGAGGTTACCTCTCCCCATTGGACTGGGAGAGTCCTTTGAGGACAAGGATGGACTCGGGCGTTAGACCAAGACCTCCCCCATGACAGCATCTGTGCCTCCCCATCTGGCCTGCTCACCGGGAAGGCATAGACGAAGATGCCCAAGAACAGCAGCAGGATGAAGAGAATGATGAAGAGGATGATGGCGCACCGGAAGCGCCGCCACAGGATGAACTTCATAGTCTTGTACGGAGAGGTGAACCACAGGAAGGAGGTGTCAGGGCGCCTGGAAGCGAGATCCCAGAGGTCAGCAAGGCACCCTCTACCAGGGCTGTGTTCTCCAAACCCTGCTCTCAACTTGCCACAGCAGGTCAGAAGCCCTGGCCCTCCACGGTCTGCCCCCAGCCCCGCCCTAAACATAGCCCTTTGCATGTCCACGCCCTGTCTCCCGAGCCTGTGCCGCAGTGTCACTCCCACCTGTGCCGCCCTCCTCTTCGGAGTGCTGCCAAGCCCTGGGCACCCTCAGGAGCCCAGTTCTCTGCTGTCCTCTCCAGGATACCTTCCCTGTCACCCTCTCTCCTTCCTGACCCAGGACTTAATCACAGACAACAGATTTGGGAGCTAGGCAAAGCCTCGAGGGGCTGCCACATTAGGCGAGCTATGGCTCACGGAGCCCCAGATGAGCCAAGCCACCTGCCCAGATGCACAGGGCTCGTCCTAGCTCAGGGAAGGATGGAGGGAAGAAAGCCGAGAAAGCTGATTTTCTCTCACAACCAAGAACTGCAAAACCTTCCCCTCGGTCAGCCCCACAACTTGAAACACGCAGGATTTTGTGTCTTGATTGTGGCCCTGTTACCGCCTGATTCATGCCCTGTGTCTGGTGGGTCTCTCTTGTCTCTCCTTCCCAGCATCCTGGGGCAAGGGTGCCTCTCACCGCTCTGCCAGCCCCGTGGCACTCAGGACAGCGCTGCGATTGAGCGAGCCATCCATGCTAAGTCCAGCTTGAGCCAAGCAGGCTGGAGGGGAGGGACCCCGCAAATACAGTCCTGCGCCCCCACAGCCATCTTCAGTAACTGCCCCTGCAACTACCTTCAAGGTACTTAATGCACTGGCCCAGCCTGTCTCCCTAAGAGGTCTGTGATGGAGAGAAGACAGGGACTGACCTCCCTGTTTCACAGATGGGAAAATTGAGGCTGAAAGGCCATTCGAGAGCCACACTGACACCACAGGAGAGCCACGGAAGGCAGCTTGGTGAGGGGCAAGACCTTGCTCAGGCTCTGGAGCCAATCAGACCAGGTTAGGGAATTGCAGCTTCACCATTTTCTTAGACAGAACAACCTTATTTAACTTTGCTGAGATCGTTTCCTCCTCTGTAAGATGAGAACAATAACCACTACGCAGCAGGGAAGGTTCCAGAGCACAACACACACATGCCATATGACAGTATGTGTGGCACACAGCAAGTAGGTGCCCAATAGTGCCTGCTTCTTGAATTAGCTGAGGAGCCAGTGTCCTCTGGAACGATGCCCATCCCCTGCCCCCAACATACTGTGTGGCCTTGGACGAGTCACACCCTTCTCCGAGCCACGGAGGCCTGGTAACTTCTGTGTGGCTACGCAGTAGGGTCCTCCCAGACTGTGGCCTACACCCCTCAGCCCCTGGGTACTGACCTGGGGTCCTCGAGCTTGGGGTTCATGTTGGGCTCATCCCGACCCTGGCCAGCAGGCCGTTCCTCATGCTCGCTTTCTGCTACGATCTCCAGCGTCATTTCCAGCTTGCCCTGCGGGGACAGAGAGAGTTGGTTAAGAAGCACAGAGGGTCTGCCACGACAAACATATAGGGTTGCTCTGATCATAAAAGTAGTACCTGCTCCTTGTAGAACATTTAGAAACTTCAGAAACATAGAAAGAAAAGAGAATATCACCCACACTTCCGCTATGCGGAGACAAGCACTGTTAACGTTTTTATGCATCATAACTGCTTTTCTCTGCAAGCGTATGAAAGCTCACACTGCATGTATACATGGTTTTATAGCTCGCTTTGTTTCTCTTAGGAATATGTTTCAATATATAATTACATATTTTTTAAAGTTTGGTTTTCAATGACTGCAAACATTCTATGGGATGGGTGACCGTAATTTATTTAGTAAACTACTTATTTTAGTTCATTTAGGTTGTTTCCAACTCTTTGATATTATAAATAATGCTGCAACAAACATCCCAGAATGTAGACTTTTCATTTTATCTGATTATTTCTTTAGAAGAGATTTTAAAAGTGGGATGACAGAGTCCAAGGCATAAATTATCATTAAATCTCTTGCTATATGTTACCAAATTGCTTTCTCATTCAGTAAAACCATTAGCATTCCCCACAAAAGTAAATGAGGGGGCCTGTCTCTCTGCATCCTCACTAGCAATGAACATTTCCATATTTATGGTCTAATTTAATAGTCAAAAAATATTATCACATTTAAAAGTACAGTAGTCCCCTCTCCTTATCCATGGTTCGGCTTTCTGTGGTTTCAGTTACCTGTGGGACAGCACGGTAAGATATTCTGAGAGAGAGACCACATTCACCTAACTTTTATTATACTGTATTGTTACAGTTCTATTGTATTATTACTGATTGTTGTTAATCTCTTACTGTGCCTAATTTCTATAAAAACTTTATCATAGGTACGTATGAAAAAACATAGTACATATAGAGTCCAGTACCATTCACAGTGTCAGGCATCCACTGGGGGTCTTGGAACATATCCCCCCCCAGATAAGGAGAGACGACAGTATTTCTCTATTACTAGAGGGACTAATTCTTTTTTTTAACATTTAATGTACATTTATAATTCTTTTGTGAATTGTTAATGTGCATCTTTTTCTCACTGGAAAAACCACTTTGTGGTGTTAGTATTTCTTACTGTTACAATTCTATATACAACAGGAATATTTTATTTCAAGGACGACTTTAAGGGTTGACTGGCCGCCTGCTGTTTCTACGCAAACTTTCAGGGATGAACCTCCTCCCCATGGCTGCTCTGGACTCGGGAAGGACAGCTCTCCCTGGTCCTCCAGTCACCACCCCGCTAAGCGGACCACTCAATAAGGAAAGTGGAACAAGGATGGTCCCTTGCATGGTCTTGCTCAAATGGGAGAGACACAAGTCTGTCCATTCACCCAGGAGGCCAGATGAGAGGGGAACCCAGGACACAGATCACTGGTAAAGCCAATGAGCAGAGTATAAACACGGTCATCTTTCGATTGCAACAGGCTTCCCCTGGGATATGAGCCTTGAGGGTGAGGAAGGCTGGGGATTGGAAAGGCAGAGGGACAACACCTTGAAAAATCGATACAGCGAGAGTAGGAAAGAGGGAGAAAGAGGAAGATCAGTAAGCATGTGTGTGCCTGGTGATTCCTATGGAGGACGCTGCCCCCACGCCCTCCACGGGGGCTGGAGGTGGTAGACTCACCGCCAGTATCTTCTTCTCACCCTCTTCTGCTACACACGGCCACCAGCCCTTCACTGTTTTCTGCTCAAAAAGGGACACGAACCATTCCGGGTGAAAAGTGTCATCCAGCTGGTCCAAGGAGCACTTCTCGGCCGTCTTGGCTGGCTTGGGCATGCAGTTGAGGTCCAGCTGCAGGGAGCCTGCGACACAGAGACGTTCTCAATCAGTGCCAGCCTGTGGCTACCCTGAGGCAGGGCAGGTTCAATAAAAACTCACTGTCACTTCCTCTGTCACCAGAGTGAGCCATGGATACAGTCTCGCCAACTCTCCCCATCCACCGCCCTTCATTCCATCCTTACAACTTCCCATTCACCTGCTCATGCATCTATGTGCCCCTCAATCCTAGCAAAGCCACCCACCTCTTCAATTAGTCATCTCTCTATGTACAAATCCATTCATATACCCACTGTCTATATGAACCCACCCACAATTTTTTAAATTGTTTTTATTGTGTTAAAATATATATAACATAAAATTTGTCATTTTAACCATTTTGAGTGTACAATTCAGTAACAGTAATTACAGTCGCAATGTTGTACAACCCTCACCACTATTTCCAAAACTTTTTCATCCCCCAAGCAAAAACTCTGTACCCCTTAAGCAATAACTTCCCATACTCCCCTCCCCTCAGCACCCCTGTAACCTCTAATCTACTTTCTGTCTCTATAAATTTGCCTATTCTAGATGTTTCATATAAGTGGAATCATACAATATTTGTTCTTTCGTGTCTGGCTTATTTGACATAACATAATGTTTGCAAGTTTCATTTATGTTTAGTTTATATCAATACTTCATTCTTTTTTATAGTTGAATAATATTCCATTGTATGTATATACAGATATTTCCCTAATCTGAAAATCCGAAATCTGAAATGCTCCAAAATCTGAAAGTTTTTGAGTGCCACCTGATGCCACAAGTGAAAAATTCCACACATGAGTACTTAACACAAACTTTGTTTCATGAACAAAATTATTAAAAATATTGTATAAAATCACCTTCAGGTTATGTGTATAAAGTGTATATGAAACATAAAATATAAATGAATTTTGTGTTTAGACTTGGATCCCGTCTCCAAGATAACTCATTATGTATATGCAAATATTCCAAAATCCAAAACACTTCTCATCCCAAGCATTTTGGATAAGGGACACTCTACCAGTACCACATTTTGTTTATCTATTCATCTGTTGATGGTCATTTGAGTTGTTTCTACCTTTTGACTATATATTGTGAATAATGCAGCAAACATTGGTGTGCAAATGTCTGAGCCCATGTTTTCCATTCTTTTTGTATCTTCCTAGCAGTAGAATTGCTGGGTCATGTGGTAATTCTGTGTTCAGCTTTTTGAGGAACCACCAAACTGTTTTCCATGGCAGCTATATCATTTTACATTCATACACCAGCAATGTACAAGGGTTCCAATTTCTCCACATCCTCACAACACTTGTTATATTCTATTTTATTATTATTATTATCATTATTGCCATCCTGGTAGGTATGAAGTGGCATCTCATTGTGGTTCATCCATCAGTCCTTTCATCTACCCATCTAGTTATCCAAGCGGCCATCTTTTTACACTTTTTCATCTACTCATCCATTTTAGCCATCATCTTCCCATATAGCTCCAGCTATTAGGTTCAACCATATGAAAATGTTTATATTCAACTATCTTTGACCTATACAAACAGCAATTTCATGTGCTTTCACCTATTCCAACCACAATAACATGACAGAGTCAATGGGATTGGACCAGAGGCTACTGGAGGGATTAAGTGAGAGAAATCTATCAAAAAATTATTTTCTGAGGCCAAGTAAAAGAAATTCCTGAATACCACACAAATGAGATTAGATTTTTTTCAGTGTGAAATGTTCAGTTACTATGACTGAGCATTTGATCCAACTATTTTTCTAGTTTTCTTTCTTTCCACTTATCCATTTATCCATCCATCACTCCATCTATCTATCTGCTTCGACCTAAGTATCTACACTCCTCTATGGCTACCATTCACTGAGTGATCAACCTGATCCACTGATCAGGTTATTATTCCATCTGTCCACTTGTTCAACCCTGTGCCAGCATTCATCTATCTTTCCAGCAACCTCATCTCTCTCCATCCTCCAGTGCAGAGGAGTGCTGACTTCTCATTTGAAATATGGTGCCAATATAATATTAAGTAAATATCGGGATATTAAGCCAACACACACACACACACACACACACACACACACACACACACACAAAATTATACCAGCATGATCAACATGATAGACTACAAGGAAACATTGGATTATCTCCAGATGGCAAGATTACAGATGCTTATCTATTACCTTTAAAATTAAAAGGTAAAAAATATTCAAAACATAACATATGTAAGTAGGAAACACATTATGAAGATGGAAAAGAGAAATCTCGTGGAGTTAAAAGGTAGTATTTGTTAATAGTTTTATTAAGTTTGATTTTTAAAGACAAAGGATGAGCCTGTTTAACTGTATTTTGAACATTGTTTTCTCATTTAATAAAAATGCAGGAGGTTTTTATTTTTCTTTTAAAATCTGGAAGCAAAAACATTTCAAAAAATTAAAAAGCATATGAAAAAATGGGATAAATTATTTGCAATGTATCCTTAATATATAAAAAGCTCTGAAAATCAATAATAAAAGATGAACATCTCAAAACTATGAAAAAGAAAATCCCATAATAATATGGATAATACATATATTTTTAAAGTTCTACCTTACAATAAAGAAATGCAAATTAAAATTAAAATGAGATATCAGTTAATACCAATTTGATGGTGAGTGCATGTGGTGCTTGTTTTTCCATTCTGGGATACTTCACTTAGTAAAATGTGTTCCAGCTCTTTCCAGGAGAATACAAGAAGTGCTATATCACCATTGTTTCTTTTTTTTTTTTTTTTCAGCATATTATGGGGGTACAGATGTTTAGGTTACGTATGTTGCCCTTGCCCCCCCCTCCTCCCCTAAGTCCCAGTTTCAAATATGTCCATCCTTTGGGTGGTGCGCATTGCACTCTTTGTGTATGCAAATACCTGTCCCCTCCTCCCTCCTCTCCCCTCCCCCTTCCCCCTCCCCCCTGCCCAACATCCAATAGATGTTATTTTTATATGTGCATTTATGTGTTGATCAGTTAATACCAGTTTGATGGTGAGTACATGTGGTGCTTGTCTTTCTATTCTTGGGATACCTCACTTAGTAGAATGCGTTCCAGCTCTATCCAGGAGTATACAAGAGGTGCTATATCACCATTGTTTCTTAAAGCTGAATAGTACTCCATGGTATACATATACCACATTTTATTAATCCACTCATGTATTGATGGACACTTGGGTTTTTTCCACATCTTTGCAATTGTGAATTGTGCTGCTATAAACATTTGGGTGCAGGTGTTAACTGATCAACACATAAGTGCACATATAAGAATAACATTTATTGGATGTCGGGCAGGGGCAAAGAGGGAGGGGGGAGGAGGGGACGGGTATATGCATACACAAAGAGTGCGATGTGCACCATCCGGGGGATGGACACGCTTGAAGCTCGGACTTGGGGGGTAAGGGGGAGCAAGGGCAACATACGTAACCTAAACATCTGTACCCCCATAATATGCTGAAATAAAAAAAATAAAAAATAAATTAAAAAAATAAATAAATAAAAAAATTTTAAATGATTATTTCTGAACTAAAACAAAAAAAATGAGATATCATATTGGCAATTTTTTTAAATGTAACAGTGGCAGCAGAAGCTTAGGGAAAATGGCAGCCTTGTACAAACAGAACACAGGTGGGAATATGAACAAGGAAAACCTTCCTAGAGAGCAATTGAACAAAAACCATTACAATGTACAAAGACTAAAAAATCTACTTCTTAGAGTTAAGGGAACATGTGCACAGAGGGCCAAAGGTGTATGCCTAGGGGTGTCACTCACGCTGGAAAACCTGAAGGTGACCTGAATACCCACCAAGAGAGGGTTAACTAAGCACAGTAGGCTCCATCTGTATGTTGGAACCTCAGGCAGGCATTAAATGTGATGATGCAGACACAAATGTAGATAGATACCTACTGACCCAAAAGAATGTTCTTGAAATATTGTTTTCCAAAAAATCAGGATATCAAACAGTATGTGTAATATAAACCCATTCACATACACATGAACATTCCTATATATGTCATACACAGATGCAGGGATATACGTGTATATAAAATACACATGTAACATACATATGCTTGTTTATATCTGAGATAATGTATAATGTAATGATGCGTGCCAAGATGTTAGTGGAGGTTATCTCTGGGTGGTGAGATTAATGGGGGAGGAGCACTGCTTATCTGTGTTTTCTAATTTTTCCACAGGAATTCTGTACAGAGTAATAAGCAAAATAACAGAAGTCAAATTTGGTGTGACCCTTTTTATGCCCTCTCTCTTTCATATGAAGGCCTCGTTGTGCATTTGACCAGGCCGGTGTGCAGGGTAGGGGCAGGAAGAGCAGCAAAGGGTGGGCGGCCCTCTCCCCACTGCTGGGAGCAGTGTCTCGAACATGAACATCCCCGGCAGGGCCCACAGGCTCGGCAAAGGCCAACTCACCTTTCTGCAACCATGGGCCACCCAAGGAGGGCTTCAGTGATCTGTCCAAGGCCACCCTGCTCCCAAGCGGCAGAGAGGAGCCAGAAGCCAGGGCTCCTGACTTCCCGGGCTGCCTTTTCCTACAGGTTCATTTCTTTTTTTTAAATTGGGGTAAAATTCACATTACATAAAATCCACCACTTTAACCATTTTAAAGTGTATAAATCAGTGACTTTTGATATATTCACAGAGTTGTGCAACCATCATCATCATCTAATTCCAGAATATTTCATTATGCTCAAAGAGAAACCCCACACCCATACACCCATCAGCAGTCACTCCCGTTCCCCTGCTCTGTCCCCGATCCCTGGCAGCCACTAACCTATTTGCCACCTCTTTGGATTTGCCTATTGTGGCCACCTCACAGTCATTGAGTCCCACAGTATTTGTCCTTTTGTTCTGGCTTCTTTCGTTTAGCATGTTTTCAAGGTTCATCCATGCTGCAGTATGTATCAGTATTTCATTTCTTTTCATGGCTGAATAATATGCCATTGTATGGACAGACCACATTTTCCAGCATTAACCTTTACTGTGCAGTCATGACGGGGCTGCTGAACTCACTGCTCTCCCAGACCAGCCTGCTGGCCCCTACGAGGTCTTCCTCCTGGTGCCCACATGCTACCCCTGCACGGGCACTGCTTCCACCTGCCCGCCCTTCAGCCCAGCGCTCCCTGCTCCCCAGCTCAGGATTTCAGCACAGCCCTTCCCCACCAGAGCCTGTCCAGGGATGTGGGGGTGGAGCCCGTGTTCGTTCACGTGGTCAGTGACTCAGGTGCAAGGATGAAGAATGACTCGAGCCCCTCACTCGCTGGGCTCAGCCTGTGGCCAGACTGGGCGGGGGTGGGGGCATCCTGGAGTGCGTGAGGCCAGCAGGACACTCTTGCACCAGCTTCAACCAGCGCTTCCCTGGCTTCCTTTCCTATATGAGTCCCACCATCCCATGTGGCCCAGGGCTCAATGCCACTTCTACTGACAGGACCATCCCCAGAAGCCACTCCCATCATTCTGACTCTGCTCTGTGTCATGCACCTCACCTAGCACTGGGGATCCTGTGACCCTGTGACCCTGAGACCCCTGAGGGCAGAAAGTAGGACCACCCCTCCTGCCAGGCTTCCCAAAGGGTCCAAAAGAGTGACACACACAGTGGGGGTCCCGGATGTGCAGAACGGACTGATGGGAAGCAATGCTCACCCAGAAAGTCATCAAAGGAGAACTTGTCGTTGTCCCAGATCTGGAATACCACTCGTGCTGGGATTTTGCTCTCAGTCTTGTCAAGCCTCCAGAAGGCATCCTGACCCAGCACAGGAGCAGAGAAGGAAGCAGAGAAGCAAGGTTAGAGAGAGAGGCAGCGGTCCTGTCCAGCCCGGAAGACTGCCTGTAGGAGGCAGTGGCGTGGGGCATACCTGAGAGTCTTGCCAGAGCCAGGTCCTGGTGGGAAGACTGGGAAGGGAAGATCCCAGAAGGTCGTGTACAAGGGCCCAGAAGGTACCAGGCAGGCTCACTTTACACATGATGGCTCCTTTAATCCTCCCAATTCTTTAAATCAAGGTTATCACTCCCATTTTACAAATGATAAAAGACAGACTTGAAGAAGTTAAAGGAATGTACCCAAGGTCTGACCCCTAGTAACAATAATATTGATATCATATTGCCTATGTGTCAGCCCTCTCCCACTGTGAACTTTCCAACAACTTAGGAAGGAGTTACTGCCTTCACAGCTGAGGAAATCACAGCAAGTAACTTGTCCAAGGTCACCCAGCTAGGAAGTGGCAAGCTTGGATTCAAATCCAGGCAGTCAGGTTCCAGAGTCCTGCTCTGCACATTTGATCTCTGGGTCAGGGTGGGCTGGCTGAGAATCTAGGGGACCCCACCCTCCCCTGGCTGTCACTAGCAGGACCCCCCAGCAGCACACAGCTGTAAGCAGCTGGCACTGGGACCTGGACCCCGGCTCCTCCCTCTGCACCCCACAGCCTTCACCTCTAAGGCTTGCCCCAGGACGAAGCCAAATCCCACAGTCCTGGAAGTTCCCCCCTCCTGCTCAAGGGACAAGAGGGACTCTTCTCACCCCACCTCACCTCCCTCAGACCAGCTCCACCTGGAACAAGGTCATCTTGGGCTTTTTCCCACAGAGACCTCTGAAGCAAGTGAGGGCTGAGGGATGGGACACGTGGAGTCCTGGGTTCCTCCCTGGGCCCAGCCACACTCAACCCAAAGCGCTCTCATTGGGGCTTTCCTGTTCACACCAGCTTGTTCTCTGTTCTCTCACTGCAGCTGTCCTTGGGCGGGTGGCAAGGAGGGGAAACACTCTGACCATCCTGCTGATGGAGGGTGCCAGGTCCCCAGCACCAGGTCAGAGCAGGGGCCTGGACCCAACTCTGCAGGGGGCAGGCTCTACGGAGAGTCGAGGGCCACTGCTGACAACACAGGGTTTGTCTGGTCCCAGGTGCCTGGTAAACACAGCCTTGCCACCCAGCCAGGGCCTGCTGTGGCCGCCCCAGCTTCAGAGGCTGGCCGTGCAGATCCTAGAGAGCTCCAGAATCGAAGACCATGACCACTGCCCCCGTGAGGAACAAGCATCCAGCCACAGCCCGGACCGCTGCCCAGACTGAGGAAGGGGCTCAGTCCCCAGCCGGCCCCTTGCCCCCAGCCCTCTGTCTGGTGCCTCCCCCCTTCTGGGCCCCAGCCGGGCCCCAGCCCTTCTGCAGGTGCCTCCCTCCTCTGGCGAGCTTTTATGGCCAGCTCCGCAGGCCCGCCTGCACGGGCCGCCAGCATCCTCCGTTCCTCTGGCCGGCTTGGTTTATGGGCTCGGTAATGAGCCAGAGGTTCAAACGGCCCCTGGTGGGAGCAGCTGGGCTGGGGCTCCAGCCTGGGGAATGAGCCCCCCCAGGTCCCCGGCGCTCATTATGCTCCTGGCCTGGGCCCTTTTACTAGCTGTTTATTTGCAGGGTGGGTGCCTGACGCGCAGGCAGGCCCCAGTGGGCGTGCTGGGCTCCAGGTGGGGAGCCAGGCCGGGGCAACCAGTGGTGGTTCAAAGCAGCCGGATGAAAGGAGACCTTGTACTTTATGACAGTCTCGTCTGGTTAATGGGGTCCCTGGAGGCCTGCCTGCCAGAGGCCCTGAACCCCACAGCAGAGGGCTGGCTCTGCAGCAGGCCTGGAGAGCCCAGAGGCCGTGCCATGCTCTGCGCCAAGCCACCCCCGCTCAGCCCTTCAGCCCAGACCAGCTAATTGGTGCCCCATTGTGGGCCAGCTCCGCTGCCTCCCAGGTCCCTTCTCCCACACAGGGACCACTGGCCCTGCCTTCTGGGTGACTTCAGAACCACCTGGACTCTGTTTCTGTTTGCCAACTTCCTCTCTGACCTCCAGCCCCCCTCCCCAGAGCCTGGTGTCATGTAGAGCCTCCCAGCCTCCCCCTGGGCTCCTTGACACTTCCTCCCCCTCCCCCAGCCCCCCAGGGCCTCTCAGCCTTCCCAGTCTGACCCAGACCACCAGGCCAAGCTGCCCCTTCCAAGTCCCCAGGGCCCCTCTTCCTCTGGCTCCCCAGGCGGGTCAGCCCACTCTCTCCTTCTTCCTGACCAGGGCCTACAGTGCGCTGCCAATTCTTAGCAGCCCCCACTGGGCCGCACACCTGCCAGGTACCACTCTGTGCCACCAGTGAGCACTCCCGCCCCTCCCTCTCTCTGCTTCTCTCGCTCACAGCTTCACAGCATTTCCAGGCTTTTCCATTTGTCTCAAATCACCTGCCACAGTGCCAAATTATCTCCTCTTACTTCAGAGAAAAAGCCAGAAACCTCCCTTCTTGCCACTCCTTGCCCACACTTCCACCTGCCACGACAAAGGGGCTGCCCCACCTCCCACACCTCTCGGCCTGGGTTCCCCAACCACGTGAGCCCCTTGCAGGTAAGCCCTGGAGACAGTGTGCAGAAGCACAGCCCTTCTCTGTCCCCAGCCCCCGCTGTCCTGCGCGAGGTCCACGGCAAAGGGAGCGAGGCACTGAGCAAAGGCAAGCGAGACAGAACCCCAGAGAGTCCAGGCTTTCCTCGACTTCACAGATCCCGCTGCTAAATTCTGCTTTCTGGCAGTCACTACACAGCAATCCCTGCTCTAAATAGTCCATTTACCCTTGTGTAATCCATGTTTTCTTTTGTTTGATGGTTTCAGAATGTTCAGCAGAAGATTTTGGTTTCTCTAAAGTGCAGAGGACCCCGCATGTTGGGCAGGGAAGGGTCATGCGGAGAGGACGTAAGGAAGAGAATTAAGAAGAGCTATAGGCACTGAAGTCTGTCATATATTCCCCTCGTAAGCCCACTCACTCCTCTCCTTCAGGACAGAAGGAAGAGTCACAGCTTGCAGGCCTTTAGCCTTGAGCCAGCTCAGAAGGAATCAGGGAGCAGAACCTAAATAACAGGGGGCAGTCACCCCTCGAGCAGGAGCACCTGGGGTAGAAAGTGATACTGGGTGGGACGAGGTGTCAGCACCCCAGCACTCCTGAGGCCCTCCCTGCCCGCAGCACCCCTTCCTGTGCTCTGGTGGCTGCTCCCGGAGGGCAGGCCAGCCGCCCTCCAGCTCTGCCCATTTCAGGGTAAAGAGCTGACGGCCCAGATGAGACCCAAACTAGGAGATGCTGAGACACAGACACTGAGGTCTCCCAATCCACCTCTGCCCTGGGGCCAATGCTGACCAGATTTCCCCAGGTGCCTTCCACCTGGAGCAAGAGTTGAGGGGTGGAGAGAGGAAGGCAACAGCTTCAGGAGCAGATGGGCAGTCACTGGGAGTGACTGCTCAGCTTGGAAAGTGCCCACAGGCACCAGACACAGATGCTGGAAACCAGGTATCGGGAGAGACTCAGCCAAGCACTCCCAACCCTATGGGCAGCACACCTGCAGGCCGGGCTGGCCCTCTCAGGAAGCTCCCCTACGGGTCTGCCCCACTGCCCCCTAGAAGGCCCTGCGGGGTGTCCCAGGCCACCCCACTCAGACCCAGTGACTCTTCCTGCTGCTTCGTTTGTCTGGGGAGGGAGGAAGGCAGTGATTTTAGGATCTAGACATGGCTGCATATGATGGGCGTGGCACTGTGTGGCAGTGCGGAAGTCGTGGGGTGGCAGCGCTGCTGGTGACGGCAAGGAGTGAGGAAGAGAATGGAGAGTGGGGTCTGCAGATTGAGGGGATGGTTTGGTAGTAAAGAGAGCAGTGGCGGGAGCAGCGACAGAGCCACGAATGATGGCACATTGTAACGGTGACATGAGCAGTGGTGGGCAGCAGAGGTGGGTGCCGTGCGGGGACGGCAGTGGTAGCCAACAGTGTTGGGGCATCACTTAGGTTGTAATGCCAGCCTGGCTGTCACTCGGTCAGGGGTCACGCTGACATTATTAGTAAGCCCTTGGACCGGCACCAATGGGACGGAAGGACACTGACCTTCTTGGCGATGGTGCAGACTTGCTCAGCCGGCAGGTAGTCAAAGGGGAAGATAAACCTCCAGTTAAAGTTGCCTTCGCCTCCCAGGGAGCGGTAATGCACGTCTGTCTTTTGCTTGTGTTCTTCAAAGCCAACCATCCAGCTAGACAGACACGTTTGTAGAGAGCATTTCTCACTAAGATTCCCAACACAGTGTATGTACATCCTCAACTTAGGCAAGCAGGGAATTAAGAAGGTAAGTGAGCTTGGAAATTATATTGCAAAAATAATCCCCAGGAAATTCGCATGATGTACAAAATGCTCCATGAATTTGAAAATGTAGTAACTTCTCAGCCACTCCTGAGGGGGCTCCTCAAACCTTTCGGTTCAACCAAAGGTTTAGTGAGGGAAGGCGCCTGGTGGGAGAGCGATTTCCCACAGGCAGAGCCCCCTGGCATGCCCTCCTCCGAAGCTTGTTCGTTCTGCCCGTCCCAGCACCCAACCCCCCACCGGCCTAGACCCAGAGGAAGCACAGGAGACGCGGTGAGCTGGGAAGGGGGAGGACGGTGGCTCCCTACCCTTTCACGTAAATGTCGCTCATCTTCTCCCCTGTGATGCTGAGGTCGTCCAGGATCACATCTCTGGTGTTCCAGATGATACAACGCAGGAAAAACCTGGGGGGAACAATGACTCGAATCCGCATAGACTTCCTACCAACGGGTGGTGGGTCCTTGGCTGAGATGCCAGAAGCCTGCTCATCTGAGAAGACCGCAGGCCTGCCCAGCTGGACGCTTGGCCAGACCCGAACCAGAGCTGCACTCTGTGGCCGAAGAGCGACCTCCTCCCCCACCCGCAGCTGGCCGCCACCCTCCCCCACCCAGCTCAGCTCAGAGCCTGGGGCCAGGCAAGTCACCTTCTGGCTCTCCGTGGGGTGATGTTGAAGGGAGGTCCAGGCCGCCCCAGGGTCTTCGGAAACAGGTCGACCCACATCTGCAGCTTCCCCTGTGAAGACAGAGCCCATTCTCTCGCCACCCTTTTCCTTCAACCAACAGTCGCCGGGCACCTGCTCGTGCTGAACACTGGGGAACAGGGCAGAGAAACCCCAGCCCTGCGAGGGGGAGGCTCACTCCCTGTAGGTGAGGGACCCTCCACAGGGGTCTCCGGGGCTGACTGCAGAGGACTGCAGAGCCACAGCCCCACAGGCCACCAGCTTAGGCCTGTGCCTGGGCATCAAGGGTCAGGGCAGGCTTCTCAGAAATCCTGATATTGGAACTCAGTCTTGGTGGCCAGGAGAATGGTACGTGCAAAGTCGTGAAGAGTCAAAAAGTATGGCTTAGTCAGGGAGGGCTCAGATGGCACACCACTCCGCCTGCCTGCCCCTCAGACCTCTCTCCCTCTGCAAGCCAGGTGTGATTTTTGTCCCATCTCAGAGAAGAAGGAGCAGGGATTGAAGTGACTTAGTTAAGTCACTTCTGCAGGGTCAGTTTCCACACCTGCTATGCTACTCTGGGGGAGGCTGGTAGCCAAACCACCCAGGGAAGAGAGAACTCAGTTCCAGACGACAGAGATGATGTCATCTGGCGTTCCAAAGCATCTTCATGGCTCCCTTTGGCCTTTCTCTTTGCCTGTAACCTTGTCTCTCCTTCGCCTCCTCCCTCCAAAGCCAGCTGTGAGCTCACCTCCTCCAGGAAGACTTCCCTGGTCATTGTCCCAAGCCTGCTCTCTGTGCTCACTCCCCCACCCCAGTCACTGCAGCTCAGCACAGGGCCGGACATCTGAGACTGAGTCTCTGACAGATGGCAGTGGGGCAGGGGACACCCTCAGGCCAGGCTGAAACTGCAAGGCTTAGAATGACTGGCGGAAGCCAAGGGCCAGGCCTACAAAGGGATGAAGGAGGCAGCACAGACTTGTTCCCCAGGCCCTGACGGCTGAGGTAGCCAGGGGAAGCAGGGCTCTAGCAATCCCCTCGCAGGTCAACAGTGGTAGCCACTCAGACTGTGAAGAAATGGGTCAAGGAGGGAATGACCAAATCCCCAGGTCCCCAGTGGTTCCTCTGGGATGTTCATGCTGTCCCTGGGGTGGGGCTTTCTAGGTTCGAGGACCCTGGGGCCCGAGGGTTGGGGTCCTACCTGCTCGATGTCCGGCTGCAGTGGGCTATACAGGGGCCGTGACTCCACATGCTCTGGGACCAGGCCCTGCTGTTGAAGGACGTGCAAAGCCAAACGTTCTTCCACTGGGCCCAGGTGTGGGTTTGGGGTCCTGCCAGCCTCTGAGAAGACAGAAAATTTGCGGGAGCCAGGTGAGGGAGAGATGGTAGGGCTTCCCAGTGAGCAGGCTGAGCAGGGCTGCCTGAGGGCTATGGGAAGCACCCAGCCCCACAGCCTCACCCAAGCCCAGACATACCTGTTCTTATGTCCCACTTTCTGTAGGGGGGATCTTGCTACCCATGGGCTCCAGGTTTAAAATGCAGAGTCCCTGTAGCCATCATTTCTATTAATACCAAGCCTCTTCTGTAAAGTTCTTCTTCTTCTTTTCCACCAATACAAATCTTTCCTGTCTGCCAAAGCCCACCCCTTCCAGGAAGCCCTCCCTGACTGCTGCCCACTCTGAGCCTCAGCCCCTCTACCCCCAGATCTGGCATCCTAGTACTGTTAGTACTGTTCTCTGGTTCACGGAAATCATTCTATTAATAGCAATAGCTAAAATAATAGTAATAACAGCAAATACTTCTAGAGCAGAACCCATGTGCCAGGCACTGTTCTTCATAGATATTAGCACATTTAATTCTCATAAAGCCCCTAGAAGCTAAGTGTTGTAATTAAACCCATTTTACAGGTGAAAAATCTGAAGTGTGGAAAAGCCACACAGCTGGGCAGCAGGGAGCAGAAACCACATGCTCATTTAGGAAGGGGGCATGACTGGTCCTGAACACCCCCTTCCTGCCCCGGGGGCTTCCCAAGTACAGCTCCTCCCTGCCAGAGACAGGTCAAAGATTGGTGCTGCAGGTGGGGAGAAGTCCTGACTTGAGAAGCCAGCCAAGCACTAGCAACATGAACTTGGAGCCTTGATGTGGGGGGTGACAGTGGTCCATGTGCATCTACATGTACACATGTACACACACAGGTACATGCACCCAGGTGCACCCACACACGCACGAACACAGCTTCTCACGTACACTCACACGTTAACCCATCGGACCTGCCCTGCCCACATTAATAGGGACCCCAAAGAGGCAAGGCACCGCGGGAGGAATCTGGCTCTGCTCCTAGCTGGCTGGGTGACTGTGGGCAGGTCATTAACCGCTGTTGAGGCCAAGAGTGCAAAGAGGCAGATGTTGGACCTCACCGTCTCCAGCTTCCTGGCTTTCGTTTCCTAGACTTTATGACCATGAGCCCTGGTCCCTGTGCGAAAGTTGCTCACAGACTAGCAGAAGGAAATGAGACTGCCCCGAAAACAGATGCATGTTCTACAGGAAAAGAGCATGGGGGCGGGCGTGCCTAATGGCTGGGCCTGGCGCAGCCCCGACCTGGGAGAGTCAGTAAACCAGAACGAGAAGAAGGAGGGAGGTGGCGGATGGGGCATCAAAGCCATCATTTCCCTTTTATAACCTTGGCACCTGCTCTGACATCAAACACACTGAAGCAACCAGGAGGTGAGGGGCCGGCTGGGCCTGTAAACACCTCCAGGGAGGCTGAGCTGTTCTGGGTGGGTGACACAGACCTGTGGGCATCTCAGACACACAGACAGCACATGGCAGGATTTCCAGCCAAGAGTACTGTGCAGAACTGGGTAGCGGGGGTGAGTGGGGGGCTGCAGGGCCTCCTGCCTGCCCTTTGGATGCCTTAGGTGCACAGGCTGTGGGTGGGACTTGGAGAGTGCCGTCAAGGTCAAGCTGGTAGGCTCGCACAATTCACGTACAAAACTGTTTCTCAGAGGTGGACTGTATCCCAAGCTCCAACAAAAGTCTGACCACCCAAAGCCAGGAGACTGATTCTAACCTGACCTTGACACTGGCTTCAGACTCACCCCCAATCTTGCCCATGGATGGGCCCCCTTGGATTGAGTTCTGAGCCTGGCCCTACCCTGACTTCTCATTTTCACGGTGGTATCACAGGTAAGTACTGTCCTCAAAGAACCGAGTATAAGTGCAGCCCATCTGTACTGCCCCAGAGAGATCCGAGCCACAGCCCGCTGATGCGGGTTATGTTCACTGGGGCCCTTGATGGTAGGAGAGGGCTGATGGGAGACAAGGAGGGAGAGGGAGAGCCCCACTGTGGTTTCGGGTCACGTAGCAGTTCACCTATGTCTTCAATGGTGTATTCTTTGTCCTGAAACAGCACGCGGTCTGTCTGGTACACAGGGGACTTGACTCTGCGCTGCTGGCAGAAGAGGTGGAGGAGCTGGGAGGGGCGGAGCTGGTCCCTCCACTGGTTGGGTCCAGAGCTGAGGCCCAAACACAAGACAAAGATGAGACACACAGAAGACACTGACGAGGGCAGACGGGCATGCAGGGACCTGTGTAGCCCCCCACACAGCAGCACCCACCCTTCACTTTTACAGTGGGTGCCCTCTCTGATCACTCATCAGGACTGAGCACTCCCATTTTACAGATGAAGAAACTAAGGCTCAGAGAGAAAAGCACCGGTTTAAGTATGCATGGAATTGGAATTTAAATGTTGCCAATTTCCAGAGTTAGAGAATCAGACACAAACAAGTCTCACGCTGAAGGGAAGAGGAGTGCTGTCCACACATGCGTTCCCCTTACAGAAACTAGCACAGAATTCCCAGCTGGGGCCCATGTGTCCTACCACCCGTCTCCCTTCCTTTTTTCCTCCTTCTTTCCCTCTGTTCTCAGGTGCCCAGCCCTCCACAGGCCCTCTGTGGCCCATTAAAAAGAGCTGGATCTTAACTACATGATGGAAAGCCAGGTTCTTAGAGTCAGACAAACAGGTTCAAATCCTAATCCCACCACTTACATCTCTGAGCCTCAGTTTCCTCATCTGTAGAATGGGAACAAGACCCCCATTGGACTCAATGAGAGAATGTCAAGGAAGTGCTAAGCCCAGGGCTGGCACACGGTAAGTGCTCAGGAGACAGGGGCGGTTTGTTGTCACAGAAGCAGCCAGCCCCCATGCACATACACACAGTAGGTCTGTGGGAGTCCACAGCGAGCCCCAAACTTGGACAGCAGCCTGTTCTCCAGGTCAATGACTGTCTCCCCGATCTTTTCGTCCTTGGAGAGGAGGTCATAGTCGTAGACAGTGATCTTCAGGTCCTTCTCCAGAGGCAGAGTGCAGGTCAACTCGAACATTCTGCAGGAGGGCAGATGGCATGATGCTGCAGGCTCCCTGGTGTCACCCGACATGTGGGGGGACTCCAGGGAGTGGAAGGAGGGGCAGTAGCTCAAACGCCATCCCAGGGAGGCCACCCTCCTCAGGCCTCCTGTAGCTCTTACAGCACCCTGTCTGCAGCACTGCCGTCCTAGCTTGTCTGAGAGAGCGAGTGTGCGTGTGTATGAGTGTGTGTGTGTGTGTGTGTGTGTGTGTGTGTGTGACTATCCCAAATAAACTGGGCTGGGCACACAGCAGGTGCCTGCTGGATGGACCACAGAATGAAAGAATGAATTTGAACAGAATTAAAACCGAAGTTGCTACCACCACACCAGGACACAAGTGATGTGAGACTCCAGAACCAGGTGCCAGAGCTTTGGGATTTACCAAGGGACCCACTTTCTGGATTCTGGGCCTTCACACCTACTTCTGGGGTGGGATGGAGGGAGTATTTGTGAAAAGATTTCTTTGAAGAGAGCTCCTGCTGTATCTGAGACTTCCACCTGCCATGGAGGTCAACGGTGAGGGTATTCTCCCTTCTCCCCTTGAAATGAGTTCCCTGCAAGTGGGAGACACAGGTCTGGCACATGTCACACTCAAGGAAGCCAAAGCAGCTTGTGGCAGAGAGGAGAGCAGGGACCACATTTGGGAGGAGCTGCACGCCCCGCCATGGGCCAGGAATGCAAGGATCTCCTGGGAGGAGAGGAGCCACCATACGGCCAGACTGGAGCACTCTAAATCCTGCTTCATGAGCCCACCAAAGGGTCCTAAGAGTGAGATAGCGGAACATCAGGCATCTACTCCTACAGGTGCTAGAGAAATAGTCACCAACCTCCCTCTGCAATTCTCCCTTCTCTGCCAAAATAAGCTCACATCCAAACAGTAATTCAGGATGCCTGGGAGCTGCTCCCATGCAATCAGCCTTGATCCTTCCTCTACCTGTTCTTAGACTTCGAGAATCATTTTACCATCTTGGGTCTCCATTCTTCTTCAAGCTGTCACTACAGACACACGTAGGACACTTACAGAGAATAATTACTAAATGCAATACATACCGAATTGGATCCTGGGACATTAGGAAAGGATATTAGTGAAAAAATGGGTGAAATCCTAATAAAGTCTGGAGTTTAGTTAATAGTTATACACTATGTCAATTTCTTTATTTTAACAAATAAACCATGGTCAGGTAAGATGTTAACAGTGGGGGAAACTGAGTGAAGGGTGTATGGGAACTCTGTACTATCTTTGTAACTTTTCCATAAATCTAAAATTATCCCAAAGTAAAAGTTCATGTAAAAAAGAATTAGCAAATGTATCTTCTGAGCTTCCATGCAGATTTCTGATCTTAGAAGTAATTGATTGTGTTCAACTAGCAGTTTCTGCCAGGACTCAAGCCTTTAGCACATAAAGAAGGGCTGGCTGAGGCTACACCCCCAAAGACATGCATGATTCAGGGAATACAGTTTTGCTCCAGGAGTTAGAGACATCCCCGTGGCGGCTGCATTCCCCCCACTGTACTGTGGGTAACCAGACTGGCTCCTGCCCCACTTACTTTCCAAATACAGGCTCCAGGGTGCAGGGGATGTAGTTATCCTGGTCACTCACTGATTTCTTCCCTATGGAGATCTTGACGTAAGGGTCACACTGAAGGAGGAGACAGACACACGTAAGTGAAATCGCTTTCCCAGCATGCCTTTGGGGCTTCTTGAGTAGGGGCCTCCCGATAGAATGAGGTGCCAGCCACTGGGAAGGTGTGGTGTGGACTGTGTCCTGCCGGGCCAGGGCCCCACCCTGCACAGCACACCACACCACTTGGCCCCTGGCATGGGCTCCCGGCCTTGGCTCCAGCAATGGGAAGGGGGTGCCTGCATCCTCCATACTCTAAACCCACCACTTCGCTGGGAGAGGTGGGTGAGGGCAGAGCCCATGACCTCAGAAACACAGCGTCTATATTACATGTATGATGAAGCCAGGCTGGGGTCCTCTCTGTGATCTCTGCTTAAGCACATGGAAAGGAAGAGAGATGGTCGGACGCTGTCAAACTAAGCTATCCGGGCCAGTCTCCCCTAGATGCCCCCTGCAAGTGGCAGCACCCCTCCACCAGCCTCCTGACAGCTGAGCTAGAAAGTGCCCAGGGGTAGTCTGGCACGGAGAAGGGTTTAAGTACATAAACCAATCCTCTGGCCACGGCCATGCATTGGAGACCACTGGTGTTGCCGAGGCTGAGGACTGCTCCATTCTGCCGTGTGATCTCATGATTTCACATCCTTGCAAGGCAGGGCTGTGGAGGGGGGACACTAGGCCCCCACCCCACCCCCACCTCAAGGACACAGCTAGGCCTAAACCTGGCTAAGGAGATTATAGTCTCATGCCTCCAAACTCCAACTGTCTCCCAGCTCTGCCTTTCTTCTTTCTTCTTTCTCTCCCTTCCCAACTTTACTCTGTCTCCCGCCCCTGCCACCTCCCTATAACTCCACATTCCTTTCCTCCTTCAAATCTCCCTCTTCCATCTCAGGCCAGGACTAGGGTGAGACAGCTAAAGCACTTATCTTGGGCTTGAAATTTAAGGGAGGGCCAAAATATTCAGTTTTCAAAATAAAAAATATTATAATGCAACATTTTAAAAATTAAAATCGATGCCAATAGCTCATGATAAACAAAATATCAAAATTTTAAGTACAGACAGGATGAGAGCTACTGGCTTCACCTTTTGCCTCCAGCTCTGCCGTAGCTAGACAGAGCAGTTACTGGTCCTGCTCCTTCCCACCCACGGTGGAAAGCCCTACCAAGTCCACTCCCAACCTACACCTTCCACCTTACTTATCGTTATGCCTGATCCTTGTTCTAGACGTACATTAAGCAATCTTCTTTCCACCTTTGCCTATGCTTTTGACCCCTCTTAAAATACTATTTTCTTTTCCTGCTAGCCTACCAAAACTCCTATCTAGCGTTAAGAGTCCTACTCCTCCCAGGAAGCCTTCCCTGTCTTTCGAAAGTCCTGTACTGACTTTGGCCTTCTCCAACCTCCTAGAGCACTTGATCCTTAAAAGAACTCTATTCAGTCACATCTCAGTTTGGTATGTGTTTGTCTGGTTTTCTAGCTTGCTGTGAACTTCCTGGGGCAGAGACTGTGTCCAGATTCTGCAGGCATTCGTACCTGAGCCTGCAGTTCTGGGGGAGGGGAGGGCTCTAGGAATGTTACCTTCCCATTGGGGTCCTTGGGCTGCAGGCCAAATGCTCGGACAACGTAGATGCGGACCAAGCACTCCTGGGGCCCCTGGGAAGCCAACTGGTGGAACTGTCTTGAGGGCGCAGGGATGGCTGGGTCTTCCGGGAGGGGATAAATTTTGAAGAGCCCCTGAAAAGAATGAGGGATTAACTTTCATTTTCATCATGATTGTCACCAACACAATCACCATTGTGACCGTGACTCTCATCTCTACCAGAATCAGCACTGGGAGATCACCAAGCCCAATGCCATCCCATCACCACCATCAGATTCCACACCAGCAGCATCACCACCACTGTCAACATCCCCACCGGCATGACCCACATGGCCACCAACATCAGCACCAGGATCACCACTGCACTTGTTACCCCTCTCCCTTCACTTGTGGCTGCAACACTCCAGTCTCAGGCCCACCTGGGTTAGGGACACATCCTCAAGCACTTACCTTAAACTCCCCAATGACAGAGGGATCTTCCGTCTCCTGAGTCTTGCCCCGGTAGAGCTTGAAGGTGTTACAAAAGTCAGACAGGCCCTCAAAGTCCTCCACATTCTCCAGTTGTGTGTCATAGACCTGCCACACGTGGGGATAAGAGAAGGGGACAAGGGAAAGAGAGAAAGCAGAGGGACCACAAAAGAAGAGGAAACAGGAAAAGGAGAGGGAACATGACAGCGTGAGAGTAGAGAGAAGGAACAGAGAAGAAGAAAACGAGGGAGAAGACCAAAAACAAAGTAAAGGAAGAAAGGCAGGTTGGAGAGGTGGAGAGAGGGAACAGAGGCAACCAAGAAGGAACAGAGGCAGAGACAGAAAGAAAACCACAGGGGAAGGAGCAAGAGGGAAGACATTTGTTCAGCTCCATTAGGGAAGAGGGTTTTCTGGTTAATCGAATAAATATTCTAGGTACCCAAGAGTCATTATAGACATGGGTGGTACATTTTCCAAAAGAATAAGATCACAAAAAAAGAAATGAAAATTTAACCAACTTTTCATTTGAAGACTAAGACACAACTCTGGAAAATTAACAGGTCACCAACTCAAGCAAAAATGCTCACTGTACAATATGTCCAATGACAATGGTATCAAATATCAAGCCAAGTATATCTTTTGAGCACCATTTTAAATTTGTTAACTCATTTATTTACTTGTCTCCTCTCCAACAGCCAATGATTATTATTTGTTAGATCAGTGTTTTGGAATTTTTTTATTTTTTTGAGACAGAATCTCACTTTATTGCCCAGGCTAGAGTGCCATGGCATCAGCCTAGCTCACAGCAACCGCAAACTCCTGGGCTCAAGTGATCCTCCTGCCCCAGCCTCCCAAGTAGCTGGGACTACAGGTGCTCACCACCATGCCCGGCTAATTTTTCCATTTTTAGTAGAGACAGGGTCTTGCTCTTGCTCAGGCTGGTCTTGAACTGCTGACCTCAAGGGATCCTCCTGCCTCGGCCTCCCAGAGTGCTAGGATTACAGGTGTGAGCCACTAGGCCTGGCCTTTGTTTTGGAATTTCCTAGGCTTAAATAAAGCAACAGTTTTTTTATTATAGATGATAACATGTACCTAATAAACTAATAATAAACAGGTTAGTATACATGCTAAATCGGTTGTATATAAAATTAACAGATGAGATACTTAGGTAAGTTTCTATCTTATCTTTCTAAATATCATTTCTCATTTAGGCCCAGCCCAAGTTCTACCTCTTCCAAGAAATATTTAATTATGCAAGTAATAGAGGTTCATTAAAAATAGAAAATATAAGCAAATATTAAGAAAACATTAATATTGCCTTAAATTCTATTCTCAACAGTAACTAGTTACTTGATTAACATTTGGTATGTGTCCTTTTGAATATTTTCTATATATATATATTTTTTTTTTCTGCCAAAATGGAATCCCAGTTTTCAGGACACAAACTGTATGGTAACATGTTTTTTAACTTAACAGCGTATCATGAATATCTTTACAGGTCAAAAAATATACCTCTACAATATCCTTCTTAATCATTATATCATATAAACGTCTCATAAGCTATGATGAACATTTAGTTTTGCAGTTTTACAATCTTATTTCTTAAAAACCGCTTAACAGGTTATAGGAGATTTGAAAACACCTATACATGTGCTTTGTGCATTTGTTTAAATTAATCTCTATGACAAGTTCCTAAAAATAGAATTCCTGGTCAAAAGGTACGCATATTTTAAGATCTCTGATGTGCACAGCCAAATTTTCCTATGGAAAAATTGCATGGATTTATAATCCCATCTGCAGTGTGCAAGCGTGCCCATATTCCTAGTCTTTCACCTGCACCACGCATATCCACCCTTTTTAAACTTTGTTAGTTTGACAGATGAAAGGTGGTATATTCAATTTCTCATTTGCATTTATTTATCTGAATGCTAGAGAAACTGACATGGGTTTATCAGCCACTTGTATTCCCTCCTTGTCAACTGCTCATCCTTGTCATTTGTCCTTTTCACATCTGTTGGTGTCTGTTTCTGTGCTGTGGTGATTTCAGAGACCTCTTTGTTTGTAAAGGGTATTAACCTTTGGTCTATCAAATGAGTTACAAATATTTTGTTCCAGTTTGTCACTTACCTTTCTATTATGTTTATGATATATTTATATTTTTGTTTATGGTATGTTTCTGTCTGTATTTATGTTGCATTTCTGTTTATGTTATGTTTATGTTTATGATTTTTTTAGCTATACCAGAAATTTCTAGAAAGGCTCATCTAAAGATTTTTTTTCTTTATGGCTTTTGCCTTTCAAATTATGCTTAGAATGTCTTCACAGCAAGATTATTCAGCACTCAATTCAACTTGCTACATAGCGTGAGGCAAGAATTCTTTTTCACCAAATGCTTAAGCAATTACCTAAGCATATTTGTTTACACTGTTTCTCCTTTTCCCAACGATTTGTGTCGCACACTAAATGCTTCCATGCCCTTTTGTTTGTTTGTGATCTTTCTATTCTGCTCTGTTATTCTATCTATTCTTCACCAACATGGTGTTTCAATTACTGCACCTCTGTAATCTGTTTTCTTACCTGATATTCTTCCAAATGAAATTTGGAAACATTAAGTCCAGTTTTAAGTAAATAGTTCCTTGGAATTTTTATTAGACTTGCATTAAACTTGAAATTAATTTTGGATAGGAGAATTGATATCTTTGTAGTACTGACTTTTTATCTAGGGATATGATCTGATTCTCAATTTACTCAACTTCTTTTATTATATATTGTCATCTTCATATAGAGCCTACATAGTCATTGAGTTTGTTCCTCATTAAGCTCAAATTTTTTGTTGGTATTGTGAATGTGAATCTTTCTTTCAGTAGATTTTCTCAATAGTTGCTGCCATCTTACTGTTCTCCTGACAATTCTCCTAATTTCTGTCTGTTCTCTTCAGGTGCTCAAGCAAGTCAGTCGCACGCAATGTCAATTTTGTCTCCTCCTTCCTAAAATGAATGACCTATTTCTTTTTGTTGACATTGAAATGGTTAGAACATACGGAACAATGTCAGATGACACAGTGAACGTGATCATGGTGAGTCTTTTCCTGCCTCTGTCAAAAGGACTGCCTCGCGTCTCACTCATCACCTTCACCTGTACTGGGTCACAGAGTGCTTCGCTAACCTATAATCAATAAGTCATGGGCCCTCTTCCCAGATGAATGCTCTTGTGAACATCTTTGAGAAACACAGGTTCAATTTCTGAGATAAAGAAAGTTTCTGAAATCACAAAGTTGGATGCTGCCTATTGGTTTGACAGATTTTCTTTATGACATTAAGGAAACTCCTTTCTATTTGCAATACGCTACTTGTTCTTATCAATCATCAATAGATAATATTGAACTTTATCAAATGCTTTTCAGCATTGACTGCAATCATCTTTGTGAATTTTACCTATTTGATATGATGAATATTGCTAATATTTTCCTAATGTTGAACTCTTCACATTCGTGTAAAAAAGTCAGCTTGGCTATCATGACTTCTTATTTTAATGTGGTTAGATTTCATTAGCTCCTTTCCTCCTTCTCCACCTAATTTTTGTCAGTTTTATCATGTCTACATTTTCAGTATATGACATTTACATTCTTTATTATTACCCTAACCCTTCCACTTGTTTTCATTTTGGCTCAAAGTTTAAATATGATCACAAATCAGTCCTTTTGTTGTGGTTTCCCCAGTTATCTCCTAGTTAGCTAAAGTTCATCCCTAGGAGTTTTCTCAAGATGGAATCCTAGGAACCATATTACCTTAGTTCCTGAATATACATAACTGGTTGTTTGTAGCCTTTATGCTTGGAGGAAGCTCGGCTGAACGTAAAATCCTAGGGTGTCCCTGTCTTTCCTTGATGGCCTTAGATATGGTGCTTTACTGTCTTTGCCTATTGAATGTTGTTTTGGAGAAATTGAAGCCACTTTGATTTATTTTCTGCATTAAATGACTTAATGTTGTTTTTTCTTTTCAAGGCATTGGAAGGAGGTATGACTACCCAAAGAACTCTTTCTTTATCTCTAAAGTACAAAAGCTATACTAGAATATGTCTCAGGGCTGACCAATCTAGGTCAATTTTTCTTGACCTATCATGGACTTTTTCATTATGTATATTCAAGTACGATTTAATTTCAGTGCAGCTGTATTAAGCTATTATACGTTTGTTTTATTTCACTATTTTAGTTGTCTGTCTCAGACTCCAATTATGCAAATGTTGGGTCTCCTTTCCCTCACTTCTATATTTGTAATTTTCTCTTTATTCCTTTATAACTTTTTCTTTATTTCCATTTCATTTTGCTTACTTTTATCATTTCTGTCCTCTATGCCCCTGTGTTCTCCACATGTCCATTCTGCCCTGTGTTCCTTCCAATGTCATGTTTTCTTCTCTTTCTTTCCTGAGTCCTACCAGCTCATAGTTCATCTCCACCCATCTCATCATCCCTTGAGTTCTTTCATTTCTGCTTTGCATTCTGACTGCTCTGTTTATTAAAAAAAAAAAAAAATAACTCGCAGTAAAACATTTCATCTCATCTGCTCCTTGGCAAAATTTTTCTGGTGGGTGTATATCCTCTTCAATTGGTAAGTTTTGATTTGTATTTTCTCTCCTTTTTTGTATGATTTTTTAATTAATGCTATGCCATTTTTTATTACTATTCACTTAATGAGTTAGATTTTCCTAGACCAGCTATTTCCTTTGTTCCCACCACAGAGGCAGTCTGACTCCTAAAACATGCTCATCTGTGCGATTCTTATATAGCTCCACCTTCTCTGCTTCTCTGAACCAAGCCAGTTCTTCTAGGAGGGTTCTGTTCTCAACTTGAACCTGTCTCCAAAGTTCCCATATCCATTGTTACAAACAAGGGAGATAACTTGTATTTCATGGTAAAACCTCAATTTTAGGAACTGTATTTTGAAACTATTATGAAAATTTTCAAACACATACAAAAGCAAAGAGAATAAATAATAAAAACCCATTTACTCATCACCTGTCTTAAATAATTATCAACATTCTTCCACTAGGAAGCATATTTTTACTGGGCTTTCTGAGATCTGCTGCCTCTATGATCTTTCATCATTCTTCATGTACCTTCTCTTCACTTACTGCTGAGTGGCCTCTACCCAATCTCAATTGTCTTTGGGCAGCCCTTACATATATTTTGAAGTCTGTGGCTTTTATTTGTTTCCAGCTTTTCTGAAAATGAATTTTGTGGGTTTGAATGATTTCCAAGAGAAAAGGGAGAAAATGCTGACTTGTGCAGCCATGTTCATACTGGAAGTCCCTAAAATATTTTTTAAATTTCCAAGTGGTTGGACTTTTTGTTTAAAGTTTTGTTATTAATTTCTCATTTTATTGCATTTTAATCTGTCTTGTATGGTTTCTGCTTTTGGTAAGTTATTACCACAGTAATATGTGATCAAATTTTGTATATGTTCTGTGGACATTAGGAAAAAATGTATTCTCTATTTTTTTTGTTATTTTTTATTCTGTATTTTAAAGCTTCAACATTAGCTTTGCATAAAGCTATAACTTTAGCTTCATGTTGCTTAAAAATATTTACCTTGTTATTCAGATCTTTCATTTCCTTATTTATTTATTACCTGCTTGATTAGTGAAGGAGAAAAATATATTAAAATCTCCACTGTAACTTTACTTTCTGTCATTTTGTGCTTTTATCTGTGTGAAATATGAGTTTATCTATTCTTATCGATTTTTAAGTATTTGTAACCTATACTATCCTATACATAAATATTTGGCAGTCTTTACATAGACATAGGTATCTTTTATTATATAAAACATTATTCTGTTTTCTTTGCCTTTTACTTTAAATTCTTTTTCCCTTCTGTTTACACTTACTTTATTTTGTTCACCAAAATATTGGTTTCCAAAATATTTATTTTTTAGCCATTGAAAGTTGTATTGTTTTAGATGTCTTTTCAAGATTGTATAATGAATTTTGACTTTTGATATCATCTAAGAATGCTTATCACTTAATAGAAGAGTTTAATCCATGTTTATTTATTAGGAAAATTAATGTTTTATTCTTTTTCTTCTGTTTTTCTTACACCTTCTGTTTTTAATGCTTTCTCACTGCATCTTCTGTTTTCTATATTTTGCTGTTCAGATTATGAGTTGTTTTTCTCCCCCATGCTAGTGATTTCCCAAACATGTTTTTTCTCTACCCCCTGTGTACTCCAGTCTCTCCATAATGGCTAATTTTCAAAGACCCCATGTTGTTGGTGATGGTTTTCTTCTATTTACTTATCCTTAAAGGACCAGCATTTCTTCCAGGTCTAATTTTTCCCCCAGAAATAGTTCGAACGCATTGTGCTTGGACAGCCTATTTCCACTTGGATGCCTTCGGAGACCTCCTCAGAGAGGTCAAGTGGGAGGGCTGGGTGCCAATTCAGCATCCGCATCTGAGGGAGCAGCAAGGGGGCCAGGGCCACGGGCCACCCTGGCAGAAGTCCTCATTCTTGCTTGGTTTGTCTCATTTTTTGGCAAGGCCACAGGACCACATGCCAGACCTAATGTGTCGGACCTTCTTCCTGGTACACAAATAGTTCTGTCTCGTTGCCCAGCCTCACACGCCCAACTAGCAAGTCAATGAAGAACTTGCTGCCTGAGGATCGCTGCTGAGGCCTGTGCCTCATCTCTGAGCAGCTGGGTCTCCAAGCACAACTCACCAGGCAGCCCCCATGGAGCAGAGACAGCTCCTGCCACCCTTGTGAACCTACCCATCAGAGCACTCGCCAAAGGCTTTCAGCCAGCAGTGTCTCCTGAAAGCCCAGGCCACCCACTGCCCCAGCAAGCCCCAACTCCCTCTCAGCCAGTCCTCTTCAAGGAGCACCAAGGGCCTTTCCTATGTGTCTAAGAGCCTGTGCTCACCTCTTGTTTCCTCTTCTTCAAACCTGGGAGGTAACCATGCAGTGAGAATCTCCCCCACTTATCCCCCAGAATTAATGCTGCCAGATTTAGTAAGTGAAAACACGGATCACCCAGTTACATGTGAATTTCATATAAATAACAAATAATGTTTAGATGAATATGTCCCATGCAACATTTGAAGCATGCTAATATTAAAAAAGTATGCACTGTTTATCTGAAATTCTAATGTAACTGGGCATTCTGAATTTTATCTGGCCACCTCATCCAGGAAACTATAGAATCCCTTTGAGGAGTAATTTTTGAGTCTCCTCTGGTTATCTTTTAAAAAAGTAGTCCACTTTTAAAAATCTTAGTTATATTTGTAGAATTTCCTCAAACTACCACAATTTGGCTGACTCTTCCCTTCTTTTTCCCATAGAAATAGGGTTTACACTTTCCTATTTGTAGGTAATTTCTGTCCCAATTTCAGGGGTGGGAGGTCAGAGGTACATTCTCAAACTTTCCTTTTTATTTTAATACAAATTTTCTATTATAGGAAAGTTCAAATAATGCTGAAAGAGACAGAACAGTGCAATAAATCCCTAAGTACCCATCTCCAAGCTTTAACAATTTTCAATGTCTTGCCATTTTAATAATTTTTAATATTTTGAAAACCTGTCAAAGGGCCACCCACACCATCTATCTTGGTCCTGACTTTTGGGGGGGGCATTTTAATGCAAATCATTTCATCTACAAATACTTCAGTATTTTTAAGCATTCTCCCAAAAATACTTGCTTGGTTATCCCAGCCCACACTGACTTCCTGCTCTAAATCAGTGGGTGACCTTTCTCCCCCAGTTAGTTCATCAGGATTCATCACCCTCAGCACCAAATGAGGACACAAACAGAAATATATATACATATATATGTTCATTCTCTTTCTGTTGTATCACCTGCCTGTCGCACGTGCCCAGTGACTGTTGGACTGAAGGGAACAGTTCCAGAGAGAGGGACTCACCTTTAGGGTGTCAAAACCCTTCTCCAGGTAGGAGCCACACTTTTCACTCTCCCCTATAGAGGCAAAGAATTTGCTCCACCAATCGATGAACTCCTCTTCCTGAGTGAGTAGAAAGAGACCATAAGAAACAGAACAGCCAAGCAAGGTCCTTCTGAATCCAGTACCTCCCACAGCTGCGGGGCTGGCCTGGACTTCAAGGCTTTCCTGAAGGTGAGTTTAGGGGAGCAGAGAGCTGAAACCTCTGCCTCTCCAGGGGCAAAGATTGCGCAGACTGGAGGACAAGGTCTAGCACTTGCTTGGTGTTGAAAGGCAGAGGCTCTAGCTCTGGCTATGCCCCCTAGTCACGGGTACTTCTGTCAAGCTCCTGGGCCTCCCTTTTCCTTTCTTTGAAGTGGGTATAATCATCTTGGTACTCCCTGCATGCCGGGAATATACTGAGGCTAAAATCAGAGGGAATCTAGGGTAACTCTTTGGGGAAAATGTCAATAATGTATTATTTGTGACTAAAATGCAGTAGACTCAGGAAAACCCAGACCCAAAAGAACTATCCTGGCCACCCGCCACCCTACCCTGGCAATAAAGGAAGCACTGGAAATCAGCACTCAGGCCACCCAAAGTCAAATCCAGGCAGAGTCCCTGAAAATCAACAAATGTATACTAAGTGCCCTTTATTCAAAAGATACTGCTAAATGTGGGAATTGGGTGAGAAGAAAGGAAGCTTGTGACAACACACTCTCTGTGTGACAACACACTTCCTTCCTCCAGTCACTCACACTTGCAGGTAGACAGGCCTGCTGTGGCAAAGCCTGGCCTCCCCACCTTTTACTCCTGTACATGGTGTGTCTTCAGGCCCTCTTAGCTCTGGTGTCTAGAATGCTCCTCCAGCTGTGTCCCATCTAGACAATGTGTCCTGTCACCTAGGGAGTCAGCGAGCTCCCTGAAAGTAGGATGGTCACTCCTCCCCAGGACTCCCCCAAACCCACCAGAGCTGGGCACTCAGCCTGTGCCTGTCCATACCATTAAAATTCATTCAGTGTAGAGGGAAGAGCCAAGAACAAGATGTCAGGAGTGCCCGTTCTGGCTAGAAGACCTCCCAGGAGCCTGCTCTAATTCTATAAATGAACTGAATGTCTGTCACTGAGTTTCTGAAAATGCTGGTGGCTCTCTTTAAACCAATGCTAAGTCCTTTAAGCTCTGGCTTACTAAGGGTGAACACAAGCTGAAGCCAGGCTGAGGGTACCTAAACAGGCACCCTGGGGAAAGGGTAGGATGAGGCTCTTGAGTCTCCACCCACTCTGGAAGTGTGGTCCTCACACCCTTTGTATGGCCAGATGTGGTCCCCAGGCACATCGTGCAAGGAATTTATACCAGGTGAGGCTGAGTCTGCAGCCAGGCCTACCTGACCGACTTACCCGGAGGCTCTTCTGCAGCCAGGAGAGGGGAACAGAGGTCAAGAGGGTTAAGATACAGTGTGGCAGAGCTTTCTGACTTGTAACCTCTCCAGAAAAAGCCAGCCTAGAGCAAGGCAGACTCTAAGCCCTAACGTTTGAGTTCAATTTAAAGAAAAAAATGCTATGGATGAAATCATGTATACAGACATACATGTCAAACTCACACAACGAATGACACACAAAGTACATTTACAGTCATGCCCAAGGGAGATGTATCTGCTGAAAGACACACATACTCCCACAAAGACACACAAAGACACACACCAACACACAGGCAAACATGTACACTTAGGTAGAAATGGTTAAAATGAAATTAAATTTAGCTGTTTAATTCCTCCTAAATCCTCACTTTCTTCCCAGCCCAGATACTTAAAGATTTGAGTTTATAACTCAGGCTCAGAGTCAAGCACAAACAGACAACCAATCAGTGAGTTTTACATACAGAAAAGACAGGAACACAAGTATTGTGGGAAAGGTATTACACTTCCTTCAGTCTTAAAAAATCCAAATACATTTTAAAAAGAATAGGAGACATAAAGTCTGAATAATACCATTAACAGCTACAACTAAATAGACAAACATTATGTACACTGAAAATAGAAAATATACCTTCTTTCCCAGCATGCTTGGAGCACTTAGAAAAAATAAAAAGCCACAAAGCAAATCTCAATAAAGTCCCAGAAATAAAACTCCTATCAGTCACATTCTCTGGCCACATTGCAACAACACTAGAAACAAGTGAAAAATTATTAAATTAAAATCCCAACCTTTCGGAAATTTAAAGGCACATTCTTAAAACCCTCCTGGGTCAAAGAGAAAACCAAAACTAAAATAAGAGATACTTAAGAAAATACCAACAAGGAGAGGCATATGCCCCAAAATTTATGGATTGTAGCCAAGCCTGTACTCAAAGGAAAATTCAATGTTAAATGTTTTCACTTTTACACAAAAAGAATGAAAATAAATAATATGATAATTCAAGAAATTGAAAAGAGCAAGAAGACCAAAGAAAATTTTAAGTGTAAATGAACATATTTAAAAGGAGAATATTATAATTGATAATTAAACCCCAGAGCAAGCTTTCAAAAGACCATTAAAACAGAAAAACATTTATCAAATCTAATTTTTAAAAGTAATTACACCATTAGGAATGAGAAAGATCAAATAAAAAGAATAAAAATATTAAGAGATTTACTAGGCCTAAATCAATGACGAAATCTTGGAAAACCTAGATGAAGTAGATGATTTTGGACAAAAACATAAATTGCCAAAATTGATTCAAACACTATAGAAAACATGAAGAGATTGATAACCCTGAAAGAAAGTGGAAAAGGTGTCAAAGAAGTACCTCCAGAAAAGACATCAGGCCAAGATAGTTTCTTTGGGGGAAAGTTCTATCACTCTTTCAAAGAATGAATCATTCTTTGTTCCACAACACAGAAAAAGATGAAAATTTTCCCCATTCTTTTACGAAGCAAAGCCTAACACACACACACACACACACACACACACACACACACACACACACACACGGATTACTCTCATTGCTGAATAGAGATATAAAGATACTAAATAAAATATTAACAAGCAGATGGCAGCAGCAGATCTGGCATGGTCAAGCTGGGTTATTCTAGAAAGCATGAATGGTTCATTACTCAATGAATAAGGAGGGAAAACCCACATGATCGTCTACAGCAGAGGTTTGAAAAGTATGGCCAGCTGGCCGGCCACCTAGTTTTGTAATTTAAATATCAATATATTCTGTGGATGCTTTTCAGCTACAACTGCAGAGTTGAGTAGTTGCAACAGAGACCTTATGTCCCCCAAGCCTAAATTATATCCTATCTGGCCCTTTACGAGTTTGCCAACAAGGGCTGGCAAAACAAAAACAAAAACAAAAAAGTGGGTTAGAATTTTTCATTTATTCCTGAATGAAGCTCTCAGAGGATTAGAAATATAAGGAAGCTTTCTTAGCATTATAAAGAATATTTTAAAGCAATAGTCAGAATTGTGCTTAATACTGCTACAGTACCAGGCGATGCGGACATAAAGAAGATCTATCACTTCTTGTATTATTCTGAATGGAGCCAGAGTCCATTCTACTATGTGAAGTATCACAAGAATGGAAGAACCAGCACCACATGTACTCACCATCAAATTGGTACTAATTGATCAACACTTATGTGCACATATGATAGTAACACTCATCGGGTGTCAGGCAGGTGGGAAGGGGAGGAGGGGATGGGTATATTCACACCTAATGGGTGTGGTGCACACTGTCTGGGGGATGGACACACTTGAAGCTCTGACACAGGTAGTGCAAAGGCAATATATGTAACCTAAACGTTTGTACCCCTGTAATATTCTGAAATTAAAAAAATAAAATTTCAAAATTTCAAAAATTTAAAAAAAAAGAAGCAGTCAGACAGGGTGAAGGCAGCCAGGACTCAGGCCCCAGGCTGCTGGAGTCCAATCTTGCCACTACCAGATGTGTGACCTTGGGCAACTACTTAATCTCTCTAGGCCTCAGTTGTCTTACCTGTAAAGGAAAAATAATAGCACCAATTTGATAGAGTTATTTTGAGGAATAAATGAGTCAATAGGCATAAAGTGCTTAGAACCATACCTATCACATAAATGCAACATGTTTATTGCTATTACTGTAAGAGTATTGTTGTTGTTGTTGTTATGTGGATGAGGTGAGCATCTTGGCCAAGGGCTGACTCCCACAAACCACTGGTAGGAACATGGATGGCCACAGTCTTTCCAGAAGACAAACAGGCTGCATGTGTCCATGGCCTTAAAAATGTGCACACATCTTGACCCAACAATCTTATTCTAGAAATCTTCCAAAGAAAGTAATCATGGATATGCATAAAGATTCAATTTCATTTAAAACAGTGAAAAATTGGGAACAATTTAAGTGTCCAATAATAAGGAATTGTTTGGGGGATAAACTGTACATCTGTATGATTAAATGTTATGCAACATATATATTTATCAACATGAAAAGTTATTTACAACTGATGAGATTTATAAAGGGTTAAAAAATGAATAATGTGATTCTCATTGGAATAAAAGAACTAATCCCTAGTTGTTCACAGTGAGTACCTTTGAATGGTAAGATTATACATGTTTTATTCCTTTCATTTTTGTGTGTTGCTCAGAAATTTCTTATTTTTCATTGTATGCATGTATTCCTTGCATAACTTTAAAAATTGAAAATTTTTCAAAATAAAGAAACAGCAGGTGTTTTCAAAAGAAACCACCAAGAAAGTAAAAGGACAACTCACAGATTGGGAGAGAACACTTGCAAATCATATGTCTGATATGGGATTTGTGTCCAGAATACGTAGAGAACTCACAACTGAGTAATAAAAAGACAAATAACCCAATTCTAAAATGGGCAATGGATTTAAACAGACATCCCTCCAAACAAGAGATACAAATGGCCTATAAGCACATGAAAAGATGCGCAACATTATTAGCCAAATCAAAAAGCACACCCCCCACTAGGATGGCTATAATCAAAAAGTCAGACAATAACAAGCGTTGATGAAGATGCGAAGAAACTGGAACCCTGTACACCGCTACCGGAGATGGACAATGGCACAGGTGCTTTGAAAAACAGTCTGGCAGTTCCTCAGAAGGTCAAACAGAGTTATCGTATGACCCAGCAATTCCATGCCTAGAGAAATAAAAACTTTTGTCCACACAAAAACTTGTACATGAATGTTCAAAGCAGCATTATTCATAATAGCCAAAAAGTGGAAACACTCAAATATGCATCAACTGATGAATGGACAGAGAACATGTAAGGTAGCCTTACGATGGCATATTATTAATATTTGGTAATAAAGAGGAATGAAGAACTTATATGTGTTACCACATGGATGAAGCTTGAAAACATTATGCAAAGCAAAGAAATTAATTGTAGAAGAGCACATATCATATGATTCCATTTGTATGAAATTGTTGAGAATGGGCAAATCTCAGGGTTTCTTTTTGGAGTGATGAAAATATTCTAAAATGGATTATGGTGATGGTTGCACAACCCTGTTAATATACTAAAAAAAATTGAATTGTGTACTTTAAATAAGAACTTGCATTTATATGGATTATCTCAATAAAGATGTTAAAATAAAAAAGAACGAATGATCAAATACAAGCATGAAACATCAAACCACAGAATAAAAGCAGAAATTGCAAGTGTTTATTTCTAAGGAAATAAGAGTTAAATTCTTTTTTTCAATGGCACAAGCAATGGACCACCAAAGAGGACCTACATCTTATCACACTCGGTTTTCCCCAAAAGACTCTGGGCTGCGATTCCCTCCCCCTTCAAAGTTCCAGGTGACTCTGGTGGCTGGTTCTCTGGGAGCAGACACACGGGGGCTAGGAAGAAGGGCCAGTGACCCTCCCAACCTCCTGGTCCCACCAGCTAGCCTGCTGCCCCATGACTTTTAATCCCATTTTCTTCCTGCCTCTCACAGGTAAACCCTCTTCTAATCAATCAGCTGCATCTTTGAGAATTATAATTATAATTATATACGTGGCAGAATCATAATTTACACATTAACTTTTTTTTTTTTGCCTGTAAAATTCTGTATTTACCCCTTTGCTCTTCCCTACTTCAAAACTCTCTTGCACTTCTCTTGCTCCATGGCACTCCTGGCCAACCCAACCTGGGGTCAAATCCAGCTCTCCCCTGCTGCACATCAGCACCTGCTACACAACCACGTTGCCAGAGGAAAGCACGGGCCCAGCTGCCTGCTCCTGCCACAGCCAAGTTCCTGACACAGCCTCAAGGGGCCCAATGCCGTCCATCAGTCCACTCCATCTCGTTTTCCTGGCCCACCTCTCCATAGACTTCTAATACCGCCCCCCTAGCCTCACTCTCAGCCAGTGACCTGCTTCCTCTTTCTCTTAGAAAACAGAAGCATCCGAAGAGACCTTCCATGAGCTTCCACCAGCACTGCGCATGTGCTGCCTTCCCTCCTCCTCCCTGCGGATGATTCGCTCACACCTGACCCCAGGCCAACCCTGCACTCGTGCCCTGGACTCCAGCCTCTGGTCCATTCAGGGCCGGCATTCCATGATTCTCTCCACTTTCTCCTGCATCGTCAAACCTCTAACTGGGCCGGTCCCATCAGCTTTCAAACATGGGACTCCAGTTCCCCACCATTAAAAAAATATATACATGCATACACACACACACACACACATACACACACACACGCATACACACACATGTATCTGACCACACTTTCCCTTTTGGCTTCCACCTTATTATCTTCTCCCCCTTACAGAAAAATTTCTAGAAAGAGTTGTCTACACTTGTCTCTAATTTGTGTCTTTTCCATTCTCTCTCCTCCCCAAAACATACTTGTCAGGGTCGCCAATGACACAGGTGTCAAAAATAAATCTAATAGCAGTATGTGACAAAGGTGGTCACTCCTGTGTCCTCCCCTTGCCTTGAAGAGCTCCCCACTATCCTGAACACCATAGTGTGGTCCTCCCACCTCACTGGCCACACCTTCTCATCTTCTCTGTGGATTCCTCCCTGCCACTGGTGCTTTGATCATCTGAGTGCCCCAGGACCCAGTGCTTGGACCTCTTTTCCTGTCTATCCACTCTCACTCCGTTGAAGTTCTCCTTGGGTATCACATCTTTAAATAACATATTTGTCGATGGGTCCCACATTGAGCCTTCTCCAGCCTGGATGAACTCCTGAACTCCAGCTGCCTATGTGACACCTCCCAGTGGACATCTGCTAAGCTTCTCAAATGTACCATGTCCAGATTCCTATTCCTGAACATCCCCTGCCCAGACTTCTCCTCACACTGTCTTCCTCACATAAATAAATGGCAACTTCTTCCTTCCAAATGCTCGAGCCAAAAACTTTATAGTCACTTTTGACTCCTCTTCCTCATGCCCTATGTCCGATCCATCAGTAACTCCTGTTGGCTCCACCTTCAGTACTGATTCAGAATCAGACCCCTTCTCCCTATCACTGCCGCCCGGTCCAGCCCCTCCCACCCCACACTGGATTCCTGCAGCAGTCTCCTCCCTGGCCTCCCTGCTTCACCCTCGCCACCCTCTGCCCCAGATACATTCCCAGCCCTACAGCCATGGACATGAGATCATGTCACCCTCTTGCAAATCCCTCCAATTATTTGTCAGTTCACCCCAAATAAAGCTAAAGTCCTTACAACACCCTCTAAAGTCTCTCGTGACCAGACCCCCACACCTCCTTGTCCTCACATCCTCCTGCTTTCTTCCTCATTCACACACTCATTCCTCATTCCTCCAGCTACATTGGCCTTCCTGGTCCTGAACACTTCCAGCACCTTCATGCCCTTCCCCTGGCAGGAACTCTGTTCCTCCTGATGGGTCCCTGGGCCACGTCCTTACCGCCTTCAAGTCTTGATTCCAGTGCAACCTCTCAGTCTTACCCTCATTATTCACCATATTTTAAATCACATCCCCCCTCCCAGCAATTCCTATGCCCCCGTCCTTGCTTTTTCTCCATAGCAATTATCCCCATCTGACATTCCATAGATTTTTCTTAGGCATTTGTTTATTATGTCTCCTTCCCCATGAGGACAGAGCCCTTTATCTTTTGTAACACTCATATCCCCAATATTTAGAACACTGCTTGGCACATATTTGCCATTCAGTCAATATTTGATGGCTATATGCATGCCTAAACAGCAGAGTGGGTAGGAGGGCTGATCCTCGGCTTATACGTTTGCAAAGACAGATGATGTGCCATTAAAAAAAAAAATAGGTTTAAAAGAATGTTTCATCCACCTAGTTTTTCCCCATCATAGGCAAAGGAGATGAAAGTGCACAAAGGGTGAGGAAGAAATAACTAGAGACTTGCGGTGGTTCCATAAGGCATCCCACACCCTGCCCCCCAGCTTAACTCCTGAGTGTTTACAGAAGAGACCCCTCCCTAACTCTGGGGATCCGGTAAACAGCAGCCACCCAGAATGTGCCAGAGGAACTGGGAGGTTGCACTGAAGATAACTGAAGATAATTGAAGATGGCTGCATGGGCATCATGGGAGAGAGAGCCTAAGGGAGCCCTTGGCATTTCCTGCGACCCCAGAATGTCATGGAAGAGCCGTTCAATTGTATCACACCCCCCCCCAGAAGGTCTTGAAAGTTGAGAGAGAAAGAGAGAGCACGCCAGGAAACGTGGAAGGATCTTGGGGCTGAGATGAGAAGAGGCTGTCAGCAATGAAATGTGTTTCTAGGATGCAATATGGTCTGTGCACCCAGAAATCAGTAGGTCTACAAATGCTAGGGTGGACATGTACTGGTGACCAGAGATCCTTTCCTGTAGAGGTCGTGACATTATGGAAGCCCAACCCAGGATTTAGCTGCCTCTCGGGGGTGAGGAGGAGGGAAAAAGCCCAAACTGACTAAGTTTAAACCTGACATGTTGAAGATTACCCAGACTTTTCTGTCATCAGGAAAAATGTGAGCTCACAGGAGAGATAAAGTTAACTTACAGAAAATTAAAGTTATATTTTTAACACACTCATGGATGTGACTTGAAAATATCATTCCTGCTATTTCACTAATCTGGCTTCTGATGGAGTTATTTCAAGCCCGCTTCTTCCTTCTCTTCCCCAGGAAGTCCAAGAATAAGTTAGCACACCCATAAGAACGAGCCCCGCAAAAAACAGGACAGCTCTTCCATGTCTTAATCCAGACGTGCCAAAGCCAACTAACCCTCTGATCTTAGCGGAATCCCATACTCCAAAGCTCCAAAAGGGAAATGGTGGTATGTTCTCTAATTCCAAGTGTGTTTTTTTACTTCATTTTGCAATAGCTAAGCCTCCAGTCTTGGAACATGGCAAGGAGGAGAAAGAAATGCAAAAGGATTGATTTTTGAAGTGTCATCTCAGGCTTTAACAAGAAGTCTGGCCATTAAAACTTTATTCCCCCATGGCCAAGGTTCAAGGCCGTTCATTGTTCAGTCAGCCAATCCAGTTAGTCTGATCAAGGCACGAACTGGAAGCCTCTCCAATTTCAGCTAATAGCCAACATGCAATTCTTGAGCAACCAGAGCAATGTAACAGAGACATGTTTCTCCAGTTGATCCAGTCTAATGGACATCTTAATCCCTCTGAAGACCCAAATCAATATGGTACATTCCAAACATTTAATCTATTATCTATCATTCAGTGGGCCTAACACATTTCATGAATATGGATAACAAAACTGGCAACAATAATTCTAACTCTTCCTTTCTGTGAAGTCAGGAAGAGGGGGTTGGGGGAAGGGACACAACTTGTGTTCTCTCCCCAGGATGACCACTTGAATCAAAGAGGGAAGTTTCTGGTCAATCTCATTTATCTCCAAGGTCATAATGTTAAACTTTGGGTCACTATATAGAACTATACGCTCAACTCTTTAAAAGGCACTCCATTATTTTTTATGATTTTAAGCAGGCCTGCATTGCCTGTGTCAACTCAGAGGTAGACATCCTAGACTGTGTTGAAAGTAATTTCTCTCATAGCACAAATCATTTTCGTCAAGATAATAATAATAAGATCACTCAACACGGGGGTTACTGTGAGGTTCTGAGTTCAAGTCTGTAGACATATTCTGTAACCTGTAAAGTTTACCATGATAAATGCTTTTGTTAATATTGCAACATCATCACTTTGATCCCTAATATTGCTACCCCATACCTCAACATCTGCATAACTGGAATAATGATATTATATGATGATTCCTCTAATTCTTTAATGTCCTGAGGTTTAAGAAACTGAGACTATTTGCTCATGCACACACAAATACAAACATCTATGTAACATAAAAGTACTCATGCCTCATGTAGACCAGACAAACCGCCAGATGTGCAAATACATTGACTTCAAACCTACCCTAGATCATGCATACTAAACCACTCACATCCGCCAAAACTGTGCAGACATATGCCCACAGCCAGCTACCATGTTGATTCAGCAGAACTCTACATACCCATAATAAAAATCCCTTAATTATTTCCACAAGTGGAACATTGGGCTTTCAACCTCTTGTTGACACTCCCTGTAGTCCAACCTCCTTGCCTGTCAAAGGGACCATTACTGTGCTTACTCTGACTTCAAACTGGATCAACAGAGGTGGGAGGGAAGGGAAGACCTTTAACCAAAGTACTGAATTGCTCCCAAACGCCTAGTGAATAAGTCCCCCTAAAATCTAGGAAAGTCAAGCAGATAGTGAGGGGACCTGATCATTTGACTCTTGGCCTGTTCCAGATAGGGAACCCACATGGGGTGGGGGACCTTGGGGAACCTCAGCTTGCTGGGTCTTTCCCAACTCAGGAGCCTACGATGGACACTTGGGCCATGACTTGGTTCTCCTGGGGCAGCGTGACCACATATACCCATGTGGAAAGCCTGCAGGAATGGCATCTATCCAGTAGGTTGAATGAAAGAAGATTCCATCAGAGTCTTCAAAACTGTTCAGGAAGCAATGAAACATCACTAATTCAAAATCTATGATGATTCCGATAGGGCCTGGGCAAAAGCGTACCCTACCCTCCATTCTGCTTATGTAGACAGTTTTGCTTAACAAGAGTTCCAACAATCTACTTAAGATAAAAACTATTTTTGAAGGCCTTCCCAGAACTTCAGAAGCATTCATCAAACTACAGACACTAATATTATCCATCTTAAATTCAATTTAAAAAGGATTAGGGGGGAGCCTACTATGTGCCAAAGTCAATCTATTTTCTAGTTACTATGTGCATTTTCATACACAAAATCGCATTACTTCTGAAATATTTTATGTTTTGAACTTGTTACTAGTTCACTCCGATTTCCCCAAGCCTCAGTTATTGCAAAGAAGAGTTAAAGACACTCGGTGGCTCAATAAGCTTCACCAAGCAGGGGGGTGGGGTGCTCAGCAGTAAGTGCTGCACCAAGTTCTAAGTACTGTTTTGGCCCAAACTAGGGGGTAAATGGTGGCAGGACCAATAGGGATAGCAAGGCATTAAGTTAGACCTCAGAGAGAACTTCCAATGCTATAGATTTCCAAGAGAAGCTTAGAATATCCCTCTAGGAAGAGATGAGCATTTTTCTCTGGATGGGAAAGCAGATCCCTCATGGACCAGGAGAAAAACCTCTCGGGGAATGGGGTAGGGGGGTGTCATGGTGAGGTGGGGCAGAGGCAAGGAGGGCTGCTTGGAGGGAGCTGGGGCCTCCTCCTCCCTGATGGGGCCCTGGAGTTTGCCAGACAAGTTTCACCCCAGGCTGTCCCCCCTGCAGTGTGCATCGAGGGAGGAGGGGTGCACCCCCGAGGAGACCACAGGAATGCCAAGCAGGGGAAAGGCGCCCTGAGCCAAGGGCTCCAGCAACAAGGATCCAATATCGGAGGGTGACTCCAGCCCCCGTAACAGGAGAGACCGTGAAGTATGTGCTCTGCTTCCCAACCAGCAAACACAGCAAATAACCAATTACTCCAAATAGCTAACAGATTTCGGCTCTGATTTCCCTCCCCTCACCTCCCCTGTGCCTTCACTTGTCATTTGATGGGCGATTTGTATTTGCTCTGAGAAAATGAGAGAAAGAATGAGTCACAAAGGAAGGTCCAGATTACACCAGTGACGGGCATCAAACCTCCCTAATCAGAACTAATGGGAGAGGGGGGAGGCCAGGCTGCGCTGGCAACACATCTGAACAGGAGATGTTTTTAAAGAAGTACAGTTTTGTGACTTTCAAGCACATACAGTAATTCTTGTTAAACCAATATTGCCAAATACATGTCCTTAGGAAACCTTCTTTAAGGAGAAGATATGTATCTTCCTAATTAGCATATCTGATATGCACAAAAGTACAAGTAAAACCATGAATGTTGTTAAAGTTAAAATATTCCCCCTCAAACTCTCGAGTTCAGAGGTGCAACCATGAAGTTTGGAGACAAACTGCTTTGGACGCCTTCTGGAAATGCTTCCTCACTTGGGAGCCACACCCTGTAATTGATTCCTTTACTCAGAAAACCTTTGCTTCGAAATCTGGAGATAAATTGTTGTCAGTACTCATGAGCTGCAATAAGGCATCCCCCCTAAAAAAACTTGGAATTAAGGGAAATAGGGCTGCCTTTGGAGAATTAGACCATGAAGTAACTATACAGTCGGTCAGTGCAAGGAGAGGCAAAATCACCTCAACAGGGAGGAATGTCTCCTACTCTAAGCCTTAGCCATAAGTGGGAAGGATGTATTAAGCTAGAGAAAGAATACATCAGTGGAGAAAGGCATTGATCAGCCCTGGAAGAACAGGCAAAGAGGAGTAAGGGTGGAACATTGGCAGGTGTCCACACCAGCATCAGCAAGGAGAGGGTGCCTAGACTTAGGGACTAAAGCTGTCCCTACCGTTGGAGATGGATGCATCAGTCCACTTTGGTCAACTGCCACTAACTTTCGAATTACAGATCTAATTCTCCACATTCTGATTTCTCACTCATCTCCAATAACAGTTTGCCTTTCCAATTGCAGAGCCTATAGAAAGACCATGGGCTGGACCAGCGTCCAAGGTCACATGTCACAGGCTGGTATATTTCTCACTGTAAATTTATGCATCCAGCCCTAAGAAAATTGACCCATTCAGTATCTGAACCCACAAAGTTAAGAATTCACCAAGGCAAAACTGTAGAAACTTCTCTAAAGTAACACCCCATCTTGGTGGACCTGGTGGGAGGGTCAACTCTCCTTTACTTAAGAAACTCCTATATAGGAGTCCATAGGCAAGAACTGCAGCTCTGACCTAGCCTAGTTAACACCTGACTGCCCCAAAAAACACAGAAAACAAATTCTTAAGAACAGAAGAAAAGTCCCAGGTAATTGCCTCAGATCTTAATTTCCTTCTTACTTCTCTTACCATGCCGGGTTTTGAACTGGCAAGGTGAAACTATTAACAAATCTAAACTATTTCCTTCTTCATTTCAACTGAGTTTCAATTAGAAGCGGCCATAAATTAACGGAAGAATCTACGTGCGTTCCCAGCACTTGATAAGCAAAGACTTTCCTCTATAAGGATGAACAAAAGAGAGAAGATATAAGAGTTCAAACAAAGGAAAGCAATCTGAAGACAAATGTCTCCCTAGGCTAAAGAGTTGAGTAAAAAACAGAAAAAAACAAATTACTCATTTATGTTCATAGGAAGTCTCAAGAGGGTCCTGCAATCAAGAAATTAGAGTATGCAATCCAGAAGGAGATATAACCTGCTTGATGAAAAATATGACCATCAAATATAAAGCAATAATGAAGACATTTATTTTTAGCAAAATGACAAACTGACAACCAGAGAAATCCTCCAAGTAAGAACACCTAAATTCACACCTAAATCCATTTAAAATACATAGCTAAGCTGATGGGAATGTAAAGAAAATCCTCAGGGGCAAATGAGAAAGGAAATATCCAAAGAAATAAGGAGCCAAAATGCATACTAACTAAGGGACCCAAAAAGCCACAAGCTGAACATTTACTTTTAAGTGAATCTGGGTTTTGTCGTATCTCCAGGCATCTGGTAAAAGTAAACACACATCCTCTCTGGAAGAATGTGACTTCTATCCAGGCCTCAAAGAATTCTTAGATAAAGTTCCAAGGAACATGAGTTCACAATCAAAAATAGCAAAACACATAAGGAACAAGACACCATGAGCAAGAGCCAGCTAGAGCCAACCAACTGCAGAATCAGACCTGTTAGAACCACCAAAATCAGAACCATCAGAAATCGGACTTTAAGAAAAAACTGCTTAAGAAATAAAAGGCATTAAAAATATGGTTAAGGGATAAGAGATCTTCAAAATTAAAAAAGCAGATTTTGAAAAAAAGAATTTTAGAAATAAAAATATAATACTTAAGACTAAAAACTCAATAAATGGGGTTAAATAGCAAATTAGAAACAGCTAAAGACAGTGAACTAGAAGATATATTTTCAAGAATTAGCCTGAGTGTAACACAAAAAAAAAATAATAGGAAAGAAAATTTAACTGACATGGAGAAGACAGAAGTTCCACTGTAGATCCAATCAGAGTTCCACAAGGAAATAATGGAGTAAATGAGGAATACGTGTTATTTGATAATGGTTGAGAACTATCCAGAACTAATAAAAATAATAACAGAAAAAAAACACTGGTCAGATTTAGGAAGATAATAGCAAAATGGAAGCCAGAAGAAAGTACTGACAGAAAATAATCGTCAGTGAAACTAGTGTTTCCAAAATAAGGGTGAAGTAAAAATATTTTCAGACAATTGAAAAAGTGAGAAAGTTTTTAATGAACTGATCCCAATTACAGGAATTTCAATAGGCTCTCCTTCAGGAAGAAGGAAAATGATCCTAGGAGGAAAGAGGCTGATATACAAAATGAAATAGTAAATGTGAGTATAGCTAAAAGAAAAATTGATTACTTAAAAAATGCTTTAAAATGTAGCTTTTAAAAATAGAACTAAAATATTGAACAAGAGTTTGTAAATTGGTCAGTGATTAGAATTAAAGCATTCTAAGTTCCTTGCAATATTCTGGAGGAATCTATAAATACCAATTAAATTTAGACTTTGCTAAGTTAAATATGCATGTTAAAATTTCTATACTAATCACTAAAGGAATAGAAACAAAGTATAGTTGTATAACTAAAAAAAGGAGGGGGGATGAAAAAAATAGGGGGCAGATTTTTCAATTCAAAAAAGAAAAAAATTGGGAAAAAAGAAAAGGACAGGGCTAATAGGGACACAAAATAAGATGGCAGAAATAAATTTAAATATATCAGTAAAGATTGTTAGAATGCATTTTAAAAAACAGAATCCATCTATTTGCTGTTTACAGGAAAGAAACCTAAATATAAAGTCACAGAAAGGTTAAAAGTAAAAAGATATACACGGAAAATACTAACTAAAAGAAAGCCAGTGTGCCTATATTAACATCAACAAAACAGACTTAAGAAAGCCTCATTAGTAGATGTTTAAAAAGGCAGAGGTGGGCAGGGGGCATGCTACATATTGTTGGAAGATTCAATTCTCCAGGAAGATATAAGAATTCTAAACATATTTGTGCCTAATGACATAACATCAAATATATAAAGGAAAAGTAGGCAGAATTATAAGGAGAAACTGACAAATGTCACATAAAAACAGGACATTTTAGGCTGAGTGCAGTGGCTCACACCTGTAATCCTAGCACTCTAGGAGGCCACGGTGGAAAAAATCACTTGAGGTCAGGAGTTTGAGACCAGCCTAGCAAGAATGAGACCCCATCTCTTCCAAAAATAGAAAAAATTAGCCAGGCATAGTGGTGCGCACCTCTAGTCCCAGCTACTTGGGTGGCTAAGGCAGGAGGATCACTTGAGCCCAGGAGTTTGAGGTTGTTAGTGAGCTATGATGATGTCATTGCACTCTCAAAAAATTGATAAACCACACACACAAAAATCAGAAGAAACACAAATTTGAATAACACAATTAACAATTCTGTTCTAAATGAATATATCATATTTAAAACAATTTGGAGAGTACACATTCTTTTCAAGCATACACAGGACAGTTACAAAAATTAAACCAGACCATAAAGCAAGTGGCAGGTCATTTTAACTATCATTACACACTATCATTACACCATAGTGCAGTTAAGTTAGAAACCAACAACAAAAAAAAATAAACTTAAAACATAAGTTGGGAACTTCTAAAATATATTTTTAGACAATTTAGGTGTCAAAATGAAATAACTCAAAAATCAGAAAATACTCAGAATGGAATAAAACAAAAATACTACTTGTCAAAAGCTGTGGAATGCATAAAGCAGTACTCAGAGGGAATTTTATAGGCTTAAAGGTTTACAGAGAGGTTAAAAATATAATAACCTATCAAAAAATAGAAGGAAGAAAATAATAAAGAAAAGAAATTAATAAACTAGAAAATAAGGAAACAATAGAGAAGATCAACTAAAATTGATTCTTTGAATAGACTGAAAAAATCTAACAAATTCTGGCAAAAATAATAAAATATAACCTTAGGAATGAAAAGAGGCATAACTAGATGAAGAAGAAAAGTTTTTTGAAAAATTCAGAGGTTATAAAAAATTTTATGCCAATATATTTAGGAGGAAATAGATTAATTCTTACAAAAATTTAAATCACCAGAAGTGACTCACATAGGACCAGAACATCGCAAAGGTCCTATAAACATTTTTTAAAATTGCATCAGCAGTTTAAAATATCCACAAGAATACTAAATCTAGACAGTTTTAAAAGTGAATCTACCAAATGTTTAGACAACAGATAATGCCAATCTTATGTCATTCTTTTAGAGACTCTAAAAAGAACACATATACCACAAGTCATTTTATAAGATTAGTATTATCTATTAAATAGATGCCAAAACCTGAAAAAATAATATGAAAAGAGAAACTTTAAGCCACTATCATTCATAAAAATTGATGAAAAAAAACTCAAACTAAATATTTGCAAATTGAACCTAGCAATGCAGAAAAAAGATAATAGATCATGTCCAGGTTAGGTTGTTTCAGAAATGCAAAATTGTTTCAGCACTTAAAAAAAAATCTATTAATGTAATTCACCACATTAACAGATTAAAGGGGTAAAATCATATGATCACCTCAACAGATACATAAAAAACATTCAATAAAATTTAATAATATTCATGATTTAAAAACTGTTAGCCAACTAGTAATAGTTCACCTGATAAATTTCATGCTCAGTGGCAAAACATAAAAACATTCACTTTTAAATTAGGAGCAGAAAAGAATACTCTGTATAACCAGTTACACAAAATATTCAACTGAAGGTCCTAGCCAGTGCAATAAGACAAGAAAAATAAATAATAAAAAAATAAAAGAAATAAAATATACATGGAGGAATCAAAACTGTGATTCCTCACACAGCCCTCACACAGGAGACAAATAATCTTCTTTAAATGGTATTTTTTAAAAAAGAAAGAGAGGCTGGGTGTGGTGGCTCACACCTGTATTCCTAGCACCCTGAGAGGCCAAGGTGGGAAGATCACTTGAGGTCAGGAGTTCAAGACCAGCCTGAGCAAGAGTGAGACACTGTCTCTACAAAAAAATAGAAAAATTAGCCAGGCATAGTGGTGCATGCCTGTAGTCCCAGCTACTCGAGAGACTGAGGCAGGAGGATCACTTGAGCCCAGGAGTTTGAGGTTGCAGGAAGCTATGATCACACCACTGCACTCTAGCTTGGCAACAGAGTGAGAAAAAGAAAGACAGACAGACAGAAAGAAAGAAAGAGGTGAAGTGATAACTCAAGATATCTAAAATACATATAATATGAATTTCAGATTGAGAGAGCTTAAAAATGACTTAAGTCTAGAAATTAAAGTAACTAACCAATGTCAGCAGAATTTTTAAAGAGCTGGTTCTTTGCATGAAAAACAACTTTAAAATAGATGAAATTCTATTAAGCCCAATAAAAAAAGAGAGAAATAACACAAATAAATAAAATTTAAAATAGGGTGAAAACAAAACAGATACAGAAGCATTCTCTTTTTTTTTTTTTTTTTTTTTGAGACAAAGTTTTGCTTTGTTGCCTGGGCTAGAGTGAGTGCTGTGGCGTCAGTCTAGCTCACAGCAACCTCAAACTCCTGGGCTCAAGCAATCCTTCTGCCTCAGCCTCCCGAGTAGCTGGGACTACAGGCATGTGCCACCATGCCCAGCTAATTTTCTTCTATATATATATATTTTTAGTTGTCCAGATCATTTCTTTCTATTTTTTAGTAGAGATGGGGTCTCGCTCTTGCTAAGGCTGGTCTCGAACTCCTGACCTTGAGCGATCCACCCGCTTCGGCCTCCCAGAGTGCTAGGATTATAGGCGTGAGCCACTGCGCCCGGCGGAAGCATTCTCTTTTACAATATGTACAAATCCATATCGATGTTAATAGGCAATATCTGATGACATCTAAGCTACCAAATTGATTGAAGAAATAGAAAATGACCGAAGAATCCCCTGCCCAGAAAAAAGAGGTGTTGGGCCCAGTTTTACCGATGAGTACAAGGCAGTTGCATTTTATAAAATTATGTAAGATATGCATTCCTGAAAATCTTCTATAATTTAAAACTCACATATAATAATATCATTTTCAAGAAAAGATGGTGGATATCCTGTTTATCAGCTAAACCATAAATGCAATTTACCACCTTTTAAATTACATGATCATTAATCCTTTTTTTAAAATTTAGGTTGATTCATATCATTACATATTTTGTACATAAGACCAGACTATTTAAAATGCTTACATCCAGTAATTTTCAACTTTCATAATTCAAATTTGTAAACAGTGGCTCTAGTGCATTTCTGGACCTTAAAGAAACAATAATTCTCAGGCCATAGAGACTCCAAGGCAACAGAAAGTAAAAGTACACCTGAAGAAGATTTTATGGAACTAGTACAACCATGATATCAAAACCTAACAAAGACAACCTAAAATAATACTTACTAATAGAGATGCAAAAATCCTAAGTAATAGCAAATATAACTCAATAATATATAGTATAAGTTCCCCTTACAAACTTTCCTGCAGCCAGGATTAACAAATGCTATCCATTCTCTCTGCCAACAATCTAAGGTCCAGACACCGAATGCCTGCAGCTGTTCTAGCATGCCCACTGCAGCTCCCAGCGGATGAGCTGTATGTTCACCAACAGTCCAGTGTGTTTGTTCCCAGACCTGTTTATGCCAGGTGTACTGATACGGGAATTAGATAAATAAATATTACAAAAATATATAAAATTTGGATTCAAAAAGAAAGGGCATCGTACCTATAAAAACTAATTTAATGCTTTTGATATTTTTAAGTAATAAAAATTAAGTATGCATGACATAACATAAAAGGGCAAGTCTTAAACTTTAAGAGGACTCGATACTCAGAGTTTTTTGCAAGTATCATTAAGTTCTCATCAAACTTTAAAAAACCTAAAGATACTTGCAATAGTGAATTGTGCTGCCATAAACATTCGGGTGCAGATGTCCTTATCGTAGAATGTTTTGTGCTCTTTTGGGTAGATGCCTAATAGTGCTA